>NC_090823.1:59851847-60201431 GCF_000390325.3 Nicotiana tomentosiformis
GTTAGCCCAAAAGACATCACCAGAAATTCAAAATGCCCATACCGGGTTCTAAAAGCTATTTTCGGAATATCCCGCTCCCTGATATTCAATTGGAGATACCCGGATCTTAAATCAATCTTGGAGAAGTACCTAGAACCTTGCAATTGATCAAACAAGTCATCTATCCTTGGCAGTGGGTACTTATTCTTGATTGTGACCTTATTAAGTTACCGATGTCAATACACATTCTCAGTGACCCATCTTTCTTTCTTACAAAAAGGACTGGTGCTCCCCAAGGCGACACACTCGGACGGATAAAATCCTTTTCTAACAAATCTCTCAATTGTTCCTTTAGCTCCTTCAATTCTGCCGGTGCCATTCTGTAGGGTGGAATAGATATAGGATGTGTGTCTGGCATCACATCAATCCCAAAATCAATCTCCCTGTCTGGTGGGATCCCAGGGAGTTCATCCGAAAAGACTCCTGGAAATTCATTCACAACAGGCACAGACTCAAGTGTAGGTGCCTCAGCATCGGTGTCCGTAACCCAGACCAAATGGTAAATACATCCCTTGTTTATCATCTTTGTGGCCTTAAGGTAGGAAATAAACCTACTCTTTGGCACTACATCATCACTCTTCCACTCAATAACTGGCTCATTTGGAAATTCGAACCTAACAGTCCTGGTTCGGCAATCAAGCTTGGCAAAACAAGAATAAAGCCAATCCATCTCCATTATCACATCAAAATTGACCATTCTCAATTCAATAAGATCGGCCACGGTGTCTCGACCACGCAATGTGACAACACAATCCTTATAAACCCGCGCGGCCAAAATAGACTCACCAACCGGAGTAGATACAGAGAACGGCTCATAAAGTTGTTCTGGTTCTATCCTAAATTCCATAGCAACATAAGGAGTGACATATGACAAAGTGGAACCGGGATCAATAAGAGCATATACATCATAAGATTGGACAGTCAATATACCTGTGACAACATCTGGAGAAGCCTTTGATTCCCGACGTCTCCGCATAGCATAAAATCTGCTGGGTCCTTCCGAATTTTGTGCACCACATCTAGCAGCACCACGCCCTGTGGGTGCTGGGGTGCCTCGAGCTGGAGGTGTTGTGGATGTAGTAGCTGCAGAATTAGCTGGCTGTGTCGGGCCTCTGCCTATATTTTGGCGGGACGAGTGGCAATCTCTCTGAATGTGACCCCGCAAACCATACCCATAGCATACTGGTAGGTCCATGAAACAGGACCCAAAGTGCATCCTCCTACACATAGGGCATGGAAGCCTCCGCTGCTGGAACCTTCCGTGGGGCCGACCCTACTTGTGGGGTCCCCTGTTGCCCTGACTGGGTCTAGATGACTGTGCACCAATCGAAGACTGGGCGAATGATTGGGATGGTCCTGATGACCCTCCCCTGAATGCCGAACTACTAAAAACCACCAAAGTTGCCTGCGGACCGGGCCTTGCTTCTACTCTAACTCTCTATTCTATTCTTCAATTTGCGGGTCTCTGTGGCTTGAGAAAATGCCACCATCTTACCATAGTTCATATCGGAATTTAAGGTAGCTGTAGAGGCCTCATTTATAACTAAGGGGCTAAGGCCCTGTACAAACCGGCGCACTCTAGCTTCCATAGTAGGCAACATGTGAATAGCATACTTGGACAGGCGTGCAATCTCCATATGGTACTCCCACACATTCATACTACCCTGCTTCAGGCTTTCAAACTCAGCGGCACGAGCTGCCTTAGTTTCGGCAGGCAAGAAATGATCCATAAAGGCATCTGTGAACTCACCCCACCTTGCCGGAGGGATTCCCTCCTCACGGGATTCCTCCCACAACTAAAACCAAGAATAGGCCACCCGTTTCAGGCGGTAAGAGGCCAACTCTACTCCCTCTGTCTTTGTAGCATGCATAACCCGGAGAGATTTATGCATCTCATCAATGAATTCCTGGGGGTCCTCCTCGGGATCAGTACCCGTAAACACTGGAGGATCTAACTAAAGAAACTTGTTCACCCTGGAACTAGCGGATTCTCCTGGATGACTGGAAGAAGTAGGCCCAACACTCGATCTCTGGTCTTGAGAAGCCTCTAACTGTGTCAACATTTATATGGCTCCCCTAATATCAATATCAGACACACCAGAATCAGAAGCTGGAGCTGGAGGTGGAACTGGAATATCAGTTGGAGGAACCGTTGCACCTTTTGTAGGGGTAGGGACATGTGCGGCCTGATCAGTTGTAGTAGAGTCAGGCAGTGTAGTAGCTGGAGGAATATTCTCACTCCTCGGGTGCTTACCCACATCATCAATTATAGGATTAACTGTCACTCCTGGGTAACATTAGCTCTTTGGCTAGTTCTTGCCTTCTTCTTAGGTGCCATATACTGAAAATTAGAGCAACGCAGGAGTTAAAGGAGGAACAATCTTACAACCAGCTTTATCGCACGATCAAGAACATGAAAGAAGGGTATTATTCCTAAATACCTATGTAGCATCCTAATTATAGATGTGGTCGACAACACGCCGATAATAAGGACTCTACTAGACATGGCTCCGAGACATCCTAGGACACTTTAAAATCTTAGGCTCTGATACCAAGTTTGTCACGCCCCAAAACCGTGGAGCGCGACCGGCGCTCAACCGAGTGAACCCGACCGAGCAAGCCTGTTAGATTTCTTCTACCCAAACTCATTCATGAATAAAGAAAATACATGTTTTCCTTAATTAAACAATAAAGTGGTCATGTCTGTAGTTACCAATTTCTTACCATAAGTTTCACCATTTTTAAAGTCACAAATGGACAAGTAATACAACCACAACATAGCATAGTTTGTCTTTCCCAGTACCTATACACAACCCACACTATGTCTATGGAGCCTCTATAGATAAATAAGAGTACAATGATAATGCCGGCAACAAGGCCCTGCTATACCTCAACCATTATACATTAAGATCAAAAGATACATGACCCCGGGATGAAGTGGGGCTCACCAAGTTAGCTGGGAAGAAGGTGTACTGCTATCACTGATCAATTTCTCTTGCTGTGGAACCACCTTCAACCATTTAAAGATGCAGCACCCCCAGCAAAAGGGACGTTAGTACCGTCGAATAGTACTAGTATGAAAACTAAACACCAATTTAAGAATTTAGAAATACAAGATAGTTATGATGAACCAGTGTGGCAATAGAATAATATAGATAACTGTCTCAACCATAGCAAGCTTATTAAAAGCTATCAACAACATTTATAAGATTTAAGATGAGATCCTATATAACTATCTTCACACAAAGCGGCCCCGCCGCCTCACCCGATGTATGCAGGTGGAGGTGTACGTACAATACCACAACTCTAATCAAGCGGCCCTGCCGTCTCACCTCAATGTATGCGGGTAGATGTATAACCACAGTACCAAGAACCTACACAAAGAGGCTATGCCGCCTCACCCTAATGTATGCGGGTGGAAATGCATCAACGATACCAATACCAACATAAAGCGGCTATGCCGCCTCACCCCAATGTATACGGGTGGTGGTGCCACAACAATACCAAAACCATACACAAAGCAGTCGTACCGCCTAACCCCAATGTAAGCGGGTGGAGGTGCAGTCCCACAATATCATAATCCCTACACAAAGCGGTCATGCCGCCTCACCCCAATATAAATGCGGGTGGAGGTGTATCACAATCACAATCTCTATACCATAATCCCCACACAAAAGCGGTCATGCCGCCTCACCCCAATGTATGCGGGTGGAGGTGTATCACAATCACAATCTCTACACAACTTGGCATAATACCTTTCACATAAATCACGACTAGAAATTATAACATGTGGATACGTAATCCATAGTTTGGGACACATCCTCAATTTATAATGCAATATGATAAGAGAATTTGAAATAGAATTGAACATATGTATTCATCACAAAACTTATCAGACTACTTGATTTATAATCAACATCTCGGAACTTACAAGGATAATGAGAATTCCAACTCTTAAAGAAGAGTTTAGCCAACATACCTCAATTGAGCCTCCTTAAACTCTATAACATTCCAAAATTCTTAGCAACTTCAATCTATTTTAGAAATATAACAAATTGAACCACAATTAGGAAGATGATCATGTTTCTAGCTCATTTGAGCATTTTATCAAACACAAGGTGTGCATAAGGTTTCAAGGTCCCTTTTATGGAGGATTCCATCATCCCACAACCCAATCTTTACCATGCTTAGTTCAACAATCTTCCTACACCCCTTGATATCACATGCATGCAAAATAATCAACTCTCATGCCCAAACATTATCTTGCTAATACCCATGTTCAGATGATTTCGAAATTAGGGTTTAGGGTGTAGAATCTTACCTCTAGGATGAAGACCTACTGAGATTGCCTTTTTAATCTTCCAAAACTTAAGCAAGAATTGAAGAACAAATATTGGAGAACACCTTCTCACTCTAGGGAACCCTCTCTCACTTTAAAATGTCAGATAATAGCTCAAAAATGACCCAAAGAATGTATTTAACAAAATAGGGTCGGGTTTTAAAAACCCAAAAATGGAGCTCCGGAACAAGGTATGTGATCGCATAACCGATATGCAGACCACATATCGGTCGCATAGTTGGTTACAAAATAGCCAAAAGAACTGTCTGTGTATGCGGTCACTATGCGGTCCGCATAACAGTTATGCGGTCACATAATGCACCGCATAACTGTTATGCGGTCGCATAGTCGACCGCATAATTGCTTCCAATTGGCCCAATTAACTGCCTCACTCTGCGGCCATTATGCGGTCCGCAGAGTGATTCTGCGGTCTCATAATGGACCACAGAAATGCACTTTTCAGCCACAGAAATGCACTTTTCAAACACGTAAACCTAGTCCGACACCATGAAACATTATTTTCTTTGCAAAATTTACCAGGCTTACCACTTAAGTACTTCGAAATTTTCCGGGGTGTTATAAAAACACAACCCACAATATGTCTATAGAGCCTCTAAATAAACTTGAGAATAATATGAAAATGCCGGTGACCAGGCCCTAGCTATACCTCAAAAAGATACTCAAATGTCGATACAAACATAAGGCCCCGATATAGAATAGGGCTCACCGAATCAGCTAAGAAGAGGGTACACCCATCAAGAACTTGAGCCACCTGCTGCGGAGCCACCTGCATCCATTAAAGATGCAGTATCCCCGACAAAAGGGACTTTAGTACATATGGAATAGTACTAGTATGTAAAGCCAAATACCCTCACGTGGAATGGAATACCAACATAAAGGAAAGGAAACAAGGAAGCAGCGAGAAGATCAACAACGATTTAATTCCAAGTCAAAACATAATCAATTTTCCAATGCTCATCTACATTTTTAGTTGGGAGATCTTTAGCTACCGATCACCACCATGCACGTGGCATAGAGTCTGATCACTACTCAATCGGCTAAGCCTTCTCACCACATTGAATATGGATCGACATAGTAACACAAATCAAATATAATGATAGGAATGACATACCACCATGTTCATGGCATGGAGTTCGATCACCACTCGATCGACTAATCGTCTCACCCCAATGTATGTGGGTTTACATGGAAACACAATACCACCGTGTGTGTGACATAGTGTCCGATCACCGCTCGATCGGCCAAGCCGTCTCCACAGAATGTCATATGGGCGACATGGGAATAGAACTGAAGCTAGCAATAATCTCATCCCAATTAAGGAGAATAATCTCATCATAGTACTATGGAATTTGTCTCTCAATCATCTCCTACACCGGTACGTGTAGTTTTGGGTGTGGGTCTTTACAACCCACACTTCCTCGGTACCATAACGATACTCCCAAACACTTTTGTATATAAAGGAAATATAAATATATTTATACATATATTCATCTGATAGCCTTTCATATCATCTTTCAGTTCATTGACACTCTTGGTCATACATGTAAATCTTTGTTCCTGCTATGATAGCCGCATCACGTATTTCACACTTTCATTCCTTTACTTCCAAGGATCATTATCATAAATATCAATATGTAGAACATTCGAGAAATCATAGCTTTAAATTCATGAATAATGAGTGCCTTAAACACATTGAATTTCTTCCGAAAGGGGATCATAATGATTGACAATCGAAACATGAGTTGAAATCATAAATAATTAATACATCATTTATCCTTGGAATACTTTTCCCAAAAGGGGAGCATGATATCTATAGTTTCCACTCATGAGTATATAAGAGCTCAAACCACAATAGAAATACTTACAAAGGAGAGCATGGTGATTTACAATTGAAACACGGATTCAAATCATAAGCATTAGTTACAGCCGTATTTGAACATTCTTCCCATGAAGGGGGATCATAATATGATAGGGGAAATTTGAATATGATTCGAGTACATAAGTATTTAGGTAAATCGACCATCGGAAGCAATCCGGAACAATAGCAATAGGAGTTTGAACAAACCATATTTGGAACTTACGAGGAACTCATGGATTCCGATTCTAGAAAAGAAGTTTAACCGACATACCTTGATTCAGCACTTTAATGATAATAAAACCTCCCACTACTCGTACAATTTCAATCTACATCAGCATAATACAATTGGACAAAATATTAGTAAATATTTCCAGGTTTTAGGTTATTTAGGCATTTTATCAAATACCTATAGTGTATAGCATTCTACTACCTCTAGTAATGGTATTTCTTCATTCAACAATCCCTCCTTCCCATAAACAAGAGATACTACCATATCCTTTGTCTACTAACTGCCTTCTTTAGTATCATTATAATCATCAATGAACTCACATCCACCAAATCTTACTAATTAACTCATTAGAAAATCTCTACAACACCCAATTATTTAGGTAAGCACTTATGTCTTCCAATCACCATCCCATAAGTGCTAATACCTATTTTTGCTCATATATTCACTAACAATCCATGCATGTAGGAGTAAGCCTCTTGAAGAAATGCAGGGTAAGACTACGTACGATAAACCCTTGTGGTCCGGCCCTTTCCTGGACCCCGCGTATAGCAGGAGCTTTAGTGCACCGGGCTGTCCTATATTCACTAACAATCCAAGCATGTAGGATTAAGGGTGAAGAATTACCTCTTGTAGTCCAAATCTTGAAAGACAACTTTTGGGGTGTTTTTGAGATTTTGAAAAATTCCTATGGAATCCAAGACAAAGCCCTATTGTATCTAGTGATTGAGAAGTGAAATCATCATAAAAATATACTTAAAACTCACCTTAAGTGTGTATTGGAAGCCTTGGTTGGATGGGTGATGGAGAAAAAAGCCTTAGCCTTGAAATTCATTTATTTTTCTCTCTCCCCGCTAATGTATTTATATATTACAGAGGACCTCGCGGGGGGCGCGCATCACGCGCGCAACATGTGCTATCACAGTTCACGCAAAATTTCCTAGTGCAAGTTGAGCGTGCGTTACAGACTAAATGCGATGGTCTAGTCCTTGCCAACTCAATTTTCCTTCTGTGCGCGTTAGCGCCTAAACGCGTTGTTTTTGCAATTTCAACCAACTTTTCAAACTTTATGTTTTTACTTCCTTTTGCGATTTTGACATTCCCAACCACCTCAACTTGAATTATACATACATTATCATATTTCGATCACCTCTATCCCATTGTGTGGGTCCGCACAAATTTTGAGATTGACTCTATTACCCTCTAAAACATACATAAATAGCCCGAGTCAACTATGCAAATTTACAGGGCTTTATAGTTAATGGGCAACTATTGTGGTTGGAAGTTATTGCTATGAGTATCTGAGTTATGCGGTAAATTATGTGATTACATCTTGGGTTATGGTTATGGCTTGATACATCTTGTTCATACTTATACAGTATGTGGATGCAAGATTTGGGTCATTTAATGAATTTCAGATATTGGATATTTGATTCTAAGGTCTATTGGCTAAGATTGAAGTAAGGATCTTCAGTTAGGTTGTGTTTCCAGGCTTATATGGATTGGTGCAATGTGGGATCACCCACGGGTATGTGTATGGGGAGGTTATACGGTGATTTGATTGCTTTGGAACAACTTTTGGCTTGTTCGAGGATGAACGTATGGGGGAGAATGTAACGACCCGACCGGTGATTTTGAGCATTTGCATTTTGTTTGGTGTTTTGAAGTAATGGGTAGCTTCATACAATGTATTATGACTTGCGTGTATGGTCGTTTTTGGTCTTCGAGTTATTCGGAATTGATTTGGAAGAATGATTCTTAAATAGGAAGCTTTAAGTTGGAAGAGTTGACCAAGTTTGACTTTTGTGTATTTGGCCTCAGAGTGGAGTATGGATGGTTCTGTTAGGTCCGGATGGTGATTTTGGACTTTGACGTATGCCCGGATTTGCATTTGGATGTGTCAAAAAGGCTTTGGCGCTAATTGGCAAAAAATGGTACTTAGAAAGTTTGGAAAGTTCATAGGTTCGACCGGGAGTTCGGTTTCATGATATTGGGTTCGGATTGTTGTTCCGGGAGTTGGAATAGGTTTGTTATATAATTTGGAACTTGTGTGCAAAATTTGAGATCATTCCAAGTTGATTTGATGAGGTTCAGCACGCGTTTTGGAAATTAAAAGTTCAAAAGTTCATTAAGTTTGATTTGATGTGTGATTCATGGTTTTGATGTTATTATGTGTGATTTGAGGCCTCGAGTAGGTAAGTTGTATGTTTTGGGACTTGTTGGCATGTTCGGTCGTGGTCCTGAGGGGCTCGGGCGAGTTTCAAATTGGTTTCGGATCATTTTGGGCTATGTTGGCTTTGCTGAAGGTTCTGGTTCTGGTGTGTCCGCATCTGCAGAGAGATGGCGACAGATGCGAGCCTACAGATGCGGGTTTAATTATTGAAGAAGCGAAAAGGGAATGAGTTTGGGATCTTCGCAGATGCAGGAATATGGGCACATCTGCGGTTGCGCAGAAGCGATGGTTTGGGGCGCAGAAGCGAGATGGAGCACAGAAGCGGATTCCCGTGCACCTGTGATTGCGTAGAAGCAAAGAATGTCCGCAGGTGCGAGAAGTCGGCTATTTAGTAGTTTTCGCATAAGCAAAATTTGTGTGGCAGAAACGACGTCGTAGAAGCGGCTGGAGGTTCGCAGATGCGGAATGCCTAGGCAGATTGTATATATTTCGAGGGTTTGTTCATTTTATCACATTTTGAGTTGGGGAGCTCAGATTTGAGAGATTTTGGAGAGGATTTTAACTACTGGGATTAGGGTAAGTATTTTCTACTCGGATTTGATTATATTACATGATTCAATCTTCGATTTTGGCATTTGATTGATGATTAAAAGAGGAATTGGGGGTTTTTGTCTAAATTTTTCCAAAGTGAATATTTGAGATTTGAACATCGATTTGGAGTCGGATTTGAGTGAAAATAGTATGGTTGGACTCGTAATTGAATGATTTGTCGGAATTTGTGAGTTTCATAGGCTTCCAAGATGCGGGCTTGGGTTGACGTTTTGGTTGATTTCAAGAATTTGATTAAAGATTCGACCTTTATCACTTGGGTTAGTTTCCTTTGACATTATTTGATATTTTTGAGTTGCTTTTGGCTAGTTTTGAGCAATTCGGAGGTCGATTCACACGGGATGGCATTTCTAGAGTATTGTTTGGCTTGCTCGGTATTGGATTTGGCTTGCTCGAGGTAATAACATATCTAAACTTGGATTTGAGGGTAATTATATACCTGAGAACTGTGCTATTTGAGATGGGTTGGGATGACGAGCGTGTGTGCGTGCACCGAGGTATTCATGATCCGAGTAGTTCGTAGGCTATGATGTGCCTTGTGTTTCTATCATGCTTCTTGATATGTTCGATCAGGTTGCACGACGCAACAATTATATTGATATTGAGGTGACGTGTATGCCAAGCCCCACGTTGGGCAAAGCGTTACTGATTTTGAGGCTACGCGTGCACCAGGCCATATTGGCTTATGATTAGCATTTAGGCAGGATCCCCCCCCCCCCCCCCGAAGTCTGACATGCCAGCAGTGGGCGCAGGCACAGTGCTTTATATACATTATTTAGTGATGGGCATTTATGTCAGGCACACATACAGTGCTCAGCATTGATGTGTGTGATGGTGAGGGCCTTGGGCCAGGCATTGTGAGTGTGCTAAGTGTAGTTATTCTTAACGGTTTTACTGTGATGATATTGATGATTTGACATGTATATTGACATGTTGGCATAGAGATGTATATTCCTCATACTAGACGGTAATATGATATTTGGTGATTTGACATGTATATTTGACATATAGGCATAGAGATGTATAGAGATGTATATTCCTCATGCTTAACGGCATATGATAATTGATGACTAGACATGTATATTGATATGTAGGCATAGAGATGTACTTTCCTCATGCTAATTGGTAAGCGTAAATTCTTATTTGATGTTGTAGATTGGAAAAAAGCAATTTTTTTGACAAACTCATGTTTAGTTGATTTCGGTGGTAAGATTTGGACTTTGGCTATCATACTTGAAAAGTATGTCTATTTTTCCGTAACTGTGAACGAGCTGAGCATATATCTCTTGAGTTAATTACCTTTACTATTCTCATTATATTATTACGAGTTGTTATTGGCTAATGATGTGGGACTCCGACTATTTTTCGAGCTCGAAATTGCTTTCAACCTGAGGTTAGATTTGTTACTTATTGAGTACATGGGGTTGGTTGCACTCATACTACACTTCTTCACCTTGCGTGCAGATCTCGGAGCTGATGTTGTTGTGTATGACGGGTGCTGGCATTGAATATGTACCTGTTTTATGGATATAGTTTTCACTTGTCCTCGGTAGCTTTAGATTTTATAAATCTGTATATGTATATTTCGAACATATGATGTATTTATTTCGTATTAGCTTTGTAAAATCCAAGTCTTAGAAGCTCATGATTTGTATTACCAGTCCTTGGGTTATTGTATAGAGTTTCAGTTATTTCATTTATTGATACCTTATTATTTCAATATAGTTGTATTGATTGTTACCTGGCTTGTCTAGCGGGTTGGATTAGGTGCCATCATGACTGGTTGGATTTTGGGTCGTGATAGTAAGTATCTTGACTAACCTCAGTGAAGTAGTTATAAGGTTTTTTAAGTCAAAAGATACTCACTTTGCATAACCTGTGCAGCTCAATAACATGCATAATACATAGAAGTATCCAAGAGACAGTCATAGAATCACGGATATCAATAAAGAGGTACACAACTAGGGTAAAGGTTATAAACAAGCTTTGCCAATTAAACAAATCAAGCAAATACCGCTTGCACCAACTCAGCACACAAAAGATACAAGCAACATGTAGTGTATGCTCAAACACTCATACATGAATGTAGAATGTTTGTATATAACAAGGATCCACTTCTATATCAATTTCTATATACCATGTTTAGGAACCTTTACATGAGTCCAACATATCAATGTATGATGATAACTCTCTTTTTTCATCAATCCGACACTCTCCAAGTGTCCAACAACTTATTAGCAAGTCTCATGCATATGTAAAATGCATCAACTAGCATATGTAGATGATATGCGTGGATAAAACATGTAAATACATGAATATGCACATAGAATCACTTGAATGGCCAAGCTTCCACCTTTATGCTCAATAACTGATCACATTGGATTCTCTCAACTGGCATGTATAGATGATATGCATGTATAAAGCATGTAAAAATGCATGAATATGCACAAACGGTCACTTGAATGGTCAATCTTCCAACTTAATGCTCAATAACTCATCACACAAGATCCCACATCACAATCAACCAGAAACTCGTCTGTCACGACCCAAAATCCAACTAGTCGTGATTACACTGAACCCAACCCGCTAGGTAAGCCAATTAGCAATAATAATCCAATTCATTGAGATTTACTGAGAAATTGTAATGATAATATAGCTGAACTTCTATACAAAGAATTCCCAAGGACTGGTAGTACAAATCATGAGCTTCTAAGATTTAGAGTTTTCAAGCTGGAATAAAATAAATACAATATTTATTTGAAATATACATGAACAGATTAATAATTCTAAAGCTACCAAGAACAAGAGGCAGCTATGATCGAAACGCAGGTACATCTTTAATGCTAGCTCCCGCCATACACAGCAATATCAGCATCCAATTCTGCACACAAGGTGCAGAAGTGTAATATGAGTATAACCTACCCCATATACTCAATAAGTAACAAATCTAACCTTAGGTTGAAAGTAGTGACGAGCTGGGACAAAGGTCAGAGTCCAACATCAATAGCCAACAACAACTCATAACAATATAATAAAAGTGGCACAAGAAATAACTCATAGATAAAATGCTCAGCTCATTCACAGTTCCGGAAAATAGGCATGCTTTTCAAGTATAACAGTGAAAACCCAAATCTTTTACTGAAATCACCAAAATGTGAGTAAATATGAAAAATTGTGATTTTCCCAAAAACTTTCAACAACAGGTAAGATGTTTCATTATCAAATGGCATGAGGAAAGTACATCTTTATGCCTACATGTCAATATGTATGTGAATTCATGAATGACGCAATACCATACAGCATGAGGAAAATGCATCTCTATACCTGTATATCAAGTGTGCATATCGAATGCAATGCAACACATTGATAAAACCATATGCATACTCTCAGAGTATCAATTCACTCAGTCCTCCCCGCCACACAATCCCCCCAATCACTCAGTCCTCGCAGTCACTCAGTCCTCCCAATCACTCGGCACTCGCTCTCGGCACTCGCACGCGGCACTCGGCACTCGCACTCAGTAGGTACATGCGCTCAATGTGGGTGTGCAGACTCCGGAGGGGCAGATCCTGCCCAAGCGCGAATATAAGCCAATCATGGCATAAATCAATAAAGCCTATTGCAGTGTGCAGCCCATCCCATAAACATCCTCACAATCACGCCCTCGACCTCAATTAGTCATCAATCTCTCCAATCTCTCGGCCTCACAAATCTCATGTCGATCGACCCAAACAATAATAATATGATGTAAGACAAATGATAACAGAGACTGAGATATGATATGCAATGAATGAGTATGTAATTGCAATTTAAGCAAATAACTCAACAACAAAAATGACCTCGGTGGGTCCCAACAGGATAAGCATATAGCCTAAACATGATTTCTAACATGGATCACAGATCAATTACAATAGCAAGTAGAAATATCATGGATAATGACAAGATTAGGTAACTACACGGTACCACAGAAATAACAGAATCATAATTCACATGGTGCACACCCACACACAGTCACCTAGCATGTGCATTATTTCAACACCAAACATATAAGACGTATATTCGGGGTTCATACCCTCAGCACCAAGTTTAGAAGTGTTACTTACCTCGAACAAGCCAAATCCAATACCGAGCAAGCCACACAATACTCTAGAAATGCCATCCCGCAGGCATCAACCTCCGAACGGCTCGAAACTAGCCAAACGCAATGCAAGAACATCAACTAATGCCTAAGAAAATAATTCCAAATGATAAAGATCGAATCTTTAATCAAAAGACCAAAGTCAACCAAAACGTCAAACCCGAGCCCGCACCTCAGAACCCGACAAAACTCACAAAATCCGACAACCCATTCAGTTACGAGTCCAACCATACTAGTTTCACTCAAATCCGACTCCGAATCGATGTTCAAAACTCAAAAATCACTTTATAAAATTTTAGACAAAAACCCCCAATTTCTCTTTTCCAATCATCAAACAAAACCCAAAAACGAGGATAGATTCATAAAATATAATCAAAACCGAGTAGAGAACACTTACCCCAATCCATATTGTGAAAATCTCTTCAAATATCGTCTCAATCTGAGCTCCATAGCTCTAAATATGCAAAAATGGCTGAAACCTCCAAAATAGAGTACTTTCTAATCACTAGACGAATCAATGAATTGCAATCGCGGACATAACATCGCGATCACGAAGAAGAAAAATGCACTGCCTAGAATTACCCTAAGCGATTGCGGAACAACCTTCGCTATCGCAAAGAACAAACAACTCTGCCTCCAACAATACGCTACGCGATCGCGAAAATACCCGTGCGAATGCGAAGCACACAGGCGACCAAGCTTCAGGAATGCATCCCATCTTACACGAACGCGTTGAAGAAATTCCAGATCCCAGTTTCTCATCTCTGCTCTACGCAATCGCGGTGCCCATCATATGAACGCGAACGGTAACACACACAGCCCTACGCGAATGCAACCATCCAATCGCGACCGCGATGAAGAAAAAGCCCCAGCTCCAGATTTCCTCTACGTGATCGCATGCCCATTTTCGCGATCGCGAAGGACAATTGATGCACCAGAAAACCAGCAGCAACCAGCAATGAAAACATGAAGAAAAATTTTCTGAAATCAATCCGAAACACGCCCGATCCCCTCGGGATCCCGTCCGAACATACCAACAAGTCCCATAGCCTAACACCGACCTATTCGAGGCTGAAAATCACGCATAACAACATCGAAATGACGAATCATACCTCAAATCAAACTTAATAAACTTTTGAACTTTCAACATCTAAAACTCGTGCCGAACCGTATCGAATCAACTCGGAATGAACTCAATTTTTGCACACAAGTCCCAAATGACATAATGACATAACGAAGATATTCCAATTCCTAGAACCACGATCCGAATCCGATATCCTCAAAGTCAACTCTCGGTCAAACTTATGAACATTTCAAACCTTCAAATTTCCAACTTTCGCCAATTAGTGCAGAAACCTTCTAAAAATATCCAAATGTAAATTCTGGCATACGCTCAAGTCCAAAATCATCATACGGCCCTAATAAAACCATCAAAACTCCGATCCGGGGTCAAATACACAAAAGTCAAGCTTGGTCAACTCTTCCAACTTTAAAGCTTCAATCATGAAATTCATTCTTCCAAATCAATTCTGAATAACCTGAAAACCAAAACCGACGATTCACACAAGTCATAATACATTTTACGATGTTGCTCAAGACTTCAAATAGCTGAACGGAATGCAAATGCTCAAAACGACCAGGCGGGTCATTACATTCTCCCCCACTTAAACATACGTTCGTCCTCGAATGTGCCAAGGGTCATTCCAAAGCCATCAAATTGCCGTGTAACCTTACCATGCACATACCCAGGGGTGATTCCACGTCACCCCAATCCATGTAATCCTAACAACACATCATTGAAAATGATTTTTCTCAACAAAAAAAAAGAAAAAAACCCAAAAAAAATCCTTCTTGGTTCGTTTTGGACATAGGGTCTCCACTCCCTAGTTGATTTTATTTTAGACATAGGGTCTCCACTCCCTAGTTTATTTTTCCAACATAGGGTCTACACTCCCTAGTTGATTTTTATTTTAGACGTAAGGTCTCCACTCCCTAGTTGATTTTTATTTTAGACATAGGTTCTCCACTCCCTAGTCTTCTTTTCTAACATAGGGTCTCCACTCCCTACTTGATTTTTATTTTAGACATAGGGTCTCCACTCCTTAGTCTTCTTTTCCAATATAGGGTCTCCACTCCCTAGTTGATTTTATTTTTAGACATAGGGTCTCCACTCCCTAGTCTCCTTTCCAACATAGGGTATCCACTCCCTAGTTGATTTGATCTTAAATGCAGGGTACACCACTCCCTGATATCTTTGCCAATATAGGGTATACCATTCCCTGGCCACATTTTCCCAACATAAGGTACACCAATCCTTAGTTGAGATATCCTTTTGACAATAAAGGAACACCATTCAAAAAAAAAAAAGAAATCATCATGATCTTTTCGAGGTACACCATTCTCGACTTTATATTGTTATTAATAAAGAAGTAGTTTAGAGTTTTGTTACAAATAACTCATGAAATTTTCCTAGTGAATATTGGGACAGAAAAATTTCGTTCGTTTGTTTGTTTTGGTGTCTGAGCAGGTTTTACCTCGGAGTCACAGGGTTGGAGATGATCAAAAGAAGGAGTCAATCCAGAATAAAGAAAAGAAAAGAAAAAATAAGTGAATCCAAAATGCAGAAACAGATGAAAGATGTGAACTACTCAAGACATGGCTGAAGTCACGAGCACTGCATTCCCCGTTTTTATCTGAAGAAGCCATAGAAGAATGAACTAGCACCTGCAGCTAGCAAGTATCAAGGTTCAAATCAAAAATCTGCATGAAGAACCATTCAAGACTCAAGATCAAGCTTCAGAAAACCTATAGATAGGAATCTTGTAACTCATAGCTGATAGGGTTGTTTAGTTCCTTTAAATTTTGATTTTGATATAATAACACGACCACGGACCGGAGCCTCGACGGAACCTCACTTGACTACTCAACCCATCACTCCATCACTCTCCTTAAACTACACGCGACCTGATTCCCTTATGACCCGGGATATGTAGGCTGTCCAAAACCAGGACTCGGTTGCACCCTTTCCTTTGTTTATTTTCCCTTTTGAATAAAGATTTGGTCAAAAATTAGTCACACGGTTCAATTTGTCTTTGCCTGAAAACTCTCCATGTTCCCAAGCAAAGAGGGGCAGCTGTGATCACCTAATTTTTTACCATACTTGTGATTTTTCAACACTTTTTAGTATGTAAATAATTTTAAATTTAATCTACATATTTTAACATTTATTTCATTTTTAGTAGGTTTTATTTAAGAAAATTAAAAATCACAAAAAAAAATTATATGTTCTTGATTTTTAAAAATATTTAGCTAGTATTTTTATTTTACACTCTTAAAAGAAAATAAAAAATATTAATTAAAGTAAAAATCAATGAGTCATTACCATGTGGCAAGAGTCTTCCTTATCCTTTATAACAAACTCACATGCTCTCCCTCAAAACTCACATGCCACCAATTAATCTCTATACCTACACCTATATATCTTCCACTCACTCACACAATTTAGGGACCCACACGAGAAAAAGAAGAATGGAAAACAGAGAGGTGAGGGAGGACCGAAAAATAGATCTGGACAAAAATGAAAAGAGCCCCTTTCTCTTGGTGAAAATTTAGCTGAAGGCAGCCATAGCTCCCTGCCCATTCTCCTCCATTAGAAGCTCTCGTTTTCACCTCCAAAACACCACCTAAACATCACCACAAACACCTTGAAAATCCAGTTGAAACGCAGCTCCAAAATACCCCAAAAAATGCAGCAAAATCGCCCTTCCTCTTCAGCCACCAAACAGCTAAAAATCAGTGCTTAAACGCAGCTAAAATCCACCCAGAAACAGCCCCAAAAACGCTGTCAAAACCAGCCCCCTTTTCGTCCCAAACGACCCCAAAACAGCTGCCGAATCAGCCCCAAAAAAGCTCCAAATTCAGCTAAAAAACAGCTCAAAAACAGCCCTCTTTCCTCACAAAACAACAATATTTTTTATCGGGTTCGAGTCGAATTTTCCGATGAGCTTTACCCGGCGAGTTTTGAGGTTCCCGCGGGGTGGCCTTCAGATCCGGTTGTCATTCAATTTGTTCTGGCCAAAATTCTAATTCTGGGTTTGCCTCATTAATACAAAGGTTCATCTCCCTTTTCGAATTTGTTCTTCTCGCTAATGTTCTGGATCATGTTTGTATTGATTTAATTTGTGTGATATGGATGACTTTTGTTTCTTAGTTTTCTGTGTTTGAACAGTACGCTTTTGAGTACGTTTCCTCTTAGTTCATTCCTTTAATTTTCTTAGCAAATCATATGGTTAATCTCATTAATAATCCAATTTTTCTTATCTATTTTGAGTAGTTTCCTTAGTAAGCAATTTGTCTTGTGAAGTGATGATATGGGAACTTTAAGTTACAAGAATTTTCTTCAATGAACTAATGGGCTCTCCAGTTCATTTTGCCTTGGTTTTGAATTTAATCCTTTATCTTAGTGACTAATTTGTAAAGCTGGAAATTAAGAGTTAGAATGAATGTTAGCTTGGTTGAAGCTTATCACCGTAATTGGGCCTTGATTGTTATTGCCTCGTAAAAGCAATGGGCCAAACGTAATTCCTACTAATAGGTCCAAAATGTGGAATGATTTCAAGATAGAATGTTAGTAATTGATTTAGTCGTAGATATCTTTAATAGTTTATCAATACAATTGATCTTGTTAGTAATTCACAAAATCTTTAAAGTTATTATCGTAATTATGTACACGTTCGCGTGACATAATTATAATTTCCGAAATAAATCAAGGTACGCGTTCGCGCGATTTTGGTCCGACAATCTTAATAATAATAAAGTATTATTAATTGTGTACACGTACGCGTGATATGATTCTGGACACACCAAACAAAAGAGTACATGTACGCGTGACTCGTTTTCAAGATAACTCCATAATCACGAATAATCAAACAATTAAAAGCGGTAAAAAAGGATAAAACGCACATAGGTTCTAAAATACGTAATTAAACAAATTAATTAAGCCAGGTATGATTGTAAAGCGACCGTGCTAAAACCACGAAATCCGGGAGTGCCTTACACCTTCTCCCGGGTTAACAAAATTTCTTACCCAGTCTTCTATGTTCGCGGACCATAAATAGAGTCAATTTCCTCGATTTGGGATTTAAAATAAACCGGTGACTTGGGACACCATAAATTATCCCAAGTGGCAGCTCTAAAATTAAATAAAAAATCTCATTTCGATTAATGTCACTTTAATTGGAAAAACCCCTTATCCCCTCGGGAAAAAGGAGGTGTGACAATCATAACTGAAGATCATTACTTTAACCTTAGTCCGTAAGCCTTAGAACCCAATTTCCAACATCCAAAATTCCTTACAAGACCCGAATCTCGCATCTACACACTGTATGAGTCCGAACAGGATGTATCAAACCATAACCATAACCCAAGATGCAATCACATGATATACCACACAACTCGCTTACTCGTATCAATAATTCCCGATCACAGTAACTGCTTAAAACAAACCTGATACCGGTAGTAAACCTAATATCAAATAAAACCTCGTTCAAAATATTTGTACACTGTCGATGATGAAAGAAACATGCAAAAACTCATAACCACTCATCATATCAACAAGCCATGGAGCTCCCCCTCCTTCGATAAGAACTATAGCCAATTTCTAAGTCGATCAATGACACTATCCTTCCAAATGTACCACAACCAAATCCGATAGCACCCATTCTAGGTCCTACGACCACATCTCATCAAATACAACCACTTTACTAACATGCCACACCGATACAACCTCAAGCCATAAGCCGTGCAATCCGTGCACCATTACGCAACAATTCAAATGCACCTAAAAATGGAAAATGACACCAAGTACATAAGTGCATGACCAATACCATGGAGAAGCAAATAACACAATACACCACAACCCAAAAAAGACCATAACCAAGGCATAGTCAACCATTCCACACCCCAATCACCAGATCGCTCGAATTTCGCTATAAGGCCCAAATAAAACCGCACCATGTGTGCATATAACCAACGAATCACAACCCCTCGTAGCTTGGAAGAGTAACACATACAACATATCAGATACGAATAAAATCAATTCTAACTGAATGGCGCATCCCTCAACAACAACAGTACGGAGTAAACAAATCTGATCCTATGTAGAACACACATCCTCCTCGGGCCTACCAATGGGCCCCCAAACCAACTTCGGTCATCCCCAAATGGATAAATAGCCCTCCAAAAGTCCAAAATTATCTAACAATAATATGTACCGCTATCTAGCTAACTTTGGCCACATCTTCACAGTTCGCAACCACGAAACAATCTGCTTCTGGGAACTCCCAGTCTCCAATCCATAGAATACACGAATCACCATATCCGATCCCAACTCCACCGCCTGAATGTCTAACACATCTCTCATACACGATCATTCCATGAGGAACACTTATATACTTCTTCTATTCCAAATAGCAAAATATGAACATCAACAGTCGATCAACCAGGCGAGTATCGCAATACCAATGAAGCATCCGTAAGTCAAAACACAGTGCCCCTTCTGAAATGCGCACCCTCTCAGGCATTACCAAGTAGTGATATCATCCATCTAGTCATCTGAAACCGTCCATGTTGCCTAATAATTCATGACCTCCCCTTCAAAACTAAACTGTGGCCTTGCACATGCAATTCTCAATCTCACACAACACACCGCATCTATCATGCCATCATATGAAAAGCATGCGAATCTCATAATCAACTCTGAGTCACCAGCAGTATACATACCCAATCAGTCAGAAACTTTCCATTTGATTCCATCCAGGAGAAAATCACAATACGCAACATGCTCCGCATGCCGGTAGGAAATATCCATCTCAAATCATGGTAGAAACCATTGAGAACTCTTCAAAACCCATTTGCACATAATCAAGCTATCAGAACAGAATCTCTCTAACTCAAACAAGCCATAAGTACCCAAAGAATCGATCATATCCATTACCGTGCTGATCTAACCTACTACCAAGCTGTCCTATTTTCTCCGAGTTCCTTTTGAATTACCCTCAACTTGACACTTCTCCTTGCAAGAACACCACAATACTTACCCAAAGCTCACCACAATAGATCCTAGATTAAAACCACACCGCCCTAAGGCTCATAAGCCACTGTATTCCCTCTTAAGCACCCCAAAAGTACCACAACCGAAACTCTCACTCTAAAGAGACCTTCTGTGAATCTAAAGGTGTTTACTTCTCGATACAATCCAATATAAATCTCAGATTCTAGCCATATACAAATCCAAAAAATTCTCAATTACTACATATAAATCTTGAATCCATTAGAACCTTCTCGAGAGTCATCCACTATGCTCAAATCTCAATTGCACCGACCAAACGGGCCGAACGACCTGTTCTCTATTAGCACAACAACACCCAAAGAAGTAACCCTGCCTTAACATAACTGAGCAATTCCTACTCCATGCGCACTACATCCTTCACGAATAACAACTCAATCATTCCATGATTCCCATATGCCCATAAAGTATAATACACCATGCATCCAAAAAATTCGTTGCTTAAGCCATCCTCAAAACCAGCCATTGCAAGTCATAACCGATCCAGAAGTATGCCTCAGACCGAAACCAATACAACATGTAACCATGCAATCAAATCGTCGATAGAAGACTCCCCCACTTCGATCAAAGTCATAGATCAAAACACTCGATAACTCACAATGCCCATACTCCATTACTACCATAATATCGTAGTGAGATTTAACTAAATCCTTCGTAAGCTCTTAAAACACAAACCATATAGTACCTCAAATCATCTGCTAAGTTCTCATTCATCCTCGTGACAGTCAGGTCAACTTTCTCAACCAATCCAAACTCAAATCGCAATACCTATAACCCACTGGTAGTAAAGAAACCCTCCTCATAACATCATAAGGATCAGACATCCGTAGATTACCCCGTAGGTTATAACCCACCTACTTAGCCTCAAACTGACATCTCTCTATACCCTTTCACAACCACAACTACTACGCTATCACTTAATCTTCCTGAGTCAGAAATCATCAATAAGACATGAGAATCTAATTCGTCCCACAATTAAACAACATGAAAGATCCTTGAACACACTCATAACTCGAGACTACACGTCATATCAAGATAGAAATCAAGCACCCAATAGTCCTTTTTTACATCTCAAGCAAACTCTTCTCGCCATATTCAAACCATCTGAACACAACCCACAGTCACATCATACTTATTATTTAGTCATCCAATCACTCATCGGGCCACAAATTTGACTCATAGGGATACCACTGGACATAGAAGTCCAAAAGCACATGCTTACACAACTGAAACTACCGAGCCTAAGTTGTGGTCCAAACCCAGCCTCAAGTCCTTCAGACTGACCCATCACCAAAACACAAAAAACATATCTCGCACCTCATACATGGAATTCCACAAGCCGTCGATGTAGAGCTAATACCGAGAGCTCACATGCGCATACGAATGAGTGGAAGGAATTCAAATAGATAGGCTTCAAGCTAAATCAATACCGCATGATAAGGAAAGAAAGATGGGAAGTTTATCCTAAAAGCCCTATAGCCTCTCGCAGATAGGTATGGTCGTAATCATACCGATTAGCAAGACTCTACTAGAAACTTGCTCATGACTTGTAGAACCTATGAACCTAGAGCTCTGATACCAACTTGTCACGACCCAAAATCCAACTAGTCATGATGGCACCCAACCCAGACCGCTAGGTAAGCCAATTAGCAATAATAATCCAATTCATTAGGATTTACTGACAAATTGTAATGATAATATAGTTGAACTTCTATACAAAGAATTCCCAAGGACTGGTAGTACAAATCAAGAGTTTCTAAGATTTAGAGTTTTCAATCTGTAATGAAATAAATACATCATCTGTTTGAAATATACATGAACAAATTAATAATTCTAAAGCTACCAAGAACAAGATGCAGCTATGACAGAATACAGGTATATCTTCAATGCTAGCTCCTGCCATACACAACAACATCAGCATCCAAATCTGCACGCAAGGTGCAGAAGTGTAGTATGAGTACAACCGACCCCATGTACTCAATAAGTAACAAACCTAACCTTATGTTGAAAAAAGTGACTGTTACACCCCATATTTTTTGTACGTGAAAGTGCGCCATAAATAAATTGATAAAAGCTCGGAAATGAGATGTTACATCCCATATTTTTTGTACGTTAAAGTTTCATCGTAAGTTAATCGACGTAAGCTCGGAAATGAGATTATTTTAGGATTATAAGTATTATGCTATTTCAAACAAGGGATAAGTAAATTCATGAAGGTGAGAGGGAAAGAAAATCGATGAAAATGAGTTTTGTTGAAATTTGAAAATTTGGGATAAAATACGGTCCGAGCTATAATACCCGATATTTATGGACTAGTGCCATACAAGGTACCACATGACCATAATAGTAAGGTATACAAAGTGTGTTAAAGATGAGTAGTATTTTAAGTAATTTGAGATAATTCTTAATTATGTGGATAAGTGGGTAATTATTGGATTAGTGGGGAATTAACTAGTTAATTAAGAAAATAAGTGGATAAGTTTAAGAATCCCCAACGTGGCAGCAACATATGATCATTTAAGTGACTCTTAAGTCAGATTGAAAGGTTGCAAAATCGGAGGAATTATTGGTGGCCAAGTCATACATAAGTGGGGCCCACAACCCACAAAATTATAAGAGATCTTCCTGAGTTAGTATGTGAGATGTTGATGTCTCTATAACGTGAGAGATGAAGGCTTCAGCAAATTAAAACAAAAAGTTTGCATCTTAATAATGTAATGTTCTTGAAACAAAATTCAAAACAAGATCTCTTAGCATCTTAGCAACGTGAGGTATTGAAATTTTAAGGGAGTACGGTACAATCTTTCTCAAGAATATCATACGGATTCTTCCCTACTCCGATCTTGCCGATTACATGTTGTCGTAATTGACGTGTATTAGAGGAATTGTCAAGAGAACCGGCTCAGGTATGTTAAGGCTAATCCCTTCCTTCATTTTGGCATGATCTCATAATTACATGTGTTTGATAACGAGGCATAAAGAGAAGTTCATACTCCCGAATTTATATACATTATCCTAGTCTCATAAATTATAGTATTCTCCTTATCGGGACTTCATATTCAATTACGTATTGTCTTCTACCAGTCAAGAGAGCAGAGAGCCTATATATATAGTATTACAAAGCCTGATCATATGATAAGTTATATACCGAGCCTGCTATGGCCGAGCGCCTATGAGCGAACCCAGCATGGCCGAGATACACAACCTAGTATGGCTGAGCGCCTATGTGCGAGCCTACTATGGCAGATCAGTTATATATACCGAGCCTTATAAGGCCGGACAGCTATTTTACTTACTATATTGAGAGAGTTGAGTCAGTATCAGCAGGTGAGCATATCTTCAGATTATCTTTGACTCGCAGTTACTTTCAGTTATTATATTATCAGTTCAGTTTCAGCTTTCAGTATATTGCCTTACATACTCGGTACATTATTTCGTACAAACGTCCCTTTTCAGGGGGCGTTGCATTTCATGCGTGCAGGTTCAGACAGACAGACGGGTAGACCTCCTTATTAGGTGTTGCCCGAATTCAGCTTGATCGGTAAGCTCCATGCCCTTCGAAGTTGCCGGGTCTAGAGCTTTATGTACATCTTGTGTATATATGTATATATGATATGAGTAGGTCAGGGCCTTGTTCCGATCACAGTATATCCATCAGTAGAAGCTTGTAGACATATCCTGTCAGTTAGTGCAGTATTTTGGGCTTGTGGGCCTTTTATGTATATTTTGTTGGTTTACCATCTATAGTAGTTATGACAGACTTGTCGGCCTAGCATGATATTTATATTTAGTCAGCATTCACAATTGTCTTGCAATGTGGCCCATGGCGAAAGTATGACATTATATGTTTAGAGTCCCTTAGTCGCAAGTTGGTACGCAAGGAAAGGTGAGGCACCGGGTGCCGATCTCGCCCCCAGGTTCGGGATGTGACAAAAAGTGGTATCAGTGCAGTTCTGTCCTAGGGAGTCTACAAGCCGTGTCTAGTAGAGTCTTGTTTATGGTGTTTTGTGCACAACACTTATAAGCAGGAGGCTACAGGGCATTTAGGACTGTCACTCTTTCTTCTTACTCTAGATCGTGTAGTAGAGCTCAGTTGTAAGAACTCAATTTCCTAAACTCTATCTTATTCGTAATACAACGATACCTACATCCAGAATGTCACGCCCCAACCTCGGGGAGCGCGACCGGTGCTCAACCGAGTGAACTCGGTCGAGCAAGCCTATTAAACCTTTCCTACCCGACTCATTCATAACCCAAATAGGAATCGCATCACCATTTGTAAAACCGGGGAGAGATCAGTTATATAAATATATAAACGTTGCTAGTTCATTTTCCTTATATACATTATGCCATAGTTGAGTTTCCAAAATACAACTCGATCCAACATACATACATGACCCACATAAACGTCTACGGAGCCTCTAAGAGTACAAAAGAGCAATATGACAATGCCGGCAACAAGGCCCGACTATACCTCAAAATATGAAAACTTATACAAATGAAGGACTAAATAACCCTTGGGAAAAATGGGGCTCACCAAGACTGTTGTGAGGAGGAAAAGAGAGCACCACTATCTGCGATCGGCACTATCTGCGATGGAACCACCTACATCCATTCAAAGATGTAGCGCCCCCGGCAAAAAGGACGTTAGTACTGTCGAATAGTACTAGTATGTAAGGCAAACACCAATCTTAGTAGAATGAATAGTGAAACAAAGAGAAGGCAGTCATAATAATCAATAGGAAATTCATAGAAATACAAAGAAAATACCAAGTAAGGGTCACATAGTTTCCAATTCATTCTTTCCATCTTATTAGATTAATAATCTTTAGTGCCAAAGCGACAACTTACAATGCCACCGTATTTTTACACGGAGTCCGGTCTCGGCCCGACCGGCTAAGCCATCTCAAGTGAGACATATCCATATCCACAATGTAATTCAATAATTCCAATACAAATGTCACCATGTGTACAGCATGGCGTCCGATCTCGGCCCGATCGGCTAAGCCATCTCACTTGAGACATAACCTCTTTCAACTGTCCATCAATTCACATTTCTTTCCCATCTTCATTACATGGCACAAACAGCCTCATTTATTAAGTAGTTCTTGGCACTTGGGAATATTTTACAATTCAAGTCTTTCCATTTTTATTTGTTCAAATAACATCATCATTCATTTCAATAAGTACCATCACATAAGGCATTTCACACATAAGGGAAAGAGCTTGGAAAATCATAATTACGTTCTCAAATAGCATGATGACATGGTAACCATCTAAAATGATTAGAGAACATGAATCTTTCAATCCAACACAATAAGGCAAACAATTCTAGTATGATCAAGTTGGAACTTACACCAATTATTCGG
This sequence comes from Nicotiana tomentosiformis, assembly GCF_000390325.3. Lineage (NCBI taxonomy): Eukaryota > Viridiplantae > Streptophyta > Magnoliopsida > Solanales > Solanaceae > Nicotiana > Nicotiana tomentosiformis. Next base: position 59,877,746 of record NC_090823.1, read on the forward strand.
ACACCAGGAGTTCGATTCTAAGAAGAAAAGAGTTAGACATACATACCTCAATTGCGCTTCTTTACGCTCTACAATTATCCGGAACCCTTAGCAACCTCAATCTATTTTAGCAATATACAACTTGAACCTAAAATTAGGAAAACGTTCATGGTTCTAGTTCACTTTTTATTTTCCTCACACTCTTTATCACATGCATGCAAGATGAACAACCTTCATACCCATGGACCATCTTATTAATACCCCATTATAGATATGTTTGAAATTAAGAGCTGGGGTGATGAAGTCTTACCTTTTTGGATGAAGAATTTGGTGCTCTACTTGAATATTTCCAAGCTTTGAGTGATGGTTGAAGATTAATTGATGGGAATTAGGCCCTCCCTCTAGAACCCTCTTTCTCTCACACTAGAAATATCAGAAATGAGCTTCAAAGTAGGCTAAATGGGTGTTTTAACGGAATGGGGGTCAGGTTTTAAATTAAGAAAAATGGTGCCCCGACACAGGTCTGCGATCGCATATGCGACCGCATAATGGTTATGCGGTCCGCAAAGTGACCGCAGAAATGGCCCTCAGGGGACTAAACTTTCGGCTCAGGTATGCGACCAGTATGCGGTCCACATACTTATTATGTGGTCGCATAATGCACCGTAGAACTCCCTCCGCAGAAACCCAAGAGGAATTATGTGACCGATATGCGGTTCGCATATCGATTATGCGGTCGCATAATCGATTGCAAAACTGACCTCAAGTTTGCCAAACTTACGGCTTCACTCTCCAGCCATTATACGGTCCGCAAAGTGATTATTTTCCACTCAGTCCGTAGGGTACTGTTCAATCCAAAAAGTTAGAACTGCGGCTCGCAAGCTCGCCGTGAAGAATTTCTACTATAATAACACAGGAATCTATCTTGGCACCACGAAACCCCGAGTTTTGGTTAAAATTTTTACGGGTCCTTACATAGAAAGACGGTTGGTAAGAGAGATAGTTGTGGAAGAATTGAGTCAGAGGAACTCGATTTTGTATCATGCTTATGATGAGTAAATATAAAGTTTTCAGCCGAACATGTGTGTAAGCTTTTTGATAAGGAGCCTTAAGGTAAGAATATCCACTCTTATGGTAAAAAAAAAAAAGCAATGAGAGATTTAGAAGATAGGTACAAGTTTGAACAAGTAAAAGAAGCAAGATGAAGAAGGGTACAGGGCGCCCAGTTAATGAAGATTATCAGTATTTACAATTCAAGCAGAGAAATATAAGCATTTTGAGTTAACTTCAATTGTAACAGAGGTATGTATAATTGGCCACACCCATCTCAATTATGCCCTATGGGGGCTAACAGGTGTAGTTTAAGAAAAGGATGGGACATCAGGATCCGGCTGGAATTAGAGTAATCCAAAATGGTGAATGGATTGTTTGTGTTAGTTGACATTTTCGAATGATATTACAAATGTGCTAATAGATCTCCTTGTGAGACACCCAGATGGTGCACTCTAGAATATTACAATTAGATGTGAATACTCGCATGATCAAAAAAATTCAGAAGATAGGCACTGAAAGCCTGGAAGGGATAAATATTACCTTGGTGTGGCTCCCGTCCCAAGTAGAGCGAGGACGTTGAGCAAACCGAAGAGCCGATGAATGAAGCAAGGGGAGCTAAAAGCAAAAGAATGTCTTGTTGAAGTTTTCACAAGAAAGGGATAGGCAGAAATATTAGCAGGGAAATGATAAGAGAGATAAAGAAGCATTATGAGTAAGATGTGATACATGGATGACAACGGTAGATCAAAATGATGACGGTATTACAAGGTCCATAGTCAGGTGAAGGAAGAGACGAGAGGAAGTGATCTTATAACAACAGTCTCACAACAACGTTGTATGCACTCCATAAGAAAGTGGCACCTACCGCGGCTAATGGACGGGAAGTAAAAATTAGAAGTGATATTCAATATTATATGAGTTGTATGGAATTCAAATATGTATAGGCACTAAGATAAGTTAAGTATGCATGCAACAAGTGACAGAACAACCAGGAAAAGCAATTGCTTGCATTTAAAGAAAGTTGAGAAGGAACGAAAAGAATTATTCGATTAATGATCTAGAGTTAGTTACGTTATGAACACACTTAAGAGTTTGGAGTATTATCCATGCAGCATATATGTTGACATTCATACAGTCGTAGAAGACTCCGGTATAAGTTAAAAGAACGAATTGAGCCTAGGGCATAGACAAAGGATTGAATTGTTAGAAGATTGTATCATGGATATTCCATAGCGCCCATGAAAGGATAAAGTAATAACTAATACCATGAGCCGTAGATCGTAAGATAGCTTAAGCCTACATGAAGGTTGATCAGAAGGAAGAGGAAACTAAAGAGTTTAATCAACTAAGTAAATCAGGAGTCTGATTATTGGACCCAGAGAATTATAAAAATCATGATTGAGAACATAGAGGAATCAATCTTAATATCAGAGGTGCAAGAGAGATAGCACAATAACCATATTCTATAACGGCCCTACGATAAAGCCAATTAGAAAAGTACCAACCTCATAAGAAGTCAGTATGAAGCTCCTACTGGATTGCGTATGCACCAGAGGTGCAAGTATTATAATAGAGTTTCAAGTTGTGGATGTAAATCATACCTATGTGGAAGTGGGGTTATGAAAGAGATAGAAGATACGATGGGAGATTTTAAGGTAAGCAAGGTATAGAGGAACAACGTACGAGATACTCAGGTGCAGAAGGTTGTGAATAATCCATACTTCAGATAGAGGTCTAGAAGCGTTGGGATTCGGTATCCCGAAATGATAGCTGTGTCATTAGTGGCATATCTTCCAGCCTATGGTTTCTAGGCACCGAGAAATCTATTCAAGAGAGTAAAAAAGAGTTGGAGATGTTACGATGTCACGCTTGATGTTCCAAAATAACACAAGGAAATCTATGGTGCAAGAAAGTTGAAGAAAGGCTGCGAGTAGTATAAATGGATATGTATGGGTCGCAAGCTAAAGTATGATAGAGCGACGAGGTTTTAGGAAGACAAGAGTAAGGACAAAAAAGGGTGAGTGAGAAGGTAACGAGAAACGGATGAGTCCTCGGGATTAAGCCCATGAAAACAAGATAGTTGATGGCTTCTCTAAGTTATAGAAAGCTCGGTATAGCTTGAATGAACTCAAAGGAATCTAAGACTAGTAGCATTTGGAAGAGATGGAATGATGCCCTGGTAGTAGAATAAATGTGTAATTGTGATAGATAAAGGATGACGGTTGAGCCTTCGATTGAGTAATGATTTGAAGAGGATTTCATGGATTGTACGGAATTAAAATACCCACGTAAGGTGAATCATATTGAGATGCTATAAAATACAATTATTGAAGTATAGTATCGCCCCTAAGTGGATCAGGAAAATCACTTCAAATATTCCTCGATGCAATATAAGCCCTAGTGGCAATGTATTACGTAAGAAGTTTCAAGTTATCAGTGGTATATTGTAGATCAATATTGAGGCGAATCATAATGGATGGACAAAAGTCACAAAGTATGAGCTGAGATTAGGTCATCATTCTTAAGATGAACAGTAATAAGGAAGCATTAAAGGACTTAGCTTTATGCATATAGGATAAGCAACGAGAGTAACCTGGAGTTTGGTCGTAGACCTCAGTAACAATAAATCAAAGTAAGAATTATGGTATAGTATGGCCTATTTAGATGTAGTAAAGCTAATGACGCCCAAAGGGACAGCTTGACATAATTTTGTATATGTTCACAAAGTGAGGCCTAGAGATTGGCTAAGAGCTGTAGGAAAGTCGTGGTATGACAAAGAGGACTAAAGGAGGGAATGCCTTGGCCTTTGGATTTATTCAAAGAACAATTGCCTAAATGGCAAGGAGAATATTAAAGTATTCGCAAGAGCTATGGGTTATGAGAATGATAAGTACATCAGTCAACATTCGAGGACGAATGTTCCAAAGGGGGGAATAATGTTACACCCCATATTTTTTGTACTTGAAAGTACGCCATAAATATATTGATGAAAGCTCCAAAATGAGATGATACATCCCGTATTTGTTTGTACGTTAAAGCTTCATCGTAAGTTAATCGACGTAAGCTCGGGAATGAGATTATTTTGGGATTATAAGTATTATGTTATTTCAAACAAGGGATAAGTAAATTCGTGAAGGTGAGAGGGTAAGCAAATCGAAAAAAATAATTTTCATTGAAATTTGACAATTTGGGATAAAATACGGTCCGAGCTATAATACCCAGCATTTATGGACTAGTACCATACAAGGTACCACATGACCATAATAGTAAGGTATACAAATTGTGTTAAAAGTGAGTAGTATGTTAAAGTAATTTGAGATAATTCTTAATTATGTGAATAATATGGTAATTATTGGATTAGTGGAGAATTAACTAGTTAATTAAGAAAATGAGTGGATAAGCTTAAGAAGCCCCAACGTGGCAGCAACATATGATCATTTAAGTGACTCTTAAGTCAGATTGAAAGGTGGCAAAATTGGAGGAATTATTGGTGGACAAGTCATGCATAAGTGGGGCCCACAACCCACAAAATTATAAGAGATTGGGAGTTCCCAGAAGCGGATTATTTCGTGGTTGCGAATTGTGAAGATGTGGGAAAAGTTAGCTAGATGGTGGTACATGTTATCATTAGATCATTGTGGACTTTTGGAGGGCTATTTATCCATTTGGGTATGATCGGAGTTGGTTTGGGGGCCCATTGGTAGGCCCAAGGAGGATGTGTATTCTACACCGGGTCAAATTTGTTTACTCCGTACTGCTATTGTTGAGGGATGTGCCATTCAGTTAGAATTGATTTTATTCTTACCTGATATGTTCTATGTGTTACTCTTCCATGCTACGAGGGGTTGTGATTCGTTGGTTATATGCACACATGGTGCGGTTCTGTTTTGGCCTTATAGCAAAATTCGAGCGAGATGTTGATTGGGGTGTGGAATGGTTGATTGCGCCTTGGTTATAGTCTTTTCCGAATTGTGATGTATTTTTTTATTTTCTTCTCCATGGTATTGGTCATGCACTTATGTACTTGGTGTCGAATTACTTATGGTTGTTGAATTTGAGCATTGGGGCTCGAGGTATGTCATTCGGATCGGTGTTTGGATGGGTCACGTATTGCAGCTGGGTTATGGTGGGATATGATCCTTTGTGATAGATTCATGTGTTTTGGTTCTACCATGTGTGATGGGGTTTTAGCATTGCGTTATGGTGGTACTTACTGAGCCTGCGGAATGTTTCTCTCATTTGAGTCATTTTCCATTTTTAGGTGCATTTGAATTGTTGCGTAATGGTGCACGGATTGCACGGCTTTTGGCTTGAGGTTGTATTGGTGTGGCATGTCAGTGGAGTGGCTGTATTTTATGAGATGAGGTTGTTGGACCTAGAATAGGTGCTATCAGATTTGGTTGCGGTACATTTGGAAGGATAGTGTCACTGATCGACTTAGAAATTGGCTATAGTTCTTGTCGAAGGAGGGGGAGCTCCATGACTGATCTTCCTAAGTTAGTAAGTGAGATGTTGATGTCTCTATAACGTGAGAGATGAAGGCTTCAGCAAATTAAAATAAAAAGTTTGCATCTTAATAACGTAATGTTCTTGAAACAAAATTCAAAACAAGATCTCTTAGCATCTTAGCAACGTGAGGTGTTGAAATTTTAAGGGAGTATGGTGCAATCCTTCTCAAGAATATCATACGGATTCTTCCCTATTCTGATCTTGCCGATTACATATTGTTGCAATTGACGTGTATTAGAGGAATTGTCAAGAGAACCGGCTCAGGTATGTTAAGGCTAAGCCCTTCCTTCATTTTGGCAAGATCTCATAATTACACGTGTTTGATAACGAGGCATAAAGAGAAGTTCATACTCCCGAATTTATATACATTATCCTAGTCTCATAAACTACAGTATTCTCCTTATCATGACTTAATATTCAATTGAGTATTGTCTTCTTCCAGTCAAGAGAGCAGAGAGCATATATATATAGTATTACAGTATTTTCATTAACATCGAGCTATAATCGATGGGCAGGACCCTATTGGGTAACCTCTGATCAGATGGTAAGCTATATACCGAGCGTACTGTGGCCGAGCGCCTATGAACGAGCCCAGCATAGCCGAGATATAGAGCCTAGTATGGTCGAGTGCATATGAGCGAGCCTACTATGGCAGAGGAGTTATATATACCGAGCTTTATAAGGTCGGATAACTATTTTACTTACTATATTGAGAGAGTTGAGTCAGTATCCGCAGGTGAGCATAACTTCAGATTATCTTTGACTCCCAGTTACTTTCAGTTATTATATTATCAGTTCAGTTTTAGCTTTCAGTATATTGCCTTACATACTCGGTACATTATTTTTTACTGACATCCCTTTTCTGGGGGCGCTGCATTTCATGCGTGCAGGTTCAGATAGGCAGATGGGTAGACCTCCTAATTAGGTATTGCCCGAGTTCAGCTTGATCGGTAAGCTCCATGCCCTTCGGTGTTACCGGGTCTAAATCTTTATGTCCATCTTATGTATATATATATATATATATGATATGAGTAGGTCGGGGTCCTGTTCCGATCACAGTATATCCATCAATAAAGGCTTGTAGACATATCCTGTCAGTTAGTGTAGTATTTTGGACTTGTAGGCTGTTTATGTATATTGTGTTGGTTTACCAGCTATAGTACTTATGACGGACTTGTCGGCCCAGTATGATACTATTGTTTAGTCAGCATTCGCAATTGTCTTGCAATGTGGAACATGGCCAAAGTATGACATTATATGTTTAGAGTCTCTTAGTCGCAAGTTAGTACGCAAGGATAGGTGAGGCATCTGGTGCCGGTCTCACCCCCCAGATTCGGGGCGTGACAGTGATGAGCTGGGACAAAGGTCAGAGTCCAACACCAATAGCCAACAACAGCTCATAACAATATAATAAAAGTGGTACAAGAAATAACTCAGAGATAAAATACTCAACTCGTTCACGGTTCTGGAAATAGGCATGCTTTTCAAGTATAATAGTGAAAACTTAAATCTTTTACTCAAATCACCAAAATGTGAGTAAATCTTAAAAATTGTAATTTTTTCCAAAAACATTCAACATGTAAGATGTTTCATTATCAAATGGAATGAGGAAATTACATCTCTATGCCTACATGTCAATGTGTATGTGAAGTCATGAGTGATGCAATACCGTACAGCATGAGGAAAATGCATCTCTATGCATGTATGTCAAGTGTACATGTCGAATGCAATGCAACACAGTGATAAAACCATATGCATACTCTCAGAGTATCAATTCACTCAGTCCTCCTCGTCACTCAATCCTCCCAATCACCCAGTCCTCACAATCACTCAGTCCTCACAGTCACTCAGTCCTCCATATCACTTGGCACTCGCTCTCGGCACTCGCACTCAGTAGGTACCTGCGCTCATTGTGGGTGTGCAGACTCTGGAGGGGCAGATCCTACCCAAGCTCTAATATAATCCAATCATGGCATAAATTAATAAATCCTATTACGGCATGCAGCCCGATTCCATAAACATCCTCACAACCATGCCCTCGGCCTCACTTAGTCATCAATATCTCCAGTCTTTCGGTCTCACAAATCTCATGCCAATCGGCGCAAACAATGATAATATGATGTGAGACAAATGATAACAGAGACTGATATATGACATGCAATGAATAAGTATGATTGAGTATGTAATTGCAATTTAAGCAAATAACTCAACAGCAGAAATGACCTCAGTGGGTCCCAACAGGATAAGCATATAGCCTTAACATGGTTTCTAACATGGATCACAATTGTATTACACTAGCACGTAGAAATCTCATGGATAAACACAAGATTAGGATACTACACAGTACCACAGAAATAACCGAGCCATAATTCACATGATGCACGCCCACATGCCCGTCACCTAGCATGTGCGTCACCTCAACACCAAACATATAACACGTATATTCGGGGTTAATACCCTCAGCACCAAGATTAGAAGTTTTACTTAACTCGAACAAGCCAAATCAGACACCGAGCAAGCCACACAATACTCTAGAAATGCCATCCCGCACGCATCAACCTCCGAACGACTCAATAATAGCCAGACGCAACTCAAGAACATCAACTAATGCCTAAAAATAATTCCAAATGATAAAGGTCGAATCTTTAATCAAAAGCTCAAAGTCAACCAAAAAGTCAAACACGGGCACGCACCTCGGAACCCAAAAAACTCACAAAATCCGACAACCCATTTAACTACGAGTCCAACCATACTAGTTTCACTAAAATCCGACTCCGAATCGATGTTCAAAACTCAAAAATTCACTTTATGAAATTTTAGACAAAAACCTCCAATTTTGCTTTTGCAATCATCAACCAAATGCCAAAAACGAGGATAGATTCATGAAATATAATCAAAACTGAGTAGAGAACACTTACCCTAATCCATATGGTGAAAACCGCTTCAAAGATCGTCTTAATCCGAGCTCCATAGCTCCAAATATGCAAAAATGGCTGACACCTCCAAAATATAGTACTTTATAATCACTGGACGAATCAATAAATCGCGATCATGGACATACCATCACGATCGTGAAGAAGAAAAATGCACTGCCCAGAACAACCCTATGCAATCGCGGAACAACCTTCGCTATCGCAAAGAACAAACAACACTGCCTCCAATAATACGCTACGCGATTGCTAGAATACCCATGCGAACACGAAGCACTCAGGCCACCAAGCTTCAGGAATGCGTCCCATCTTATGCGAACGCGTAGAAGAAATTCCAGCTCCCAGTTTCTCATCTCTGCTTTACGCGATTGCGGTGCCCATTATGCGAACATGAATAGTAACCCACACAGCCTTACGCGAACGCAGCCATCCAATCACGGCCCCGATGAAGAAAAAGCCCCAGCTCCAGATTTCCTCTATGTGATCGCATGCCCATCTTCGCAATCACAACAGACAATCGAGGCACCAAAAAACCAGCAGCAACCAGCAATGTAAACATGAAGAAAAATGGTCTGAAATCAATCCGGAACACGCCCGAGCCCCTCGGGCCCCCGTCCGAACATACCAAAAAGTCTCATAGCCTAACACGGACCTATTCCAGCCCCCCAAGCACGCATAACAACATCAAAATGATGAATCGCACCTCAAATCAAACTTAATAAACTTTTGAACTTTCAACTTCTAAACCTCGTGCCGAACCTTATCGAATCAACTCGGAATAAACTCAAATATTGCATACAAGTCCCAAGTGACATAACGAAGCTATTCCAATTCCCGGAACCACAATACGAATTTGATATCCTCAAAGTCAACTCTCGGTCAAATTTATGTACATTCCAAACCTTCAAACTTCCAACTTTCGCCAATTAGTGTCGAAACCTTCTCAAAATATCCAAATGCAAATTCGGGCATACGCCTGAGTCCAAAATCACCATCTGGACCTAACGAAACCATCAAAACTCTGATCTGGGGTCAAATATACAAAAGTCAAGCTCGGTCAACTCTTCCAACTTTAAAGCTTCAACCATGATTTTCATTCTTTCAAATCAATTCCGAATAATCTGAAAACCCAAACTGACGATTCACACAAGTCATAATACATCATAGGATGCTGCTAGACTTCAAATAGTTGAACGGAATGCAAATGCTCAAAATGACCAGACGGGTCATTACATTCTCCCCCACTTAAACATATGTCCGTCTACGAACGTGCCAAGGGTCATTCCAAAGCCATCAAATCGTCGTGTAGCCTTACCATGCACATACCTCGGGGTGATCCCACGTTACCCCAATCCATGTAATCCTGACAACACATCATAACTGAAGATCATTACTTTAACTTTAGTTTGTAAGCCTTAGAACCCAATTTCTAACATCCGAAATTCTTTACAAGACCCGAATCTTGCATCTACACATTGTATGAGTCCGAAAAGGCTGTAACAAGCCATAACCATAATACAAGATGTAATCACATGATATACAACACAACTCGCATACTCGTATCAATAATTCCCGATCACAGTAACTGCTCAAAAAAACTCGATACTGGTAGTAAAACTCATATCAAATAAAACCTAGTTCAAAACCTTTGTACACTACCGATGATGAAAGAAACATGCAGAAACTCATAACCACTCATCAGATCAATGACATCATATGAAAAGCATGTGAATCTCATAATCAACTCTGAGTAACCAGCATTATACATACCAGATCAGTCAGAAACTTTCCACTTGATCCCATCCAGGAGAAAATCACAATACGCAACATGCTCATCACGTCGGTAGGAAATATCCATCTCAAACCGTGGTAGAAACCATAGAGAACTCTTCAAAACTCATTTGCACATAACCAAGCCATCAGAACTAAATCTCTCTAACTCAACCAAGCCACGCAGGTTGCCAAACCGAAGAGTATTATAACAAAACACGTCTAGAGACTCACCACATCCTACCAAGTTGTCCTATTTTCTCTGAGTTCCTTTCGAATTACCCTCAAGTTGACACTTCTCCTTTTCATAACACTACAATCCTTACCCAAAGCTCACCACAAGAGATCCTAGCATAAAACCACATCGCCGTAAAGCCCATAAGCCATTGTATTCCCTCTTTTGCACCCCAAAAGTACCACAACAGAGAGTCCCACTCTAAAGAGACCTTTCATGAATCTAAAGTCATTTCCTTCACCTTCCTGATACTGAAATGTAGAATCCATAATGATATAGAAATACCGCGAGTCTCGATACCATCCAATGTAAATCTCAGATTCTAGCCATATACAAATCCTCATAACTGATCCATAAGTATGCTTCAGACCGAAACCAATACAACACATAACCACGCAATCAAATAGCCGATAGCAGACTCCCCCACTTAGAACAAAGACATAGATCAAAACACTTGATAACTCACAATGCCCATATCTATTACTGCTATAATACCTGTTACGTCCCGCATTTTCGTACCATAAAGTTTCATCGTAAGTTAATCGACGTAAGTTCGGGAATGAGATTATTTTGGGATCATAAGTAGTACGCTACTTCAAACAAGTGATAAGTAAATTCATGAAGGTAAGAGGGTAAGCGAATCGAAGGAAGTGAGTTTCGTCGAAGTTTGACATTTTTTGATAAATACGGTCCAAGATATAATACTCGTTATTTATGGATTAGTACCATACAAGGTACCACATGACCATGATAGTGAGGTGTATAAGGTATGCTAAAATTGAGTAGTATTTTAAGTAACTTAAGATAATTCTTAATTATGTGGATAATTGGATTACTTAATGATTTTGGTGGGAAGATTAGCTAAGAAATTAAAGTCCTTGGGATAAAGATTAAGGACACTTTAACGTGGCAGCCTTGCCTTAGGGAAATGGTGAATATTAAGTTCACATAAAAGGTGTCAATATTTGAAAAAGTCTTTGGCCAAGTAACCCTTATCAAGTGGGGCCCACACCACTATAATAAGGAACCTTTCAAATTCCTTCATTCATTTGAGGAAAGAGATCATATGGATCTGCCATGGCAAACATAAATTTCTTTGAACATTAGTTTGATTTTTACATGAAAATTTCCTTAAGTTTCAAATGGAGAAAGGCTTCAAAAATGGGTAAATGATGAGATCTTCAACAATAATAACGGATCTATTTCAGCAAATTCATACGATATTATGTAATAGCAGCGTAAGATGCAATTCTAAGAGAATACAGTACAATCTTTCTCAAGAATATTATATGAATATCTCCCTACTTCGATCCGTCGTTACATGATTTGTCGCAATTGACGTGTGTTATAGGGATTGTCAAGATAATCGACGCAGGTATGTTAAGGCTAAACCTTTCCTTCATTTTTGCATGATCTCATAATTACATATGTTTGATAACGAGGCATAAAGAGAAGTTCATACTCCAGAATTTATATACATTATCCTAGTCTCCTAAGTTACAGTATTCTCCCTTATCGGGACTTCATATTCAATTGAGTATTGTCTTCTTCCAGTCAAGAGAGCAGAGAGTCTATATATACAGTATTATAGTATTTTCACTACCATCGAGCTATAATCGATGGGCAGGCCCCTATTGGACAACCTTTGATCAGATGGTAAGTTATATACCGAGCCTGCTGTGGTCAAGCACCTATGAGCGAGCCCAGTTGGCCAAGATACAGAGCCTAGTATGGCCGAGCGCCTATGAGAGAGCCTACTACGGCAGAGTAGTTATATATATACCGAGCCTTATAGGGCTGGACAACTATTTTACTTACTATATTGAGAGAGTTGAATCAGTATCAGCAGGTAAGCATATCTTCATATTATCTTTGACTCCCAGTTACTTTCAGTTATTATATTATCAGTTCATTTTCAGCTTTCAGTTATTCTATTGCCTTACATACTCGGTACATTATTTTATACTAACGTCCCTTTTGCCGGGGTCGCTGCATTTCATGTGTGCAGGTTCAGACAGATAAACGGGTAGACCTCCTCAGTAGGTGTTGCCCGAGTTTAGCTTGATCGGTAAGCTCCACATCCTTCAGAGTTTTCGGGTCTAGCATTTTATGCACATCTTGTGTATATATGTATATATATGTTATGGATAGGTCGAGGCCTTGTTCCGATCACAGTACATCCATCAGTAGAGGCTTATAGACATATCATGTCAGTTAGTGCAGTATGTTGGGCTTGTAAACCTTGTATGTATATTTTGTTGGTTTGCTAGTTGTAGTAGTTATGACGGCCTTGTCATCCCAGCTTGATATTTATGTTTAGTCAACATTCGCAAATTGTCTTGCAATGTGGCCCATGGCCAAAGTATGACATTATACGTTCAGAGTCCCTTAGTCGCAAGTTGGTATGCAAGGATAGGTGAGGCACCGGGTGCCGTTGCGGCCCATAGGTTTGGGTCGTGATAAAAGTGGTATCAGAGCGGTTCTGTCCTAGGGAGTCCACAAGCCGTGTCTAGTAGAGTCTTGTTTATGGGTGTGTTGTGCACCACACTTATAAGCAGGAGGCTACAGGGCATTTAGGATTGTCACTCTTTCTTCTTACTCTAGATCGTGTGGTAGAGCTCACTTGTAAGAATTTAGACTCCTAAATTCTATTTTATTCGTAATAAGATGATACCTACATCCAAAAAGATGGTTGGTAAGAGATATAGTTGTGGAAGTGCTGAGTCAGAGGAACTCGATTTGTGTATGATACTTACGATGAGTAAATGTGAGGTCTTTAGCAGACCATGTGTGTACTGAAAGGTGTAAGTTTCTTGATAAGGAGCCTTAAGGCAAGAATATCTATCCACCCCTATGGTGAAAGACAATGAGAGATTCAGAAGATAAATACAAATTTTAACAAGTAAAAGAAGCAAGATGAAGAAGGGTATGAGGTACCCCGTTAGTGAAGATGATCATTATCTACAAGTCAGGAAGAGAAATGTAAGCATTTTGAATTACCTTCAACAGTAACAGAGGTATGTACAATTGGTCACACCCATCTCACTTATGCCCAATGGGAGCTAACAATATATAGTTTAAGAGAAGGACGAGATATCAGGATTTAGATGGAGTTAGAGTAACCCAAAATGGTGGGTGTATTGGTTACGTTAGTTAACATTTCCGAAGGATATTACAAATGTGCTAATAGATCTCCTTGTGAGACACCCAGATGGTGCACTCTAAAATAGTACAGGAAGATATGAGTACTACAAACACAGGCACTGGAATCTTAGAAGGGATAAGTATTACCTTATTATGGCTCTCGTCCCTAGTAAAGTGAGAATGTTAGGCAACCCGAAGATCCAGGGGATGGAGCAAGGGGAGCTAAAAGCAAAAGAATGTCTTGTTGGAGTATTCAAAATAAAGTGATAGACAAAGATGTTAGCAGGGAAATAAGAAAAGAGTTAATGAAGCATTATGAGTAAAATGTGGTACATGGATGACAACGGTAAACCAAAAAAATGACAGTATTACAGAGCCTATAGACAAGGGAAGGAAAAGACAAAAGGTGACAGGCCTTGAGACAATAAAGGAGTATAGGCCATAAAGTCATATCCTCATTTCGAGAAATAAGTTCGTGACTCTAACGCGACTACCAGAAGGAAACGTTAGACCCTAGAATAATAGAAATCAGTATGGTCTAGTGAACAAGATAAACTAAATATGAATTAGGGACTGAGTGATTTGATAATGGTCGGCATCATGAGAATTTCAGATTTCATTCCGGCGATAATAGAATGGACAACAGAAGAAGATTCATGAGAAATTCAAAGAATGGTCATTCAGGAAAATGCTTCCCTAAAGCAAGCAATGTAAGCAAAGTTAAGCTTAAGGGACTGTATGTGCCAGTTACACTAAGTGTCACCCTCGCGAGTAAGGAATGTTTTTATCCTTGGTACAAAAGGATTACCGCAAGGCGAGTAAGGGTGCCAAAGATGAAAAGGTAAAACATCTATAGGTAGATCGTCGTGGCTTCAACTCTTAGTACTCCCCTAAAGGAGGGAATATGGAGTGATGTGGCATTAAGTCGGAATTAAGTGGTTCTAGTAATTATGGAATGGTAAAGGAAGAATGCGATAAAAATAAGAAAGGGATGAGATTGAACTTACTCAAATCCTACAGATATGTTACGATTCTAGAATATTATGCAAGCACGACGTCAAGGAAAGGAAATAAGGGTTCCTGCCCGGGATGTTATTGATAGATAAGGAGCCAGCGCGAAAGGTAAGTTAAGACAAAGGAAATAACCCAAGAAAGATTACGTGTAATATTGATACGAGAATGTGCCAACGAGTAGTTAGTAGTTAATTCAGGAAGATCCTAGTTATGGCTAGACAAGAGGTTGTAGACAAATTAGCAGATTGTGCAAGATAAACATAGTAAAAGCCAATATAGTAAATTCAGCCTCGCAGTTATGACATTGTAATACTTGAGATATATTTATATAGGAGTTGAGGAAGTTAAAGGTACCGTATGAGTATTAGGGGAATAAAAGAGAATTCCATTGGGAAGACAGTCAAAATATTAGTTCAGAAGCAACCCTACAAGCACAAGGGCGTGGAGATAAGTAACTACCGATAATTATAGGCGAGGAAGAACATCAAAAATTCTATCGAGTATATGATGTAATAAGCTCACAGCTTTACAAGAGTCAGAAGGTCCTCCCTAAGTACTACAATGAAAGACTAGCTGAGGAAATAAGGAAGAAGGCTTCAACCTAAACATGGTAACTCGAAGGAGAAATGGTCATGTAAAAGCAGTCTCACTACAACATTGTATGCACTCCACAAGAAAGTGTCACCTACCGTGGCTAATGAAAGGGAAGTAAAATCAAAAGTAATATTCGAGAACATATGAGTTGCACGAAAACTTCGGCATGCGTGGGAACTAAGATAAGCTAGGTATGCACGCAACAAGGGGGAAGAAAAACCAGGAAAAATAATGGCTTACGTTTAAAGAAAGCTGAGAATAGACGAAAAGAATTATTCGATTAATGATCCAGAGTTAGTTAAGTTATGAACGCACTTAAGAGTTCAGAGTTTTATACATGCAGCATATATGTTGTCAATCATACAGTCGTAGAAGATTCCGGTATAAGTTAAAAGAAAGATTTAAGCTCAGTTCATAGACAAAGGATTGAATTGTTAAAGGATTGTATCATGAATATTCCATAGCACCCATGAAAGGTTCCTTATAATAGTGGTGTGGGCCCCATTTGATAAGGGTTACTTGGCCAAAGACTTTTCCAAATATTGACACCTTTTATGTGAACTTAATAGTCACCATTTCCCTAAGGCAAGGCTGCCACGTTAAAGTGTCCTAAATCTTTATCCCAAGGACTTTAATTTCTTAGCTAATCTTCCCACCAAAATCATTAAGTAATCCAATTGTCCACATAATTAAGAATTATCTCAAATTACTTAAAATATTACTCACTTTTAGCATACCTTATACACCTCACTATCATGGTCATGTGGTACCTTGTATGGCACTAATCCATAAATAACCGGGTATTATATCTTGGACCGTATTTATCCAAAAATGTCAAACTTCGACGAAACTCACTTCCTTCGATTCGCTTACCCTCTCACCTTCACGAATTTACTTATCACTTGTTTGAAGTAGCGTACTACTTATAATCCCAAAATAATCTCATTCCCGAACTTACGTCGATTAACTTACGACGAAACTTTAATGTACGAAAATGCGGGATGTAACATCACGCCCCGTACCTGGGGGGCGAGACCATACCGCAGTGAGATTCAACTATATCCTTTATAAGCTCTTATAACACAAACCATATAGTACCTCAAATCATCTGCTAAGCTCTCATTTATCCTCCTGACAGTCAGGTCAACTTTCTCAACCAATCCAAACTCAAATCACAATACCTATAACCCACTAGTAGAAAAGAAACCCTCCTCACAACATCATAAGGATCACACATACGTAGCTTACCCCGCAGGTTATAACCCATATGTTTAGCCTCAAACTGACATCTCTCTATACCCTTTCACAGCCACAACTACTACACAATCACTTAATCTTCCTGAGTCTGAACTCATCAATAAGACATGAGAATCTAATTCATCCCATAATTAAACAACATGAAAGATCCTTTAACACACTCATAACTCGAGACTACACGTCACATTCAAACCATCTGAACACAGCCCACAGTCACATCATACTCATCATTTAGTCATCCAACCACTCATCGAGCCATAAATTCCACTCATAGGGACACCACTGTACATAGAAGTCCAAAAGTATATGCTTACCCAACTGAAACTACTGAGCCTAAGCTGCGGTCCAAACCCAGCCTCAAGTCCTTCAAACTAGCCCATCACCAAAACACAGAAAACATATCTCGCACCTCATCCATGGAATTCCACAAGCCATAGATGTACAACTGATACCAAGCACTCACATGTGCATACGAGTGAGTGGAAGGAATTCAAAGAGATAGGCTTCAAGCTGAATCAATGTCGCACGATAAGGAAAGAAAGATGGGAAGTTTATCCTAAAACCCTTGTAGCCTCTCGAAGATAGGTATGGACGTAATCATACCGATCTGCAAGACTCTACTAGACACTTGCTCATGAATCATAGAACCTATGAACCTAAAGCTCTGGTACCAACTTGTCACGACCCAAAATCCAACTAGTCATGATGGCACCAAACCCAACCTACTATGTAAGCCAATTCGAAACAATAATCCTATTCATTGGGATTTACTAAGAAATTGTAATGATAATATAGTTGTACTTCTATACAAAGAATTCCCAAGGACTGGTAGTACAAATCATGAGCTTCTAAAATTTAGAGTTTTTAAGCTGGAATGAAATAAATACATCATATATTCAAAATATACATGAACAGATTAGTAATTCTAAAGCTACCAAGAACAAGAGGCAACTATGATCGGGTCGCAGGTACATCTTCAATGCCAGCTCCCACCATACACAACAACATCAGCATCCAAATCTGCATGCAAGGTGCAGAAGTATAGTATGAGTACAATCGACCCTATGTACTCAATAAGTAGCAAACCTAACTTTAGGTTGAAAGTAGTGATGAGCTGGGACAAAGGTCAGAGGCCAACACCAATAGCCAATAACAGCTCATAAAAATATAATAAAAGTGGTACAAGAAATAACTCAAAGATAAAATGCTCAGCTCGTTCACTGTTTCGGAAATAGGTATGATTTTCAAATATAACAATGAAAACTCAAATCTTTTACTGAAATCACCAAAATGTGAGTAAATCTTAAAAATTGTGATTTTTCCCAAAAATATTCACGGTAAGATGTTTCATTATCAAATGGCATGAGGAAAGTACATCTTTATGCCTACATGTCAATGTGTATGTGAAGTTATGAATGACACAATACCGTACACCATGAGGAAAATACATCTTTATGCATGTATATCAAGTGTGCATGTCGAATGCAATGCAACACAGTGATAAAACTATATGCATACTCTCAGAGTATCAATTAACTCAGTCCTCCCTGTCACTCAATCCTCCCAATCACTCAGTCCTCACAGTCACACAGTCTTCACAGTCACTTAGTCCTCCCAATCACTCAGCACTCACTCTCGGCACTCACACTCGACACTCGCACTTAGTAGGTACTTGCACTCACTGTGGGTGTGCAGACTCCAGAGGGGCAGATCCAGCCCAAGCGCTAATATAAGCCAATCATGGCATAAATCAATAAAGTCTATTGCGGCATGCATCTCGATCCCATAAACATCCTCCCAATCAGGCCCTCGGCCTCACTCAGTCATCAATATCTCCAGTCTCTCGGCCTCACAAATCGCATGCCAATCGGCCCAAATAATGATAATATGATGTGAGACAAATGATAACAGAGACTGAGATATGATATGCAATGAATGAGTATGACTGAGTATGTTATTGCAATTTAAGCAAATAACTCAACAGCAGAAATGACCTCAGTGTGTCCCAACAGGATAAGCATATAGCCTAAATATGGTTACTAACATGGATCACAGGTCAATTACACTAGCACGTAGAAATCTCATGGATAAAGACACGATTAGGCAACTACATAGTACGCACACGTTGCACGCCCACACGCCTATCACCTAGCATGTGCATCACCTCAACACCAAACATATAACACGTATATTCGGGATTCATACACTCAACACCAAGATTAGAAGTGTTACTTACCTTGAACAAGCCAAATCCAATATCGAGCAGCCACACAATACTCTAGAAATGTCATCCCACACGCATCAACCTCCGAACGGCTCAAAACTAGCCAAACACAACTCAAGAACATCAACTAATGCCTAAAAAAATATAATTCCAAACGATAAAGGTCGAATCTTTAATCAAAAGCCCAAAGTCAACCAAAAAGTCAAACCCAGGCCCGCACCTCGGAACTCGACAAAACTCACAAAATCTGACTACCCATTAAATTACGAGTCTAACCATACTAGTTTCACTCAAATCCGACTCTGAATCAATGTTCAAAACCCAAAAATTCACTTTATGAAATTTTAGACAAAAACCCCACAATTTTTCTTTTGCAATCATCAACCAAATGCCAAAAACGAGGATAGATTCATGAAATATAATCAAAACCGAGTAGAGAACACTTACCCCAATCCATATAGTGAAAATCGCTTCAAAATCCATCTCAATCCGAGCTCCATAGCTCCAAATATGCAAAAATGGCTGACACCTCCGAAATAGAGTAATTTATAATCACTGGACGAATCAATAAATCGCGATCATGGACATACCATCACGATCGCGAAGAAGAAAAATGCACTGTCCAGAACTACCCTATGCGATCGCGGAACAACCTTCGCTATCTCAAAGAACAAACAACACTGCCTCCAACAATACGCTACGCGATCGCTAGAATACCCATGCGAACGCAAAGCACACAGGCCACCAAGCTTCGGGAACGCGTCCCATCTTATGCGAACGCGTTGAAGAAATTCCAGCTCCCAGTCTCTCATCTCCGCTTTACGCGATCGCGGTGCCCATTATGCGAACATGAACAGTAACCCACACAGCCTTACACGAACGCAGCCATCCAATCACGGCCTCGATGAAGAAAAAGCCCCAGCTCCAGATTTCCTCTACGCGATCGCATGCCCATCTTCGCGATCGCAACGGACAATCGAGGCACCAGTAAACCAGCAGCAACCAGCAATGGAAACATGAAGAAAAATGGTCCGAAATCATTCTGAAATACGCCCGAGCCCCTCAGGACCTCGTCCGAAAATACCAACAAGTCTCACAGCCTAACACGGACCTATTTGAGGCCTCAAATCATGCATAACAACATCGAATTGACGAATCGCACCTCAAATCAAACTTAATGAACTTTTGAACTTTCAACTTCCAAAACTCGTGTCGAACCTTACTGAATCAACTCATAATGAACTCAAATTTTGCACACAAGTCCCAAATGACATAACGAAGCTATTCTAATTCCCGGAACCATAATCCGAATCTGATAAACATTCCAAACCTTCAAATTTCTAACTTTCGCCTATTACTGCCGAAACTTTCTAGAAAAATCCAAATGCAAATCTGGACATACGCCCGAGTTCAAAATCACCATACGGAACTAACGGAAGCATCAAAACTCCCATCCGGGGTCAAATACATAAAAGTCAAGCTCGTTCAACTCTTCCAACTTTAAAGCTTCAATCATGAAATTCATTCTTCCAAATCAATTCCGAATAACCTGAAAACCAAAATCGACGATTCAGACAAGTCATAATACATCATACGATGCAACTCAAGACTTCAAATAGCTAAACGGAATGCAAATGCTCAAAATGACCACAAGGTGCAGAAGTGTAGAAGTGTAGTATGAGTACAACTAACCACATGTACTCAATAAGTAACAAACCTAACTTTAGATTGAAAGTAGTGACGAGCTGGGACGAAAGTCAGGGTCCAACACCAATAGCCAACAACAGCTCATAACAATATAATAAAAGTGGTACAAGAAATAACCCAGAGATAAAATGTTCAGGTTGTTCACAGTTCCGGAAATAGGCATGCTTTTCAAGTATAACAGTGAAAACTCAAATCTTTTACTGAAATCACCAAAATGTGAGTAAATCTTAAAAACTATGATTTTTCCAAAAACATTTCAACAACAAGTAAGATGTTTCATTATCAAATGGCATGAGGAAAGTACATCTCTATGCCTACATGTCAATGTGTATGTGAAGTCATGGCTGACGCAATGTCGTACAGCATGAGGAAAATGCATCTCTATGCGTATATGTCAAGTGTGCATATCGAATGCTGCAACACAGTGATAAAACCATATGCATACTCTTAGAGTATCAATTTACTCAGTCCTTCCCGTCACTCAATCCTCCCAATTACTCAGTCCTCACAGTCACTCAGTCCTCCCAATCACTCGGCACTTGCACTTGACACTCGCACTCAGTAGGTACCTATGCTCACTGTGGGTGTGCAGACTTCGAACGGGCAGATCCTGCCCAAGCGCTAATATAAGCCAATCATGGCATAAATCAATAAAGTATGTTGCGGCGTGTAGCTCAATCCCATTAACATCCTCACAATCAGGCCCTCGGCCTTACTGAGTCATCAATCTCTCCAGTCTCTCGGCCTCACAAATCTCATGCCAATCGGCCCAAACAATGATAATATGATATGAGACAAATGATAACAGTGACTGAGATATGATATGCAATGAATGAGTATGACTGAGTATGTTATTGCAATTTAAGCAAATAACTCCACAGCAGAAATGACCTCAGTAGGTCCCAACAGGATAAGCATATAGCCTAAACGTGGTTTCTAACATGGATCACAGCTCAATCTAGCATGTAGACAAGATTAGATAACTACATAGTACCACAGAAACAACCGAGTGATAATTCACATGGTGCACGCTCATACGCCGTCACCTAGCATGTGCGTTACATCAACACCAAACATATAATACGTAATTTTGGGGTTCATACCCTCAGCACCATGTTTAGAAGTGTTACTTACCTCGAACAAGCCAAATCCAATACCGAGCAAGCCACACAATACTCTAGAAATGCCATCCCGCACGCATCAACCTATGAACGGCTCGAAACTAGCTAAAAGCAACTCAAGAATATCAACTAATGCCTAATAAATAATTCCAAATCATAAAGGGCGAATCTTTAATCAAAAGCCCAAAGTCAATCAAAAAGTCAAACTCAGGCTCGTACCTCGAAATCCCACAACGCTCACAAAATCCGACAACCCATTCAATTACGAGTCCAACCATACTAGTTTCACTCAAATCCGACTCCGAATCGATGTTCAAAACTCAAAAATTCACTTTATGAAATTTTATACAAAAACCCTCAATTTCTCTTTTGTAATCATCAACTAAATGCCAAAAACGAGGATAGATTCATGAAAAATAATCAAAACTGAGTAGAGAAAACTTACCCCAATCCATATGGTGAAAATCGCTTAAGAAATCATCTCAATCCGAGCTCCATAGCTCCAATTATGCAAAAATGGTTGAAACCTCCAAAATGAAGTACTTTATAATCACTGGACGAATCAATGAATCGTGATCGCGGACATACCATCGCGACGGCGAAGAAGAAAAATGCACTACCTAGAATTACCTTATGCGATCGCGGAAAAATTTTCGCTATCGCAAAGAACCAATAACACTGCCTCCAACAATACGCTATGCAATCGCTAAAATACCCATGTGAACGCGAAGCAAACAGGCGACTAAGCTTCGCGAACGCATCCCATCTTACGCGAACGCGTTGAAGAAATTCCGGCTCCCAGTTTCTCGTCTCTGCTCGATGCGATCGCAGCCAATCATGCGAACGTGAATAGTAACCATCACAGCCCTACGCGAATACAACATTCAATCGCGACCGCGATGAAGAAAATGCCCCGGCTCCACATTTCTTCTACACGATCGCATGCCCATCTTTACGATCGTGAAGTACAATCAAGGCACCATAAAACCAACAACAACCAGCAATGAAAACATGAAGAAAAAGGGTCTAAAATCAATCAGAAACACACCTAAGCCCCTCGGGACCCCGTCCGAACATACCAACAAGTCCCATAGCCTAACACGGACCTATTCGAGGCCTCAAATCATGCATAACAACATCGAAATGACGAATCGCACCTCAAATCAAGCTTAATGAACTTTTGAGCTTTCAAATTCCAAAACTCATGCAGAACCTTATCGAATCAACTCGGAATGAACTCAAATTTTGCACACAAGTTCCAAATGACATAACGAGGCTATGCCAATTCCTGGAACCACAATCCGAATCAGATATCCTCAAAGTCAACTCTCAGTCAAACTTATGAACATTCCAAACCTTCAAATTTCCAACTTTCGTCAATTTGTGCCAAAACCTTCTAGAAATATCCAAATGCAAATACGGGCATACGCCTGAGTCCAAAATCACCATCCGGACCTAAAGGAACCATCAAAACTCCGATCCGGAGTCAAATACACAATAGTCAATCTCGGTCAACTCTTTCAACTTTAAACCTTCAATCATGAAATTCATTCTTCCAAATCAATTCCGAATAACCTGAAAACCAAAACCGACGATTCACACAAGTCATAATACATTATATGATACTGCTTAAGACTTCAAATAGCTGAACGAAATGCAAATGCTCAAAACGACCGGGCGGGTCGTTATATCATCGGTTTCTCACAACCCATGTGTACGCCATCAAGAGAGAAACATGATAGGGAGACCCTAGGGGATGGACCCATATCCACACATGTCACAGTTGGAATCTCATTCCATAATAATATCATATCACAATAATCGAATAGCAAAGACCTCGTACCAAATCAACACAATATCACAATATCCGCCCGGCAGAAACCTTGTGCCATAGTCTCAGTCCATATCCGAGACTCATATACAGGAATGTATGCATATAAATAAGAGATAAACATATATGTACATAGACCGAGAAATGCCCATGGGCACATGCTTCTCAGTACTGATTCGTATGGAATTAGCACGACCCGGCGATCAAATTCTTGGTGGGAATCATCAACTTTATAATGTTTTAATAACGGCTCACGCTTTTTTAATGATCTTTTTTATGGTTATGCCGGCGATGATAGGTGGATCTGGTAATTGGTCTGTTCCGATTCTGATAGGTGCGCCTGACATGGCATTTCCACGAAGAGTAGGTGCGCCTTAAGTTGAGGAGAGCTGTTCACAAGCAGTGGTTATGAGCTCTTTCTTGTTCCGGTTCAGAAGAGGCTGCGCACCTTCAGTTGCACTAGTGGATTGAATAACCTTTTTTTTTAGTGCCAACAAAGTGCATGTGTTCTTGGTTAATAAAAACACAAGTATAGGCTGGAGGACTGATACTATAAGTAGGACAAAGGCCTTCAAAGAGAAATGAAAGGATTTTTTTAGCATTTTTCCACTTTATCCAAGGAATCCCTTTCTTGGCATTTGTATTTGAGAGAGAGAGCTATGCTTAGGTCAGTTCCTATATGTACGTATGACCAAAGACCCAACATGAAATTCCTCATCCAAATAATCATCAAGCCCAAATAAGCATCAAAATCTATATCATAGTCTTAAACGTAGGTAAGAAAACTCAAGTGGTCGTACAAAAATTTAAGACATAACACAAGAATAACACGTACGAGTGTGTCTTCATAATATTCATGTGACTACGTTCAAAGCAAGTATAACAATGATCTCAAGAATTGTTCATCATGCTTAAAATAAGGTACCATTATCCTCAACATTAACCATAGCATGGTTTATTGTGCTCACATAGTCAATCAATTGAGTAAAACATAAAACAAGCAGAACACACAACCAAACATTGCATAAAGTAGTCTAAAATCTACCCCGAGCATGAATACCCATGGAACATATGTATACACTCATCACCGCATATATATGTTACCCCTGCATATAACAAACAATATCAACTATTAAGAAAAATTTTGTCAACTAAATCTAGGCAGACACTTACCTCATACAACTAGTCTTCAACCTCAAATTGCGTAAAATCTCGTTCTAAACCTCCAATGATGCAAATCGAAGCCAAACATCATCTGAGGAAGTCAAACAATGTTATAGGAAGTGACCCCAACCCATTAAGATTTGATCTTTAAAGAATTTCCAAAATGTCAACTCGGGGTCGTGTGCCCGAAATTTGGAACAAATACCAAATTTCAATAACCCATAACATGTCGAGTCCAAGTAAGTGGTTAGAATCCAAAATCGAGTCCAAATCAATACTCACATTCCCAAATGTACTCTCTTAAAGTGTAGACAAAACCCCCAAAATGTCATCTCAAAATTCCATATTTTGGGTGTTAATAATTCATGTAGATTCCTAAAATAATACCAAAAATGAGTAGAAATAACTTACCCCAACGTCTTGTATGAAAATCTCCAAGCAAAATTGCCCATCTCCAAGTGTAGGGTTCAAAATATGAGAGAATAAGCAGAAAATCCTGAAACCACATAATAACCTAGCTGTCGATGTCACATTTGCAACTAGAGGCTCGAAAATGCGGCCCTCGCAAAAGCGACCTCAGGCTCGCAAATGTGAACATGCCAGACCAAGACATGTCTCAATTGCGACCAAATACATTGCAAATGTGAAATCTCACCAACTCTCAATCGCAAAAGCGACACCAAACCTTCAAAAATGCGAAGACATACTCAAAAGCACACTGTCGCAAATGCGACCCATATACTAGCAATTGTGAGGTCCTCCCAACACGACCAGTTCGCAAATGCGACAACCTCCTTCGCAAATTCAATAGTTGCAATTGCAACCATCCATCGCAGTTGCAACGCACCAGAACCACTAAAACCCAACTTAGCAGCAACAACTCAAAACCAATCTGAACTCACTCGAGCCACATAGGAACTCATCCAACCATATCAAAGGGTCCAAATACATTATCCAAACTTATCCAAATTCTCAAGAAACCACAAAGGTCATTAAAACCATGAATCGAAGTTCAAAATCCTTCTCCTAACTTTCAAGTCATCAAACTATGCTAGACGCGTCTGAATCCCACTTACACATTACGGATCACAACCAAACTTCACATACAATTTCCAATCAACCAAATGAAGCTATCCAAGGTCTAGGAACACCAACTAGACCCCAATAATACCAACTTCAAACCCCAATCAAACTTATAAACTCTCCAAACATTCAAATTGCCATCTTTTGGCAAATAGACCCAAAACCTTCTAGGAGTATCCAAATTCAAATCTGAATGTACGCCCAAGTCCAAAATCACCATATGAACCTATTGGAACCATCCAATCCCTATTTCCATGTCATTTACTCAAAAGTCAAACCTTGGTTAACTTCCAATTTAAAGTTTACAAATTGAGAATCACTCTATCAAATCAATCTTGTACTTTACGAGCATCAAAACCAACCATACACGCAAGTTGTAACACATCATATGAAGCTACTCAAGGCCTCAGACCACCGATCAAAATGCTAAATCGCAAAACGACTAGTGGGGTCATTCTACGGACGGTCTCTACTCGCCTGTCCTCCCCTCTAGCTGATTGGGTGCGTGGGCAACATCAGGTGTAGGCACTATAGGCTGCAAACTCTGTTGTGCTGTAATTCTAACATGTCTAGGGCAATCTTTACTGGTATGTTCGAACTCCCCACACTCAAAACAACAAAAATCTAAAAAAGGTAATTGACTTTGTGCCTATTTTAGAAGACCTGAATACTCTCTAGAAGCACCATGAATAGTAGGAGCACGATACGAACTTATGTTAGGAGTGCACTGAAAGATGACTGATCTGAAGCACCACGAATGGGCTGAGGCACTGAATAATCTAGCCTGCTGAGTGAACCCTTCCCATGATAATGCTTGCCTCCATACAAGGCACAACTGAATCCACTAGTACCACGAGGCCTCTTGGCCCTCTCGCTCATCTCCAATTTGGCTGTTATCTCAAAAACCTGATGAAATGTAGTCGTATCTCTACCTCTCTAGCCATGTAAACCTTGATGCTATATGTAAGCCCCTCAATGAATCTCCTCACCTTCTCAGTCTCAGTGGGAACCAGAAACTCTACATATTGTGATAACTCGGTAAACTCAATCTCATACTCTGTGACTGACATGCGGCCCTGATGAAGATGCTCAAACCAGCCCTGCAACTCATCCCTTATTGTGAGTGGGATGTACTAGTTCAAGAAAAGTCAAGAAAACTAATTCCAAGTGAGAGAAGATGAAATTACGGTCTTGCCTCGCTCATAAGCCTGCCACCACCTCTTGAATGGCCTTATCAACTGAAAAGTAGTGAAGTTAACTCTGTTAGACTCCACCATACCCAGATTCCGTAGAATCTCATGGCACCAATCCAAGAAGTCATAAGGATCAGTTGTGGGATCGCCATCAAAATAGGAGCCAACCTTGTGAAGCACTTCATCCTCTTCTGCTCCTTAGCAGACATAGCAGGCTTCACCACTGGTCTAATTGTAGCCACCTAATATGGTGTTCCAACTGGTACGATACATGGTGTCTGCAATCCAAGAACCACCTACTCTAGAGTACGAGTGGATGGATTTTGAGCTCCTCCCTAGCCTGAGAAGTAGTTGGATCGACAAAGAACACACTTGCCTGTAACATGCCCTTAATTAAACTCAACATATGGGCCAGGGTCTCCTGAAGCAGCGGTTAGCAATGAAACCATCTGGGATCTAAGCAGGCCTTGCTTGAGGCTCTTAAAATGGTACTTAATCCTCATTTGGAGCTATTTGGGGCTCAACTGATATCGCCCTAGCACGCCCGCAGGTAGAAGCATTTGCTCCACCTCTAGTTGGTGCAACTATCTAAGCTTTGTCCTAAGCTCTAGCCCTGCCCCGGCCATGGCCCCTAGATCTCCGGGGCCTACAGGACTGGCTCTTACTTGCTGATTGATGCACGAGTCCCACCATCTCTGAGAGAATAGAAATATCAGGTACAGATTCTAGGATAGACCAAAATCACACAATAGAGAATGAAAGAAAGGGAAGTTTCCTAAATATCTTATAGCCTCTTGGATACAAGTACAGACATCTCTGTACTGATCAACAAGACTTTACTAGACCAGCTCATGACTCGTGAGACCTATGTAACCTAGGCTCTGATACCAAGTTGTCATGACCCAAAATTCACCATACGCCGTGAGGGCTTCTAACTCCACTGCTAGGCAAGCAAACACATTAAAACACTTAGAGAATCGGATTCATGTCTTATAACAGTGATGAAATAAAAATAAAAACAAAAAAGATCTTAATTGTCACAACCCAAACCGGAGGGCCACAACGGGCACCCAGGCATCCGGGCATTACTTATTGGGCACCACCACAACATACATCAATAACCATACTAACATTCATAAGTAGGTCGGAAGTTCGTCATGTGACAATCCTGAATATAACATGAAGAATATTCGATAAGGGACGACCCCAAATAATATACATGAGATATATGGGCCTACAAGGCCGAACAAAATATCCATACACATGAGATATATTTACAAGCCTCTAAGAAGGACATAAACATCATAAGGTCGGTACAGGGCCCCGCCATACCCATACACATATGTACATAATTATATTGACTCAAAAAGGCAACTCCGGAACAAGTGGAGTTCAACAATACCTTTTGCTGAACTGGTACCCTACTAGAAGGACTGGCAACCTATCTATCGGGACCTGTGGGTATGAAATACAGCATCCCGGGGAAAAAAGGACGTCAGTACGAATAAATTACCAAGTATGTAAGGTAGATAACAACATAAGGAAAAGACACCAATGTAATAGAGGAATAAGAAACTCAACATTGGCTCTGTATTGCCACTGTGGGCCATGATATGCATGAATACAGTATATACGCACATATAGAGCCATCACAAATATATATATATATATATATATATATATATATATATATATATATATATATATACACGCACATATAGCATCGTCAATCCTATGTGGACATCATCATCATCATCATCATCATAATATCCACCTGATCAGGGGTGTGTTTATAACGTCATCGTACCATACATATGCGTATATAATGCCATCAAGCCACTATGGGCATCAATAGTATATATATGTGTGTGTGTGTATATATATACACATGTGCAAGAGCCATACAGAGACATCATGAACTTATCAGTGTGACATAAGGTCGTTACACCTTCGAACAACGTTATGAGACTGGCATTGTTATTTTTACATGACTCTATAGAACTTATAAATTATAAGAATAGACTTTCTAGAGACAATACGATTTGATCATGAATCAATATGGAGGTTTCTAGCTACTTAGAGCATTTCATTTATGTTTCGTTCATATAGATCATGCCATGAGAGGAAGATTAAGCCTTAACATACCTTTGAAATCTTCTTTCCAATCGACAACTAAGCTCAATGAGTAAAATGACATTATCATTATCATATAAGCGTTGTAGCTCTCATAATTTGACAATAATATTCTACAAGAAAATGGACATCACCTTCCATGTTTATACTACATCCCATAAGTTACTAAAAGTCACCAAACAGTCCAAACAATGACAATACAATTCACAATAATCTTTTCGATTACTTCAACAACTATTTTGAGCAGCAAGCTCGATTTACGATTAACAAAATATAATTTGAATCCAATTCCTTTTCCATGAATCTTATTAAAACATCTATAACATCATTATTATAGTCCACACGCCTAAAATAATCATCTATAACATCATTTTCAGCCCAAAACATCATAAAAATAATCTTAAAAACCAGTCCACACGCCTAGCACCTTAACCTTTATCGTCAATCTCTTGTTTTTCATGTTTTCTTCTTTAATCAACTTAATTAACACATAGATAAGCTTAACAACATCATACATAAAATAATCAAATTATTTCTTACAATTTCCAGCCACAACAAACCATATATATAGCATCAACACAGCCCACAAAAAAAGATAATAATTCCTTATGTCATGTCAATTACTATCTTGTAGATTTTCACTCAAACAATTCAACCAACACATGATTAACCTTAAGCACAACCAAGAATGTGAGTTACTTACCTTAGTCAGTAGATAAAATTTGAAATATCCAGCTGGTGTAGCTCACAATAACCCTCAATCACACCACAACACTTTAGGAGTGATATTCTCTTCTTGAATCAACCTATGGTGTTCAAGTTGGGTAAACACTTGTATTTCTCCTTAAAACTCTTATGAATTGTTAAGAGAGCTTCGAAGAGTATTAGGGTCAAGTTTAATCGAAAATGACCAAAGAAATCCCCCCAAATGTCTTTTAAAAGGAGCTAGGTCGGTGGCCGTTTCAAGTGGGTCCCAACGGGGCTGCCTGCGCAGTCTTTCAAAAATACGAATATGTCTCTATTCTGATGTTGTATTGAAAAACGGTTTAAAGCATTGGGAGCTAGACTCGTAGAATTTCAATTTGGTAAGTGGTTCACCCCGTAACTCTAAGTATGTTGGGAGAAATGCTCAGTGACATTAGACCCAAATATCAGTTAATTTATGAACGTAACTTGCGACAACTTTTGTCGACTTTTGTTTTACAACTCGCTTGACTTCAAAACACAACGTATGACGATTAAACAATTCAAACACCTTAAAACGTAAACTTGTTATCATGTTAAGCACTCCTAATTTACCCCAAAAGTACGGGTTATAACATCTTTGACTCGTTTAGCCTCCAACTCTCATGATACTTCCTTAACACCTGTTTTACTCATCATTATCTTTGTAAAGGTCCTTAAACTCTCCGGATTATATTGATTCACTTAAGATGCATTCCAACATGAAAGTACGGGGTGTAATATTAATTCACACAAATGATATCATAAATGACAATCTCTAATAATAACATCCCCCGAGACCCTGTGTCACTACGTACATGAGCATCTAAGAATCATACAACTCAAAGTCTAAACCATAAGTAAAATACTGTTGGAATTAAATAACAGTACAAATAAGAAGGAAAGACTTTAAGGGACTATGATCGCTCGTGCAACACTACCTCGAGTCTCCTGATGCTCAGCTACTTAAATCCTGTCTGATCTTTGCTGGTACCAAGTCAGGATCTGCACATTAAGTGAATAAGTATAGTATGAGTATAACCGACCTCATGTACTTATTAAGTATCAAGTACAACCCCAAACAAGAGTAGCGTGAATTCGACAACTGATACTCACTTATATAAACCTGTATGGTTCAAATCATATACAACAATAGAGAAGATAGCTAGGAACAACGAATGTCCATCCTAGCATACACAGCAGAAAGATAATAAGCACGATCTCAGTTTATTGAATCAAATCAAGTGTTCTTGTATTGAATCCACATAAGAGAGGTGATATGTATGAGGCTATCCTAATCGAAAACCTCAAATCTGCATATAGAGATTATATGTATTAAATGGCATCTATATGAATGCTCCTATGCGAATATAGGATGTATATGCATTTATCAAGACTCATTCTCTTATCACAAACCGATAAAAATCCATGTACCCCGATACAATTCGTGTATCTCATGTTAATAGCTCCCATGCATGTATAAGATGCATATCAGATAACATATGTAATCGATATACATAAATATGATATGTAATTATGCAAGAGTCCCAACCCGATACAAATCCATGTACCTAGCACAAGTATATGCATCTCGCCACAAGTCTCATATATTATCATAACCCGACACTAGTCCAAGTGCCAGACATAAGTCAATTTGTCACATATCATATCCCGGTACAAGTCCAAGTACCCAACACAAGTCCATGTCTTTCACTATATCATGGTATAAGTCCAAGTCCATGTACCCGATACAAGTCCACGTGTCTAACGTAGGTCCATTCCGACACAAGTCCATGTGCCCACGCTCACAGGGTCTAAGATAACATGGGTGATCACCTGGCTCTAGAGGGACGGATCCATATCCAAGCATAAAAAAATGGCTCTATGGCTCAATCAAGTATCATATATCCGCTCATAGTATTTGTGGTGCTAACCTCCCAAATATGTATCAAGTACCAATAATCCATCATATGTCCATATGCATGTGATAGAATGTATGTGTGATGCACCCTGATGTAGAAAATGAATATGTGAATATGTTCATGAATGTAGTATATGACTACGGTTAATCATGTAGCTCTACATGGCAAAAATAACTCATCATTCCCAATTTAATGAATAATTAAGCCTAGGCATGTTTCTAACATGAATAAGATTAGCCACATAGTCACAGAATCAAATAAACAAGTGTAAGACTGCCATTAATCAAAAGCTCAACGTAACAAAGTAATTCGTCAAAAGCTCAATGTAGCAAAGTAATTCGTCATGCCAACATCAACAAGTCATAAGCCTAGGCATGGAATTCTAATCATGATTAAATGTAGCTACGCATGCATAAAGTTATCTAAGACATGTGCAAAGAAATCACATAATCCAAACAAGGCATCAAAGTGGCCCAAGAATACCCCAACATGGTTAAAACCGAGCGTGCCCATATACACTCACCACCCTGCATATACGGCGCTCCCAAATTATTTAACAAATAGCACATAAGGCACCTATGGAAAAATTCCCTTTTATAAGATTAGACAAGGGACTTACCTCTTTCTGGGCTAGCTTTAACCTTTAAATACCGCTTTTCCTTTAGAAATTACCTTTGAACGGCTCCAATCTAGCCAAATAATACTTGACAAGGTTAAATAATGCTCTAGGAAGCAATCTTAAATCTAAAGGATTCAATCTATGATGAATTTAGAAAAGTCAACTCCAACTCTCAAGGTCCCAAAAGTTTCATCTAAAATCAAGTTACCCATTCCTTAAGGAACTCATATATGAAATCTCATCCCAAAACGACTTCGAATCGACCTCTAAATCCAAAAATTTTATCCTCTTAAGTTTTAGGGCTAAAACCCCCTCAAATCTCCAATCAAAATATGGATTAATTCACTAATAACAGAGATTAATCATGTTAAAATACAAAAATTGAGGTTATATACTGATCTCACATGGAAACGAGAAGAGCGCCGCGAAAATCACCTAAAATCAAGCTCTAAAACTCCCGAAATTCCATTTTTAGTGAATGAAACGAAGTCTAGTTTTTAACCACCTAGGGCCATCGCACCTGCTCCCCAACCCCCCACCCCACCCCACCCCTTCTACCTTGAACCTATAACTTTTTCATGCCTGCGGGGTTATATTTTGCACCTGCAGGGTCGCAGGTGCGGACCCCTTTCCACACCCCTATTGCACCAGCACCAGCAATTATTTCTGACACTAAAATGGGCATAACTCTCTCATACGTCCTAGGAAGTAGATGATTCTTATTGCTATGGTAGCATAATCATGATACGGATATAATGGTTCAATTAAAATATAATTAATAGCTCATTTCTTAATGTGGTGCCATTTATGCTTAACAAACAACGTCAAAACATCAAATACAGGTGCAACACAACCCAAACCCATCCAAAACTCATCGAAATCCAACCAAAAGTTGCGGACAAGTCCAAAATCATCATAAAAGACTGTTAGAACTCTTAAATCATGAATCCAAGCTCTTTAAATCCACCATGTGACCGTGGTCAACTCAAATTCTTAAACTTAACTAATATACAACTCAAGCGTCTAAATATAACGACCCGACCGGTCATTGTAAAAATTAGCATTCGGTTCAGTGTCTTAAGGTCTCGACCAATTTTGTATTGTGTATCATGACTTGGATGTGTGGTTGGGTTCGGTTTTCGAATGATTCGGGATTGATTTGGAAGAATGATGCTTGTTTTAGAAGCTTAAGTGGCAAGAGCTGACCGGAGTTTTACTTTTGTATAGATGACTCCGGAATGGTATTTTGATGATTCCAATAGCTTCATATGGTGATTATGGCATTAGGCGTTTGTCCGAATTTGGATTTGGAGGTCCGTAGGTTGACTTGATGCATTTTGGCGAAAGTTAGAAAGTTGAAAGTTTGGAAGGTTGAGAGGCTTGACCGGGAGTTGACTTTATTGATATCGGATTCAGATTTTAATTCTGGAAGTTGCTATAGCTCCGTTGTGTAATTTGGGACTTGCATGTAAAATTTGTCGTCATTCTGAGTTAATTTAATATGATTCGGTACGAGTTGTAGAAGTTGAAAGTTCATAAGTTTATTAAGTTCGATTTGAGGTACGATTCATAGTTTTGATATTGTTTAATATGATTTGAGGCTTCGAGCAGGTCCGCATTATGTTTTGGGACTTATTGGGATGTTCGGATGGGGTCCCGAGGGCTCAGGTGAGTTTCGGATAGGTTTGGGTTGTGTTGCGCTCATTTTTTATGTTTCGACGTCGTTTCTTCAAGCATAAATGGACCACATTAAGAAAATGAGCTCCAATTTCTGTTTTGTTTCAAGCATTATATCCGTATCGTAATTACGGAGCCATAGCAAAAAGAATTGTCAAATTTGAACATCGTCTGAGGAAGTTATGCTCATTTTAGTGTCGGGGAAGAGAGCTAGTGTTGGTGCTTCGCAGATGCGAAGTTGGGTCCGCATCTGCGACCACGCAGGTGCGAAAAATGGTTCACAAAAGCGGAAATGACAGCTGGAAATGCGCAGGTGCGGCCTTTTGGGCGTAAAAGTGGAAATGCCTGTGTATAAAAAAATCAGACTGCGTTCTTTTGGTATTTTGAGCATATCTTGAGTTCTAAAACTCCGATTGAGGTAATTTTTGTGGCGTTCTTCTCGTATTTTCATGGGGGTCAGTATATAATCATAATTTATGTATTTTAACATGATTCCAGTAGTTCATTTGTGAATTAATTCATGTTTTGATTGGAGAATTAGGGGGTTTTATCAAAATCTTTTTTGAAGAGAATAATTGGGTTTTGAACATCGATTCGGAGTCAGAATTGGATAAAATTAGTATGGTTGGACTCGTAATTGAATGAGTGTTTGGATTTTGTAAATTTTTTGGGGTTCCGAGGTGCGGACTTGGGGTTGATATTTTGGATTGACTTTTAGTTTTCATTAAAGATCGAAACTTTATTATCCGGAATTATTTCCTATGGTTTTTATTTATGATATTAAATTATTTTGGCTAGATTTGAGCCGTCCGGAGATTGTTTCACACGAGAAGGTCATTTTAGAGTATCGGTTTAGCTTCTTTGAGGTAAGTATCTTGCCTAACTTTGTGTGGGGGAACTACCCTTTAGGATTCGAGTCGTTTGTGCTATTTGTGTCATGTGAAAGCCATGTACGCGAGGTGACGAGTATGTACTCGAGCTTATATGTGGAAATTGACCGGTTTAGACTCTTAGGCTTCTTTAATTTATTCATTTGAAATTGTTAGCACATGTTGTATCTTTTATTCGTCATGTCTATTATCACATGCTTTATTTGAAGTTGTCGTTACAAGTCACATTCTTTACTTGTCGAGTTTGCTCTTATATGTTTTATATGAAGTTGTTATCACTTTTATCATTATGTAATTTCTCTTATTGTGGAGTTATTCTTAGTTGAAGTTGTTGTACATGATATCCCTTTTGTTGTCGGGTTATTCTCATGCATTTAGACGTAGTACTAGTTCGTGACATCTCTTTCATTGTTAGCCTAATTCATACACTAGGAGTCGAAGTTTGTCATTTCATGGAAATACTTTCACTATTGAGTTTATCCTTAAACAATTAATTGGAATTGAGATTATTGAAATCCATTAATCGATTTTAATTGAAGTTGTGTAAAAAGGGGGTGTCATTCCTTGTTGAGATACTTTTCCAGTCATGTTGTTGTTATTGAGATTTTATACACACTATATTTGAGTTGTGGGCTATTTGTTGTGGAAATATTGATATTGTTGGATCTTTGGAAAGGTTGTGGCATATGGGCACTTGTGTTACGAGTTGATACGCCGTGTTGCTGTGATGTTAGCATTTGTGAATTGTTGTGTGGTTTTGGTTGTTGATATGCGGAGTATATGTAAGGCCCCATAAAATTTTTACCTAAAATTCGGGGTTTCGTGGTGCCGAAGTGGACTTGCATATTGACGATTGTAGAGATTCTTCACGGCGAGCTTGCTCACCGCAGTACGGACTTTTGGGTTGTACAGTGCATTGGGGAGTTGAAGAAAATTTTTGGAAGTGCAGGGTGTTTTTGCGGTCCACTCTGCGATTGAAAAACTGGTCTACGAACCACAGATCTACCACAGACTAAGGCAGAAAAATTGGGAAAATTTCCGGACCATTATGCAGTCCATTATGTGGCCGCATCATCATTTTGCGGGCTGCATAACCCATCGCAGACCCCGCATGAAAATTTTCGGAGGGAAGTTCTGCGGCGTATTATGCGATCACATAACAAGTCTGTGGACCGCATAACAGGTCTGGGGATCATAGACTAGTCGTAGAGTAGGGCAGACTTGCCCAGTTCCAGAGGGCCATTATGCGGCCCATTTTACGGACCGTAGAAGCATTATGTGGTCACATATACGGACCGCAGAAGCATTATGCGGTCGCATATGCGACCGCAGATCTGTGTCGGGGCTTCATTTTTTAAATTTTATAACCCGACCCCCATTTCGTTTATCTAGCCTAAGGGTTCATTTTTGGGGGATACCTTGTCATTTTAAAGAGAGGAGAGAGCTATTCTAAAGAGAGGAAAGGGAGGGGTAAATATTTCACTATTCTACCTTGATCGAACCTTGGGATTTCATCGAAATGAACTTGTTAGGGCTTCAAAGAGGTAAGAATTTCTTTCCCCAATTCTTCAATTTCGGGTTTGGGGTTGATTATGGGTGATAAGGGTAGATTTATCACATGCAAGAGCTAATAGGGCTTGTGGGGAAGTTGTTGAACAATCTTGGGTGATTTTGTTGTTGAATTGGTTGAGGGGAAGGTTGGGGCATAGTTGTAACAGCTCTTGTCATACAAAGTTCTCTAATCGTGCTTGTAATCCTCCCCTCCTCTATAGATTGGCATCGTTAGGAGTGTTGGGACATTATTGTTGCATTACGAAAAGCTCTTTCGAGGTATGTTGGCTAAACTTCTCTCTTAGAATTGAATTCTCACGATGTTCTTGTAAGTCCTGAGTTATCCATTATGAATTGACTTTTATGAATAAGTTTGGTGTCAAAAGATGTATTTATATGAAAATGTTCAAAATGTGTTTCGGATTATTCTTATCATGTTATGTTGTTCTTCAGGAGCGTGTTCAAAGTATGAGTATGTATATGTTGTGACTTCAAGTCAAGCCCAAATGAAAGTGATCATCAAATTGTGTAAGAAATCACATACGCATTAGACCCTAAATTGCTCAAATGTGTGCTTAAAGTATTGAATATAAATGTTTGTTGTTCACAATCCGAGTTAATGTTTGAATGTGGAATAATGAGCATAAATTATGAAGTATGGCCAACGTGCCAAGAATGATATTGCGTTATGGCCAATGGTGCCAACAAAATGAATGACATGTAAGAGAATGTGAAATAAGTGGTAAATCCTTTTTATAATAAATGCCTTGGGAGTATCGTTTAGCCACTAATGAAGGGTAGGTCGAAATAACCTAACCCCAAAACTATACGTGCCGGTGTAGGAGTGATTGAGGGGTAAATCCCCGTGATAATGTGATAAGACTGTTTCCCCTTATATGGGATGATATTGATGTGTTGAGTTGTTTCCCCTTAAATGGGATGAGATTACTGCTAGCGAGATGTGATGTGATGTCGACCCACACGGCATTGTGGTGAGACGGCTTAGCCGGTCGGGTTGCGATCGGATGCCACGCTGCGCATATGGTGGTATTGTGAGTGTATGTCTCGGGGTGAGACGGCTTAACCGTTCGGGCTGAGATCGGACTCCGTGCTAAAACACGGTGGTGTATCGGTCCAAAAGATATCCCAACTTAAAATATTAAAATTTACTTGTCCCTAACTTGACACCTTGTTACTATTTGATTGTCCTATTGATGTCCCGTTTCCTTCTCTGTTTAATGTTATTTGTTCAATTGAGAGGGTGCTTAGTTATACATACTAGTACTATTCCATATGTACTAATGTTCCTTTTGTCGGGGATGCTGCATCTTTAATGGATGCAGGTGTTCCATAGCAGGTGGTATTGATCAGTGATAGCAGCACACCCTCTCCTCACCTGGTTTGGTGAGCCCCACTTTATTTCGGGGTCCTGTATTTCCTATCCTTGTACATAGCATTTTAAGGTATAGCCGGGGCCTTATTGTTGGCACTGTCATAGCACTCTTTTGTTCATGTTAGAGGCTCCATAGACATAATGTGGGTTGTATCTGTTTTTTGGAAGGTTAAACTAAAAATACTGTACTCGTATCATTTGTTCCACTTAAACTATGATTGTACAATATACTGTTTTGAAGACTTGTTGATGACGTAACTAATGGAAATGAACTGGTGTTGTTCTCATGACTTCTTACTAACTAATTAATGAAATGTATTCTTCTCTTTATTTCTGGGTGAGTTGGGTAGACGGAACTATGCAGGCTTGCTCGACCGGGGTAACTCTGTTGAGTGTCGGTCGCGCTCCCCGAGATCAGGGCGTGACAAACTTGGTATCAGAGCCTAAGGTTTTAAAGTGTCCTAGGGTGTCTCGGAGCCATGTCTAGTAGAGTCCTTCTTATTGGTGTGTTGTCAACCACATCTATAATTAGGAGGCTACTTGAGCATTTAGGAATAATACCCTTCTTTGATGATCCAGAACGTGCGATATAGCTGATTGTAAGATTGTTCCTCCTTTAACTCGTGCATTGCTCTAATTTTCAATATATGGCGCCTAGGAAGAAAGCAAGAACTGGCCAAGGAGCCAATGCCACCCCAGGAGTGGTAGTTGATCCTTTACTTGATGATGCGGATGAGCACCCGAGGGTGAGAATATTCCCCCGATTACTACACTGCTTGATTCCACTACACCTGGTCAGACCACACCAGTTCCTACCCCTACTGAGGGTGCAACGATACCTCCAACTGATATTCCAGTTCCACCTTCAGCCCCAGCTTCCGGTCCCGGTGTATCTAATGGGGATCTTAGGGGAGCCATACAGATGTTGGCTTAGATAGTGGCTTCCCAGGCCTAGAGATCAGATGTTGTACCCATTTCTTCTAGTCAGCCAGGGGATTCCACTAGTTCTAGGGTGAACAGATTTCTCCAGTTGGACCCTCCAGTGTTCACAAGTACTAATACTGAGGAGGACCCTCAGGATTTTATTGACGAAATACACAAGCCCCTCCGAGTTATACGGGCTACTGAGATGGAGGGAGCAGAGTTGGCCTCCTACCGCCTGAATAGGGTGGCCTATTCTTGGTTTGAGATATGGGAGGACTCCCGTGAGGAGGGGAGCTCTCCGGCGAGGTGGAGTGAGTTTGCATATGCCTTCATTGATCATTTCTTGCGTGCCGAGATTAAGGCAGCTCATGCCGCCGAGTTTGAGAACCTGAAACAAGGTAGCATGAGTGTGTGGGAGTATCATATGAGATTGTGTGCATGTCCAAATATGCCATCAACATGTTACCTACTTTGGAGGCTAGAGTGCACCGGTTTGTGCAGGGCCTTAGCCCTTTGGTTATTAATGAGGCCGCTATAGCTGCCTTGAATTCTGATATGAACTACGGTAAATGGTGGCATTTTCTCAAGCCACAGAAACCCATAAATTGAAGAATAGGATAGAGCGAGAGAGTAGCAACAAGGCTCGGTTAGCAGGCAACTTCAGTGGTACTTCTAGTGGTGGTGGTAGGACAGCTTTCAAGGGAGGATCATCAGGGCCATCCCAGTCTTTTGCTCAGTCTTCAGTCAGTGCACCGCCATCGGGGCCCAATCAGCAGTAGGGGAACCGTTTTAGGCCCAGTCAGGGCAACAGGGGATCCTACCAGCAGGGTCAGTCTGGTAGGAGATTTCAGTAGCAGCAGAGGCCCTCATGCCCTAGGTGCGGGAAGATGCACTTTGGGACCTGCTACATGGACTAGCCCATATTCTATGGGTGCGTAATGAGGGGTCACATTCAAAGGGATTGTAGTTCATCTCACCAGAGCACAGGCAAGGGTACAGCACAGCCATCCATTTCTGCAGCTACTACATCCACAGCACCTCCTCCAGCTTGAGGCACCCCAGCACCCGCAGGGAGTGGTGCAGCTAGGGGTGGCGCATAGAGTTTGGGAGGACCCAACCGTTTTTATGCTATGGGGGGTCGCCAGAGTTCAGAGGCTTCTCCAGATGTTGTCATAGGTATATTGACTGTCCAATCTCATGATGTGTATGCTCTAATTGATCCCGGTTCTACTTTGTCCTATGTCACTCCCTATGTTGCTATGGAATTTGGGATAGAACCGGAGCAGCTCCATGAGCCGTTCTCTGTATCTACTCCGGTCGGTGAGTCTATTGTGGTCGCGCGGGTTTATCAGGATTGTGTTGTCATGGTGCATGGTCGGGACACTATGGCCGATCTCATTGAATTGAAGATGGTTGATTTTGATGTAATAATGGGGATGGATTGGCTTTATTCATGTTTCGCTAAGTTTGACTGTCGAACCAGAACTGTTAGGTTTGAATTTCCAACTGAGTCAGTGAGTGAATGGAAGAAGGATGATGTGGTGCCGAAGGGTAGGTGTATTTCTTACATTAAGGCCACAAAGATGATTAACAAGGGGTGTATCTACCATTTGGTCCGGATTACGGACCGATGTGGAGGCACCTACACTTGAGTCTGTGCCTGTTGTGAACGAATTTCCGGAGGTCTTTCCAGATGAGCTCCCTCGAATCCCGCCAGATAGGGAGATTGATTTTGGGATTAATGTGATGCCAAGCACGCAGGCTATATCTATTCCACCCTACAGAATGGCACTAGTAGAGTTGAAGGAGCTAAAAGAACAATTGAAAGATTTATTAGAGAAGGGTTTCATCCGGCCGAGTGTGTCGCCTTGAGGTGCACCAGTTCTATTTGTAAGAAAGAAGGATGGGTCGCTAAGAATGTGTATTGACTATTGGCAGCTCAACAAGGTTACAATCAAAAATAAGTACCTACTTCCAAGGATAGATGACTTGTTTGATCAATTGCAGAGTACTAAGTACTTCTCTAAGATCGATTTAAGATCCGGGTATCACCAGTTGAAGATCAGGGAGCAGGATATTTTGAGAACAACTTTCAGGACCCGGTATGGGCACTTTGAATTTCTGGTAATGTTCTTTGGGCTAACAACTGCCACCGCAGCTTTCATGGATCTCATGAATCGGGTCTTCACACCTTTCCTCGACTCCTTTGTAATAGTGTTTATTGACGATATTCTTGTTTATTCGCGAAGTCAGGAGGACCATGCCTATCATCTCAGGGCAGTTTTGCAGGCCCTGTATCAGCACCAGTTATATGCGAAGTTTTTGAAATGTG
Organism: Nicotiana tomentosiformis; assembly: GCF_000390325.3. Lineage (NCBI taxonomy): Eukaryota > Viridiplantae > Streptophyta > Magnoliopsida > Solanales > Solanaceae > Nicotiana > Nicotiana tomentosiformis. The sequence goes on from NC_090823.1 coordinate 59,918,718, forward strand.
AATTTTGGCTTGAATCTGTCACGTTCTTGGGTCATGTTGTCTCTAGAGAAGGAATTGAGGTTGACCCCCAGAAAATTTCATCCGTGAAGAATTGGCCTAGACCTACTACCCCAACAGAGATTTGCAGTTTCTTGGGCTTAGCTGGATATTACAGGAAGTTTGTGGACGAGTTTTCCACTCTTGCCTCTCCGTTGACTAAATTGACACAGAAGGCGGTTAAGTTCCAATGGTCAGATACTTGTGAAAGGAGCTTCCAAGAGTTGAAATCAAGATTAACTACAGCACCGTTGTTGACTCTACCAGAGGGTACGGATGGATTTGTGGTATATTGCGATGCTTCAAGGATCGGTCTTGGGTGTGTATTATTGCAACATGGCAAGGTGATAGCTTATGCTTCTAGACAACTCAAGAACCATGAAAATAACTACCCAACACATGACTTAGAGCTTGAGGCAGTGGTATTTGCATTGAATATTTGGCGTCATTATCTGTATGGGGTCCATGTAGATATATTCACGGACCATAAGAGCCTACAATACAGTTTCAAACAGAAGGAATTGAATCTGAGGTAGAGGAGATGGCTTGAGTTACTCAAGGATTACGACATCGATATTCTGTATCATCCGAGGAAGGCTAATGTTGTGGCGGATGCTCTTAACCAGAAGTCTATGGGTAGTTTGGCTCACTTAGAGGCATATCAAAGGCCGTTGGCCAAGGAGGTTCATCGGTTGTCTAGTTTGGGAGTTCGTCTTGCGGACTCTAGTGAAGGAGGGGTGATTGTGCAAAATAGGGATGAATCGTCGCTTGTGGTGGAAGTCAAGGAGAAGCAATTCAATGATCCATTGTTGGTACAATTGAAGGAGGGGATTCATAAATATTAGACCATGGCCTTTTCTCTTGGTGTGGATGATGGTACCCTAAGGTACCAAGGGCGTCTATGTGATCCAAATATGGATGGTCTCCGGGAAAGAATCATGATCGAGGCTCACACTTCTAGGTATTCCGTGCACCCGGGCTCTACAAAGATGTATCATGATCTTAGGGAAGTCTTTTGGTGGAACTATATGAAGAGTAATGTAGCGGACTTTGTGGCAAGATATCCAAATTATCAGCAAGTGAAGGCCGAACACCAAAGGCCTGGTAGGTTGGCACAGAACATAGAGATTCCGATGTGAAAGTGGGAGATGATCAATATGGACTTTGTGGTAGGTTTACCTCACACTCCTCGCAAATTCAACTCGATTTGGGTGATTGTGGATCGACTCACGAAATCAGCACACTTCTTACCTGTTAAGACTACCGACATAACAGAATAGTATGCTCAGTTGTACATAAAGGAAATAGGGAGGTTACATGGAACTCCAATTTTTATTATCTCATATCGAGGGGCACAGTTCACAGCTAAGTTTTGGAAGAAATTTCAGCAAGGTTTGGGTACCCATGTGTATCTTAGTACATCCTTTATCCTGCAGACTGACGGGCAGGCAAAGCGGACTATTCAGACGCTTGAGGATATGTTGCGCGCTTGTGTTCTCGACTTCAAAGGTAGATGGTATGATCAGTTATCGCTCATAGAGTTTGCCTACAACAACAGTTATCATGCCAACATTCAGATGGCACCGTTCGAGACTTTATGTGGTAGGAGATGTAGATCTCCCATTGGGTGGTTCGAGATTGGGAAAGCGGAGTTGATAGGTCCAGACCTCGTGCATCATACTATGGAGAAGGTGAAGATTATTAAGGAGCGGTTGAAAACTGCTCAGAGTCGTCAGAAGTCCTATTCGGATGTTCGTCGTAGGGATTTGGAGTTCAAAGAAGATGATTGGGTATTCTTGAAGGTTTTTCCTATGAAGGGTGTAATGCGATTTGGTAAGAAAGAGAAATTGAGTCCAAGGTATGTCGGACCATACAGAATCATTCAGAGGATTGGTCAGGTGGCTTACAGGCTAGAACTACCTCAAGAAATGTCTTTAGTGCACCCGGTGTTCCACGTGTCCATGTTGAAGAAGGTGGTTGGAAATTCGTTGCTTATTGTTCTGGTTGAGACCATTGAGGTTAATGAAGAATTGACTTATGAAGAAATTCCAGTTGCCATCCTTGATAGACAAGTCCGAAAGTTGAGTAACAAAGAGATTGCCTCTATGAAAGTACTATGGCGGAACCAGCAAGTTGAAGAGGCCACATGGGAGGCCGAGGAAGAAATGAAGAAGAAGTACCCTCATTTATTTGACATGTATCTATAAAGTTGTGTTCTATGAAAATGCTAAGAGTTACCTTCTGTGAATTATGTATCATTCGTACATTTGATGTTAAAGGTGTTCCTTTTTGGTAGTATACTGCTCGTGAGGCCACGGTTGGCATTGTTTTAATATTATGTTACTTCGTTGGTTCCTGTATATGTTGTTAGGACTGGTTTTGGGATTCTCTGGCAGGTGGATAGGCCCAATTACAAGGGAGACTCTGGCAAAAATTTTGCAAATTTAGGGAGCTAGTCAAAAATTAGAACTGCTAGTGTATGTTGTAGCAACTGAATCACATTGAGTGCTCATGGTATATTTCAACCCTCATTCGAGGACGAATGATCTTAAGTGGGGGAGGATGTAAGGCCCCGTAAACTTTTTACCTAAAACTCGGGGTTTTATGGTGCCGAAGTGGACTTGCATGTTGACGATTGTAGAGATTCTTCACGGCGAGCTTGCTCGACGCGGTACAGACTTTTGGGTTGTACAGTGCGTTGGGGGAGTTGCAAAAAATTTTTGAAGTGCAGGGCGTTTCTGCGGTCGCAAAACTGGTCTGCGGACCGCAAATCTGACACAGACTGAGGCAGAAAAATGGGGCAATTTTTCGGACCATTATGCGGTCCATTATGCGGTCGCATAATCATTTTGTGGGCCGCATAACCCATCGCAGACCCCGCATGAAAATTTTCGGAGGGAAGTTCTGCGGCATTATGCGACCGCAGAATAGGTATGCGAATAGAGTGGGGTAGACTTGCCCAGTTCCGGAGGGCCATTATGCAGCCTATTTTGCAGACCGCAAAAGCATTATGCGGTCGCATGTGTCGGGGCTTTATTTTTTTAATTTTATAACCCGATCCCTATTTCGTTTATCTAGCCTAAGGGTTCATTTTTGGGGGAACACTTGTCATTTTAGAGAGAGGAGAGAACTATTCTAGAGAGAGGAAAGGGAGGGTTAAAGATTTCACTACTCTACCTTGATCGAACCTTGGGATTTCATCGAAAGGAACTAGTTAAACCCCTTAAAATTTCTATGATTGAACACTAATCAAGGAAAAACAAGAACAAGTAACACGGATTGAGCTAAGTAAAAGAATGTAATTCAAAGCTCTTAGTAACTATATTAAATAGAATAACGAATTAATATTCAAATACAAAAGATAACCCAAGAGTATGAACATGAACTCATACAAGATTAACCTAACATAGAATAATCTAAGAAAATATGATAAAATAAAGAGAAAGTAAGATATCCTAAAATCTCTCAAGTTATTTGCTAATTCATCATAAGCTTCCTCTCAAAATGAGAGTAAGAGACTATTTATACTAGGCTGGTATTTGGATTAAATAACCAAAATACCCTTAAGCTAGTAAGAAAGCCAAGTAGAGCCAAATTACAAAGCTAGCCTAAATTGCCAAAGTAGTTAATATAGACATGCTTGATCTTGACCCATATAAAGCACTCTAATGCTATGATGTTGACTTGAAAATCATCCTTGTCAAGCGCTAATCCAGCGTGTATGAGGAAGACCCCCCGTGTACCTCTATGGAGCATGTGGATTCCTGATTGTCCTGTCACATAAACAAATCCACTCACCCATACTATTGTTAATAATGAAAAAATATTCCTAAACAGAGTTGAAAAGTAAATAGTGCAAAATTATTAGAGTTCATCTACATAGCTTTAGGTATAGTCCGCACATTCAAAAGGATACAATTCTATAGAATCTTTAGGGTTTGTCTTCATGGAAAAAATTTCCCTAGATTTTCTACTTAATTTAATATTGACCAAATGTGTGACTTGATTAAATTATCAACGTTAGTATCATGATTTACTTCATATGAACTGCGAGCATTTTTTGTCTATTATTTACAACTTGTAAACTAAACTCACCCAAATTTCGCATTCTTTCCAGTTGTTCCAAGGCCAATTCATGCATATTTGTCTTGCCAACCAAAAGTACATCACAATTTCGTAATCTTGAGACGCAAACAGCATCCTTCTTCACTTCATGAACCTCGTGAAACCAAGTTGCTCCACCTGTTTATCATTAAGTATGTAACTAGATCCTTGCAAAGAACTATGATTTGGCGACTAGAGCTAGAGTACATACCCTTTGATGAATGTGGATAGCAATCAATGTCATCCTTAACTGCCATAAAGATACCATCCAGGATTGGTAATTCACTTCAGCGACACAACAGCTAAGAAATGGAGCTTAGTAAAGTCAAATGCAGATAGCAGGTATGACATGCTTTTGAAATACAATGGCACAACTGCATACATGTCTACATATAACCTTACAAAAATATATACCAGAGTACCTTCTTTAAACCTTTGTGTGGAAGCAGCAACTTGCCTTCTGACTTCATCAGAATCATAATAAATCAGTAGCGGTTCCAGGGGATTCTTATTGTTAGTCTCTTCTATAGCTGAGATAAAGTGCTCTTCTACCTACTAATACAATTGTAAACATAACCTTATCCAATAATATATCTATATAGAAAACATGAAAACAGAAAAAAAAAAAAAAAAAAAAAAAAAAACTATGACTTGCTTGAGATGGAGTTGTAAGCTTAGATCTGCAAGCATATGCATAATCACGAATCTTCCAATAGTGGATGGAGGACTTCACTGCCTCCCATTTCAGTCCTGAGGGTTGGGACGTCTCCAGGGTTCGCGACGCAAGCCCCCTGGCATCCCACCCCTGAATCCTTTTTTCGACTCAATTTTCTGAATACCCTATCATGATACCAACCCGAATCCGCTTTCAAGCCTCCTTATGAGCGTGAAACTATGTTCATATGATGTCATTCTCTTCCGAAGCCATCAGTGGCATGCAAAATGATGAGTAAATGAATTACTAGAGTGCTTTGAAGCCTTAAACCCTTTGAAGATTTTGAGAGACTTTACAGGAAAGCAAGCCAAAATGGAATACAGCAAATAACTACCGAATTATAAATTGATTGTCATAGTACAACTTATAACGGACTGAAAAATAACTGTAGTTCAACTAGCTTATGAGATGTCTTCAATCTTCATACTGTTTGCAGCTTAGCCAAGTTTATTGTGAGCTCCTCCCAATGGTTGATTTTTATGAATTGCTATTTGTAGAAATTCATCACAAATTAGAAGGTGTAAGATAGAAAATACCTCCGACTTTGTTAATAAACAACAACAACAAACAACACAGTAAAATCTAACTTTATTAATATGTACTTACTTAATAGATAGTGATACAACTCAAATTGGCATGTAGATACAACTCTGTCCATCTATTGGCAAGAAATAGCACAACTCCAAATTATTAGCAAGGTTTATCATTTTTTATAAAATAATTGGCAAATTACAGTCTCATCTACCCAACTTACCATATATTCTCCATATATCACATTCCATCTCTCTCTCTCTTCGTACATGAACTCTGTTGTTCTAAGCATATTGTTCCACATCATCAGACTTGCTACCACTAAAGTGCAAAAATAGTTTATCATAAGGTGCTTCATCAAAAAGTAATCAACCTAGAAAAATCAATTTATTAAAAATTGGGATAAAAGTTACCTATAAAATAGGTAGTCAATGTAGCTACCCCTCCCCCTCTTTCTTTCTCTCTCCCTCCATAATTGAACTCTCTTGTTTCGAAGATATTGTTCCACCCCATCAAACTTGTAAATTGTTGCTGACATTGGGAGACAAAAAGGGAAATCGATACACAAGGCAACTCGCGTTCATGCACGGTCTGGGGAAGGGTAAATTTTAAATTAAAAAAATCTTCCCTCTTTTTTTAATCTTTTTATTGTAGTGAGTTTTTGTGTTGTCACGATTGATTGGTGGTCATGGAATTTTTGTGGTGGTGATGCGGCAGATGATGTATGAATATGTGAAACATTGGATGCTTGTGGTGGTGTATATTTGCATATCACCATGTATACATGTATGTATATTACGTTGTGTACCGTGATATACATCGTTGGATGTGTGATATACAATGATACATATGACATACAATTTGATATACTTTGTTTGAAAATGCGATGGATAATATACAATGATATATAAGATATACAGTATGCTATACATTATATGAAAATGTGCCAGTAATGAAACTTTCCGGTGGCCTGTCATTTTTTCTGCCGATAGAGGACTATTTAAAAAAAATTATGGGAATTTTATGGGTTGTTGGAGAAGACATCTGGGTTGGAGTTGAGAAAAAAAGTGAATAGAGAGAGAGAGTTATAAGAGTTACTTTTTGTCAATTTTTTGGGAAAATGACAGAAAAAGGATACTTCGATGATACTATTAACTTTTTGACCTCGGTAAGAGAAGTCTCGAAAAACAATAGCCTCCGCCAAAATTTTGGAAAGTGCTCCCGGCAATTGACAAAATTTTGTATATGGTGATCATCAGAGGATTTCTCATAAAAATATGGCAATCGCCTTAATTTTTCATATGAATCACACTAAAATTTGTCATAAAACATGATAATCGTCAGAAACTTTTATATTGTATTCACCAGAATTTTCAAAAATATGGCAATCGCTTAAAAAAATTATATGATGATTATCAGAATTTGCTTTTATGGCAATCGCCAGAAAGTTTTATACGGTGATCACAAGAATTTGCCACAAAATATGGCAGTTGTCATAATATTTCATATGGAAAAATTTTGGCAGTGTGCTTTAAATTTCTAGCAGTTGCTTCAAAATTCTGGTAGAGTGGCTATTTTACTAAAATTTTCTTAAAGGGATCAAAATCTGTTGATGGTTCTAAAAAGGTCCATTCGGTATAATTTGCTATAATATTTTTAGGCTACAAGTGCTAATATCAATTATTGGTTAATGGCTGCTAATTACTCTTTAGAGTTATACATAGGTGTCAATTTCCCTAAGCCTCATGAACTTCAAACTAATGGACAAAACAACTTTTCTTTTTTCCTTTTTTTTAATTGTGAACAAGGAGAAAATAAAATTTTAACCTAGATAAGGGTCGTTTGTTTGGTGAACAAGTTATCATTAATAGTGATGAGATTATAATACCGGAACTAACACCGAGAAAAATATTTAGTGGATATACTTTTTTGATAGATGTTTGGTTCATTGGACTAAAACTGAGATATACGGGATATGGTATAAAATACGTATTTAATTTAAACTAGATAATTGAGATAGATTTTTAATTTTAATTTTAACCTTGATTTTCTTAAAGGACTTCGGGAGAAGAATTTGGAGAAGGGTAAATGTGTTGTTTTGGTATTTAATCTTGAGGTTACGATACCACATGAAGTGTGTGATAAAAATAGTACTCAATTTGTCTTACATTGCAGCTAATCGCTAATTTAATTCGGGACTATATTATCCCTCGAACCAATCGACCCCTAAGAGAACTAGAGATAAGGCCTAGTCTAGGTTGTTTGGTTATATTTGTCTACAGTTTAAGGAAATGCGAAAAGACCTGAAAAGTGAGTGAACTAGTAAAGAATTGAATTTTTCTTCATCCAATTCAATGTTTGGCTTCAAAAGTTTCAATTTCAATGTTAATTTTCTTTCTTTTTTTCCTTAAAATATGTATTTATGAAACAAAAAGTCAACAATTAGAGGAATCCCCACAGGTCAAAAGATAAAAGGAAAAAAAGGTGGATGTCATTTGTATGATCACTAGATCTGGATTTACTTTCTTTGAACGTAACTTGATCATGATCTAAAACAAGTTTGCAAGAGGAAATTTGGAATTTCAATTTTATAAAAATGATGAAAATAGCAACATGTACATGTTTTTTCTTGTCTTTTTTTTTTTCCTTTTTTTTGTGTGGGGTAGAGAGGGGGAGGGAAATAATGTAAACATGTGTGCTAGTGCTCGTACAACGGTAGAACCTACTAATTTGCAATAACATCTAAAAAGATCATACAAATCGCTTTATGCTCAAATTAAGCAATAGTCATAAAAGGTTGCATATCTTTCTTCCATTTTTATCTTTTAATTTTTGAAAAAAAGTACTTTCTGTAACGACCCGACCGGTCGTTTTGAGCATTTGCATTCCGTTCATTCATTTGAAGTCTTGAGCAGTATCGTATGATGTATTATGACTTGTGTGAATCGTCGATTTTGGTTTTCACGTTATTCGGAATTGATTTGGAGGAATGAATTTCATGATTGAAGCTTTAAAGTTGGAAGAGTTGACTGAGTTTAACTTTTTAGTATTTGACCTCGAATTGGAGTTTTGATGGTTCTGTTAGGTGCGGATGGTGATTTTGGACTCAGGCGTATGCTCGGATTTGCATTTGGACATTTCTAGAAGGTTTCGGCTCTAATTGGCGAAAGGTGGAAATTTGAAGGTTTGAAAAGTTCATAAGTATGACCGGGAGTTGACTTTGAAGATATCGGGTTCATATTGCGGTTCCAAAAATTTGAATAGCTTCGTTATGTCATTTGGGACTTGTGTGCAAAATTTGAGTTCATTCCGAGTTGATTTGATATGTTTCGGCGCGAGTTATGGAAGTTGAAAGTTTAAAAGTTCATTAAGTTTGATTTGAGGTGCGATTCGTCGTTTCGATGTTGTTATGTGTGATTTGAGGCCTCGAGTAGGTCTGTGTTATGTTATTGGGCTTGTTAGTATATTCGTACGGGATCCCGAGGGGCCCGGGTGAGTTACGAATGTGTTTCGGATCATCTTTGATTCATGTATGATGGCTGGCCTTTGCTGGATCTGGTGTGACCGCACCTGCGGAGCCTTGGGCGCAGGTGCGGAGCCGCAAAAGCGGCAGTAACATCGCAGAAGCGGAGACTGTACTGGAGGCAAGAGTCCGCAAATGCGGAGTTTTCTGCGTATTTGCGAAGGCGCAGATGCGGCGCATGAGGGCGCAGATGCGAGAGGCACTGCAGGTGCGTGAAGTTTGTTCGCACCTGCGTTTGTGCAGAAGAGGAGATTTTCCGCAGGTGCGATGGGCTGGCTGTCAGTGCTCTTCCGTAGGAGCGAGATTTTTGGTCGTACGTGCGAGTCCGCAGAAGCGGAAATTGGTTCGCAAATACGAACGACGCTGGGCAGAAGCTATATTATCGAGGGTTGGTTGTTTTATTCTCATTTTTGAGACTTGGAGTTCGGTTTTGGGCGACTTTGGAGAGGAATTTCACCACACGAATTGGGGTAAACATTATTAACTCGGTTTTGATCATATTTCATGAATCTATACTCGTTTTTTGGCATTTGGTTGATGATTTCAAAAGAGAAATTGGGATTTTTTGTCTAAAGTTTCATAGAGTGAATTTTTGAGTTTTGAACATCGATTCGGAGTCAGATTTAAGTGAAACTAGTATAGTTGGACTCGTAATTAAATGGGTTGTTGGATTTTGTGAGTTTCATCAGGTTCCGAAGTGTGGGCTCGGGTTTGACTATTTGGTTGACTTCGGCCTTTTGATTAAAGATTCGATCTTTATCGATTGGAATTGTTTCCTTGGGCATTATTTGATGTATTTGAGTTATTTTTGGCTAGTTTCGAACCGTTCAGAAATCGGTACGCGCGAGATGGCATTTTTTGGAGTATCGTTTGGCTTGCTCGGTATTGAATTCGGCTTGTTCGAGGTAAGTAACACTTCTAAACTTGGTGTTGAGAGTATGAAACCCCAAATTACGTGTTATGTGATTGATGTTGAGGTGACGCGCATGCTAGGTGACAGGCGTGTGGGTGTGCACCGTGTGAATTGTGATTTAGTCAATTCCATGGAATTGTACTGTACTCTATGTGTTAGAGCACTTGAGCTGTAATCCATGTTAGAAAACCATGTCTAGGCTATATGCTTATCATGTTGGGACCCACTGAGGTCATTTTTGCTGTCGAGTTATTTGCTTACATTGCAATTACATACTCAGTCATACTCATTCATTTGCATATCATATCTCAGTCTCTATTGCTATCTATTGATACATCATATCATCATTTGTGACTGATTTTTCATGACATCGTGAGCCCGAGAGACTGGAGAGATTGATGACTGAGTGAGGCCGAGGGCCTGTTGTGAGTGATATTTATGGGATCGGGTTGCACACCGCAACAGGCTTTATTGATTCATGCCAAGATTTGGCTTATTATAGCGCTTGGGCTAGATCGACCCCTCCATAGTCTGCACATCCACGGTGGGCGTAGTTGCTATGGATTTTTGGGCTGGATTTGCCCTAGATTCATTTGCATTGGGATGGATCTGCCCTGGATTCATTTGCATTGGGCTGGATCTGCCCTGGATTTATTTATGTTTGGGTTGGATCTGCCCTGTACAGTACTGAGTGACTGAGTGTGCTGAGTATTGAGCATGGTGAGTGAGAATACGAGGCAGTGAGATTGAGTACTCTGAGAGTGTGAGTACATGAGTTCATAACTGAGGTGCATTGCATGTGACATGCGTACTTGAGATACAGGCATAAAGATGCATTTCCTCGTGCTACCCGATTTTGTTGACATTCATGATTTCACTTGCATATTAACATGTAGGTTAGAGATGGACTATACTCATGCTATCTAAAAATGAAACATCTTAAATATTGTTTGAAGATTTTTGGGGGAAAATTACAGTTTTCAGATATTTCTCATAAAAATAAAACATCTTAATTATTCTGATTTTTCTTGTTGGTTTAGAACTAGATTCCAACTTGCACATGAGATTTATGGACATTATCTAATAGTAAGAAGTCTAAAAGAATAAATACTTTTTATATACATTAGAACCATTGTTGGCCATATTGCTCTTTATCGAGAAATCGAAGAAGATAGCTATTTAGGCTCAACCATCTTAAAAACACCACCACCTATTGATTTTTCACAAAGATTCCTTGGGCAGTAGGTAATAGATGCCACTTTTAATAAAAAATTATTCAAAAACAAAATGTCGTAAAAAGCAAGAATAGCAACACGAAAACCTAGTGAAGCTGATATCTCAAAAGTATTGAGCCTACAAGTGACTAGTACAACCACTGATATCTCAAGATAGGGTACATACATCAATCCAACAAATGAGACACAGCAGTCTTCTTGAATGCATCAACCTGAGCCAACATGTTTGCCAATCCTTTATTTGGGAATACACTATCCGCTTTCATTCTCTCAGCAATTCCATAACAAGGAGCTTTGGCATTTATATAGGCCCGAATAAGGCATTGGTACTGGGAAATTCGGGAAACATATCCAGCTTGCCTCATTCTGTGAAACATTTTCTCAGTATTATGAACATCACCTCTCTTTGCATATTGTTCCATAATAACTAAATAAGAATTAATCATTGGCCTCAAGCGGTTCTGCTCTGCAGCTTTATGCAATATCGAATCTGCTTTTTCCACTTCTCCTGCTTCAACATAAAGTCTGACTAAGGCATCCCAAGTCAATGGCCCAATTCGGCAACCACTGTCAGACATACGCTTCACAAGGTCCTTTCCTTTGGACAACATCTTATGACTCGCATAAATTCTCAATAAAACTGAATAATGCTTCGATGAGAGTGTTGCCCATTTTGCTGCCATCTTATCAAAGACTGCTTCCGCCTCCTTAATATTATGCAGCTTTCCCCAAGCTTCAACAGCAGCCACACATTCATCTAGCCGAGGATTAGACTCACAAACTTGCCAGATTCTACCAACTTCGTCGGCCCTTCCAAGAGCTGCATAAAGAGGAAGCAAACTACGACATGCCCAGCGATTTTCCTTTATATCTCCTCCTTCCATCTCTTTTAGGACATTCTCGGCCTTTTCATTGAGACCACCCGAGACATAATGCTTTGCCAAGATGCTCTTTATGTTGATATCAGGTTCTATCCCTTCAGCCTTCATGGTCTCAACAATTTGCTCCATTCCAGATATGTCATTGCATTGCCCCTTAGCATCTATCAATGTTTTGTAAGTAAAAAGGGATGGCTTCACATTTTCCTTCTCCATTAGTAAGAGAACATCGGCAATCTTCTTTTTATCAGTCTTCTTATATAAAAGGAGCAACTGATTGCAAGCAAAGCATGTTAATGGGAGTTCAAGGTCCTTCATTTTGTTAAAAATTTGCTCAGATTTCTTCAGATTACTTTCAGCGACGCAATTAGCCAATAAAGTGCGATAAATAATTTCACCTCTGAAAGACTTTGGTATCATCCCAATATAATCTTCTGCCTTTTGTAGACCACGGACTTTAGCAATTAAATCAACACGAGAAGCATAGTCTCTATCAGTAAAAGTGAGATTCTTTTTTGACTCCAACCACTCAGAGAGCTGCCAAAAGCAAGAATTACTATACTTGAATAAAAGCAAGATGATTACAATAGAAATGGACAAACCAAGAAGGACGTAGGTGAGGTGAGTTTGGACAGGATTGTAGTCTAAAATGCAAGACTTCAAATGTCCAATCTCAGCCTTCCACTATAATGACGTGATAGATGAAGATGTAGCACACATGATTAAAATGAGATGGCTAAAATGGAAGATGTAGCAGACATAATTAAAATGAGATGGCTGAAATGGGAAAGTGTTAGAGGAGTGCTAGAAATATGAAAACACCTAATACGTGAAAGGCTATTTGTGTAGAATGATAGCGAGAAAATTGATATTCCCTCCATTTCAAAAAGATTGGCATAGTTCGGAGTACGAGGGTCGAAGTACTTAACTTTGACTATGAATTTGGACATAGATTCTTCAAGTTTTTGAAAATAAAATTTATATTTTCGGAAACTGCATAAAAAGTATTATAAGTAATAAAAATTCATAATTTAAAATATTTATAAAATATTTAAGAAAAACATGGTCAAAGAACAACCTCCTAGACTTCCCAAATAGTAATAGTGCCAATCTTTTTAAAACGGAGGGAGTATTAAATTGGAGTGTATATTGGGCCTTAAGGACTCAATATATTCACAAAACTGGTATCATAGAAATGCAGTGTAAAGATGGATTTGCACTTATACAAGATTGAAAAAAAAAATGATTACACCAGACAAAGGGTGCCAATAACACATATGTGCCATAAAATGAGAGAAGATTATTTGAGATGGTTTGGTTATATCCTACACAAACCTCCAAATGCACCATTCTGTAGGTGCATTACTATGGTGACTGAAGGCGGTAAGAGAGGACCCAAAATCACATGGAAGAAAGTTGTTCCAGAAAATCTACAATCTCTTAGAATAAATGCAAACTTAACTAAGAATATGACACAGTTGAAGCTCAGTTGTTGTTACTATTATAACAGCGAGATTTACAGAACCTTTAGTTTTAGAAAACCCCTAAATTAGACTGTTAAGAAGATGGACTGCGCCAAATTCAACCCAAAACGCTAGCTCAAGATGTGAGGATTATTCAATACCATATAAGGAGACAACAAATCAGTCACTCAACCAATGTGGAACACTCTAACCCCTCTACATGCCCAGGTCTGGACATTTGGAACGTGGATAACAAGTGGAGCCAAAAATTGGAAAACACAACAGGCATGGTCTAGCTCTAATAATACCATGTTAAAGAAATAGACCTTAGATCTAACTCAACTTCAAAAGTAAGATCAAGAGGTAAGGATTGTTTGAAGCTATATAAAAAGACAACAACTCATTCCCTCTACCAATGTGAGGCGCTCTAACAAACACATTACTTTCTAGTATGGAACGAATGAACCAAGATAGACCTGAATATATAAAAGATTCATATCACGGCCCCAAATAATATGGGATTGACATACAGTTCATAGATTGATTGATATGCTATTTTCCATTTTCGCCATGTTAAGAGCCAAGTCAATCTCATAATAGGCTTCGACTTTCAATAATGAGGACACAATAAACATAAAAACATCTATCACGAGGGAATGAGATTTTCAGGAAAAAAAACCTTTCCGTCTTTGCTAAGAGTAATTAGAGAAGTTTTGATCATAATGTATTACCGAAATTTTCTTGTAGTTTCTCAAACTAGAGAGTAAGTGCTTGTGGTAAATCCCAGATTATTGGAAAAAGTGATTTCCTGGTGTTCAAGCTTCATTATTTCATAAATCTCTAATGGTTGCTGAGTTTACATGGTATAAACTGAAATCTGTAAATGCAATGACCATGCAACTAATGTAAACAAACAATGATCATTTTTTATGACAAGAAACACAATTAGCATTTTAAGACCCCAATGGTAAAACCTGTAAATGCATCAAAATATAAATAAGATGTTTGATCTAATATAAAAGACAAAGATTACCTGCAGTGCCCTCCCATACATACGCCTTTTACGAAGATTAAGCATCGCTGCTGCTACTTCTGCCCGTGTCACGTCATTTCCTTCTTCAACCCATTTATCCATAATTTTATGAACAGATAAAGCTGGTGCAGCCACAATAGCATTGTATAATGCTGAAGAAACTCTTTTTCTTGGAGACTTCCGTTTGCTAACATCAGTCTCAGTATCAGACAGCTCTAACTCTCGAGGTGCTTCCACATCTTCACCATCAACATCATCTTCGGAGAGCTCATGCTCAGAGGCTGACTCGACGTCTTTGTTGGCTTCTTGTATTGCTTCAGTAGAAGATTCAAGCTCTGAAAACCCATCATCTGAATCACTATCCTCCTCTCCGCTGTTCTTTGTGCCAGCTAGTAAAGAGAAACTTCGGTTTTCCATGAATAATCTGAGAAAACCATGAGTTGTTCCTCGGAATCCTCTAAATGCAAGAGGTTTATCTGAAATTACATTGGAAGCCTTTTTAAACCCATCACTATATCCTTTCAAACACTGACTTGATATTTCTGAAGTGGCATAGCAAATTCGAGAGTGCCCGCCGGTGAACACTTGTTTCCTGGAGCAGATAACCAATTTCATCAATTTAAGTACCCATAATTTATGCTAGAAAAAGTTCTCTCCTCCCTCTAAGGAATTGAAACACATAGTTATGTTAAAAAAATAGCGAAGATAAATAAATGTTGAAAGTAACAATCCTAGCACTCCCTACTCTATATCACTTGCCTTAACCAACATGACAGTGTTCTTGTAAATTTCTAATACTCAAAGTTATCACCAAAACACTACCCTTATATTCTATTTTGGCGAAATACATAAAGGGCCCCTTTAAGTTGTCCACAACGATCAAACAAACACCTCAATTGACCCATTTATCAATTAGACACTTCAAGTGTGTATTACATAGATCAAGTAAATACCCGAGTGCAATAGATCATATACGCGAGTTACACTTGCCAATGACGTGGCAAATGAACCAATCAACGAACGACACGTGTAATTTGTAATAAAAACTTAACACATATAATTAACAAAAACAAAAATAAATTCAAAAAAAGAAAAACCCTTTCCCCTCACTTTTAACCAAAGCAGTGCCTCCCTCTCATCCCCCCTCAACTTCATCTTCTTCCTTCCACCCAAAACCAGCGCCACTCCCACCCCCATTCATCTTCTTCATTCTGCACTTTTTTACGTCTCCATCCCCTTTTCCTAAATCCATCCTCCAAACAACAGAGAATAGCCAAAACAGAGAACCCACTATGGAATCATTGACGGACCTCGCCGGAAAAAGCTCATCTCTTTCACCGGAAAATTGAGCTCCAAGCAAAGTTGAAAGAAACACTACTGCATTGTTCAGTATTTCAGTCTTCTCTCTCCATCATATTCTTAGCTATGAATTTGGGCTTATATCACTTTTGTTTCTCTAATTTATCATTTCAAATAATTGGTTGTTGTTTGTGTGTTTCTATTGGAATGAAGGTATTGTTGGATGAAAAAGGGCGTTTATCCAGTGGAGATTTGGTGGTTTTCGCAGCTATTGTTGTTGCAATTTTTGCTGCTTCTTTTGGCTGGGCTGGGGATTAATTTTGGCTCGACGCAACTAGGCGGAGCTCTGGAGGTTACGCAGAAAGTTATATGATGAAAGGCAGCAGTTTTTAGTGATTTAAGGTGGCTTAGTTGAAGCTTTAGTGGTTGATTTTCATGGAATCTATGGCGGTTTCATGGTAGGTTTCACTTGAAATAAGAAGAGAGGCTAAGCTGCAGGCTATTTCATGTTTTTTTTTTTTAAAAAACAAAAATTTAGGCTGCAAAAATGTATCACGCGCTCAAAATCTGGTTAGCAAACACGCATATGCCACATCAGCGACATGTACTTGCTTGATCTATGTAATACACACTTGAAGTGTTTAATTGATAAAGGGGTCAATTGAGGTGTTTGTTTGATCGTTGTGGACAACTTAAAGGGGCCCTTTATGTATTTCGCCTTCTATTTTCAATTAGTATGATTATCATATGTCATTTACATTATATCCAAACAAGCTTTGAAAAATGCTCCAGAAATGATTTATCAATGCAAAATTTTACTTTCTCTGTAGCAAAAGTAAGCTCTACAGTAGTCTATACACAGTTTTGCGGGAGACATGTTTCTCGAAGGTCCAGTAACAAGACCATAGAAGTGCAGAAGAACTCCCATTTATGTTTCTTAACTGGATTATGATTTTTTCTTTTGATTTTTTTATAACCGTGGTGTCCGTGCCACGTTGCGCGCACCTCGACTAATTCCACGAGATACCTGCCAACATAATTCTATCCACCAAGGCTTGGATAGATGGGAAAAAATCACCTAGTGTTTTTTGCCTCCACTAGGATTTGAGCTTGAGACCTCATGGTTCTCACCCACTTCATTGGCCACTAGGCCACACTCTTGGATGCTAACTGGATTATGATATTAATAAAGAAGAATCGGCAAACCTTCCTACCCAAAACAGCATACACTTCCTACCCAAAACAGGAGTAGTTTTCTACTCAGAAACCCCTACAGGTAAACACAAAATATGAGCCATACTTGATTCACCAAGCAACAGCAAAATTGGAGGTGTTTAGTATGAAGGAAAATGTCCTTGGGAAAATATTTCCAGTCAATTTTATCATTCTTTGATAAGATTAAGCATTAAATGGTAGAGGGTACAAGGGTAATGTTTTGGTAGTAGTTTTTTAGTATTGAAGGTGGAAAGTAGGGAATAAGAGTTGGGATATATGCAACAAGGGACATGAAGGAAGTCATATTTGCGTCCATGTTAAACACACCAGACGGAAAAACCTTTTTCAAGGGAGATTGGTTAGTTGGTTCTCTATTTCCTTCAACACTACACATACTACAGAATCAGAAAGCAAAATGAAAAATTAAAACACAGACACAAAATGCAGCAAAAAAACAATCAACAGACAACTGTAAGAACAGAAATTCAGAGATGGGATTACTTGAAGGAAGGAGAGGCTCGACGAATTGCCCACATGCTTGATTGGTTTCGCAAAGGGTAAATGTGAGCGTGGGTATGAGTTAAGAGTCCCAAAATGGAAGAAACCAAAGAATCCTTAAACCCTAAAAACCCTCTCTTTTGAGTTTCCGTTTTACATATTGTTTTATACAACCATTTGGTACTACGGGATTCTTTTCTTTCCAATTATGCCCTTAACTTATTACTCCATAATTCTATTTTACTACTAATTTTGTTAGAATTTGTATGAATTTAATTACTTAATCTATTTATAAGACATATTTGATAATAAATTAGTAGAAAGAGGATTTCTTAAATTATTTTTATGCATAATTCTTGATAAATCAATATTTAAACAATTGAGGATATATTAGTAAACTTATCAGTTACTGTACAGTACGATACAATCAAATCAAACAGCAAAATATTATTTAACAACCGTAAACAATACAATCTATCTAAATATTGTATTTATAAAACGATATGATACAATACAATATAACACAACATAATACAATACATTATAAAACGATGGGTAACAACCGTCTAAATAAGCTGTTAAGATGGGGGAAACTAGCAAATACAGAAAACTAGGGGCTAAATTCTTAAGGCGATACATATCTTTGTAAATCTTTTTTTTTTTTGGTTTAGCTAGTATTCCAAATTTATTTACCTGACTAATCCATATTATCACAGTGTAGGGCCTACTTTCTACCCAATTTTTTTTTAAAAAGGGACACTTAGAACCCCCATTTAAAGATTTAATGACCAAAATACTCTCTTTTTCAAAAAATGACGAATATGCTCCTTTTGAAGACTTTATTACTTAGATGCCCCCTACCTTCTTATGTCCAAGCTTCACCTCCCCCTTTGTTTCTTTGTTTCCTTATTCTTTTTTGGTTTATTCACTTTCTTCTTCTTTTTTGGATTTCTTTTTTATTTCCTATTTTGTGGTATTTTCTTACTTTATTTTTTCTTTCTAATAATATATTACACTTTTTTTCACTTTTTGTTTTCTTTTTTTCTATTTAGTTATTTTTTCTTTTTTTGTTCTTTCTATAGTAACAATGACTCACGCTCTTTCTATTATATTTTTCTAGTTTTTTTTTTTTGTTGCTATATTTCTTTCTTTCTTTTTTATTTTATTCTTTTCTGTAAAATATCTTCATTCCAAATATTTTTCACTTTTTTCGCTTTCTTTTATTTTTTCTATTTTACTGTTGTTGTTTTTTGTAATAACATTCTGCACTCTTATTCAGTTTTTTTTTTTAATTTATTTTCTTTTTTTGTTCTTTCAAGTAACAATATCTCACTCTTTTTTACTTTATTTAGTTTTCTTATGTTTTTATTTTTCTTTGTTGTATTTTTTTATTTTTCTTAATTTTATTCTTTAAAGTAAAACTCTTCGTCAAAAACATTTGTCACTTTCTCTTATTATTATTATTATTATTATTATTATTATTACTTCTTTTTTTAATCTTGGTTTTAGTTTTTCAGTCAAATTCCTCCGCCAAAATTATCACTTTATTCTACTTTTATTTTTATTTTTATTTTTGTTCTTTCTAGATAAATAATTGAGTCCTAAAATTAGTATTGGAATGCTTTCTATACAATCATTAATCAATTATAATTACTGAGAGTTGTCATATCACTTTTTTTTTTATTTGCAAATATTTTTAAATTTTGTAAGAAAATTTAAG
Organism: Nicotiana tomentosiformis; assembly: GCF_000390325.3. Lineage (NCBI taxonomy): Eukaryota > Viridiplantae > Streptophyta > Magnoliopsida > Solanales > Solanaceae > Nicotiana > Nicotiana tomentosiformis. The sequence continues at coordinate 59,937,881 of NC_090823.1, forward strand.
TTTTTTAAAATAAAAATTCATCACTCTTTTTCACCTTTTTTTGTTTTTATAGTTAAATGGGTGAATCCTAGAATTTGATATAATATACTAATCATGGTATAGTAATATATAGTATATTAAGAATATGAAATACCATGATTCAACAGTAATTATGGTATACATATGTGTTTTGTTTCCAGACTGAAATCTTTAACTATAAGAAGGGAATCGATTAAAGCCAGATTACCGCCTATGGTACACTAAGAATTTAATACTCAATGAGAAAAGGTGTTAACTAAATAGAAAAATCCCGATTTCGATCATCTTTGACGCCTCCTCCGTGCCGAGATTCAGTCGCACCATATCTGGTTCTTGGTAATGCCATCTGTCCTTTTGCACCTCATCCGCCGTCTCCAATAAAATAAAAACTTGTCTAAAGACTAGATGCTGTAGGGTACGTCTTAAAAGTGCTCCTCCACTACGTCGTGCCTTACGTCAAGAGGTGGTCGTGGCTTCGCTCCTGCGACCGAACCGAATCTGTGTAATCAAGTTTCATGCTCGAGCTCTAGGAGAATGGTGATCCCGTGGAAAAGGAAAATCGACAAGGAAGATATGAAGTCAACGGCAAAATTACTCTTCATTCGTTGTATGGACCTCAACTGGCTCTACCTGAGAACATAACGAAAGAAATTTATATATATATAAGATTTAGTAGGGATATCATCTTCAGAAAAATTATCTTCATATGGAAGAGTAACAATATGCTTTTTTCGATTCCAAAAAGCACTAGGATGATCAGCACAAATATCAATAGCAATTTGTTTGAAAATCAATTTAATCTTTTCCTGTACTTTAGTGGATTTTAAAGTATCAAATATATTCATACTATATAATTCCAATTGTAAAGAATCAATATGTCTTTGCTTCATATCAATTAAAGCATTTGTATCTCTAGTTACGGGATTTATAACAAAAGTATAACTTATCTTTTTATCCTTATAAGTAGCTGTAAAACTTTTCGAGTCTATGCTAGTAAAAGGATAAATAGCGTTAATAAAAGGTGTTCCCAGTATAATGGGAGGATATAACTGGTTTTTAACCAAGAAAAAGAAATGAAGAATGCAGACTTTATTCTGACAAATATTCGTATTAGGTAATTTATACTTTATATCTAAAGCATGTCCTGATGCAGATTTGACCATATGAGTAGTTTTTTAAAAATATTTAGTAGGTACTAAACCTTCCTGAATGCAGCTAACATCAGCACCACTATCAATCATAGCAATATTTATAATAGAAAAACTATTATCAATTAAAATAATATATTTAATATACCATTTATGGACAGTAACAATTTGCATCATTCCCAAAAACATATCATGTTTAGGATCACAATTAATAGGTTCTTCCTCAATATCATTTTCATAAATACCTTTGTTTTTGTCATTAGATTTCTCAGCTAGAGAATTAATTTTCTCAATCTGAGTAATCCTATGATCACAAATCATTTGTTTTTGTTTAAGAGATTTAATCTCTTTTTTAAAATTTTTAATTTCAACCTTTAAATCGTCGAAAGAAGAATCTTTTGCAGAAGTTGTATTTTTAGTAATAAGACGGTTATTTACCTCTAATAAAGAATAAGACGCAGAATATTCAAATTTATTTTTTGAGTTTTCAAAAGGTTTTGAAGAACTTGAACTACTTGCAGCTAAATTTATAATTTTTTCTCGAAGTTTTTCATTAGTAACTTCTTTTAAAAGTTCTATCACATTATCAGAGGTGATAGTTTTTATGTTAAAATCTTGAAATCGTGATTGTAATTTATAAAATTCATCATCATTACAAGTACACGTATTACCTTGGCAAATTGTGCAAGTATTATCTAAAGCTTTATCACTATCAGATAAATCAAGTAAATCAACTTCATCTTCAGATGCTGAATAAGAATCATAATTTGATTCTGAACCAGATGTGTATAACAAACCATAAATCTTATCATGTAACTCATTGTCAATCTCTAAGGTTTTCAACTATTGAAGCTTACAATTTGGAGCTATATGGCCAAATTTTCCACATTTATAACACTTTAGGTCAGCAAGATCCTTCTTAGACCTATCTTTCGTAAATCTCTTTGAGTTACGATAACTTTTTCTAGTATCACGTTATTCCTTAGATCTATATCTAGACCTCTTTTTCTTATATGAACTATCAAGGTTATGGTATCTATGATACTTGTGTTTCTTCTTCTTACTATGAGCAGAAGTCTCGGGTAAACCGAATTGGGTACAAAAGTCTCCTAATTGAGATTTTTCCTTAAGCTTATTATTCTTAAGCTGTGTAGACAATTTCAACTCATTACATAAGTTTAATCATTCTTATGTGCAAACTCCTATCAGTTTTCCATAGGTATAATCCTTATACGGAATTTCACTGTAACTACCTCTTAGAGTTTTTCTTACTCTTTTAGCAAATAAGGAGGGAAGGTCATCTATAAACTTAACTTTCCAATGTTCATACTTATTTTCTGATAATTCCATAACCCTACTCATAAAGGTATCTTTATACCATCTAAACTCACCTAAGGTCCTACATCTAAGACCATTTAGTAGAGTACGGACTGTCTCATACTGATTGGTAAATCTACCATTGAAATATTCTAATATGGTAAAAATAAGGGTATAAACAGCATCTTCTCTATTTTTCACTAGAGCCATGCCTAAGTTATCAACTCCTTCGTCAGTGGCTATTACATTAATAACCGAAGCCTTTTCATCAATAGTTAAATAATTATCCCACCAGCCACGAAGTTGGCCAGTAAAACCTGCAATAATCATTTTGCAAATAGTTCTATCTGTATTTTTTACACTTTTACAGATAGTTGCATACATAAGCATTCTATGCACAAGAATAGTCAATTGTCTATCAGTCAAACCATCAAGATTCCATTCATAAATTTCGGAACCACTATAAGACGTATTAGTCTGATTCCAATCTCGTTCTTCTATTAATACATCTTGAGGAGTAGGACGATTATAATAATAAGTTTGCATTTTGGGTTTATCAGCATACATATTATTCTTTTTGGGATAACCTCTGAGTTTATTAAACTCTGACCAAATTTTATTTTTATAATCAAAACTTGTTTCTAATTTATCAGCAAATTTTTTTGATAAATCAATTGGTTTGATATTTAAACCAGATAATTTTTTATCAAGAAGTTCTTCTAAATCATTAAACGATTTGAATTTAAAATCCTGAGTCTCAGGAGATCTTTGAACATGAGTAAGAACAATTTGAGTGTCTGATTTACTTCCAGAAGTAGAAGCAATATCGATTTTGTTAGTACTTATTCCTTTTATCAAAACTGATAATTCTTCGAGTTTTGTATCAAGAGAATTAATATGTTCACCCAAAACTTTGACATATAAACTCAAATAATTATTTTGAGAAATTAATTTATTAATTTCGACGATGCTGACTGCGGCAACATCTTCTTCAATAAATTTTTAAAATGCAGTAAAAGTAATACATGTATTATTAGGTAAAACAAAAGGTGCTGAGGTGGGTATATAGTTTTTAAAATATTACCACTCCCATCTTTATAAGATCTTTTTAAAACCTTTATGTATAATGGTAAATAGGTGACTATAAACCAAGGAATAAAATACATAATTTAATTATGTAAAGCACAAGTTTCATAAAACTCTTGTGAAATATTATTCAAATCTTCTTTACTATAAGTGTCAAAAAACCAAGTGATACTAGAAGAAGAGCATGATACTAGAAAAGCCCATCGCAAGTCTACTAGATTTACGAAAAATAGGTCTAAGCGAGATCTTGCTGATATTAAGTGTTATAAATGTGGAAATTTTGGCCATATAGCTCCAAATTGTACGCTTCAAAAGTTGAAAACCTTAGAACTAAACGATGAGTTACGTGATAAGGTTTATGGTTTGTTATACACTTCTAGATCAGAATTTGATTATAATTCTGAGTCAGAATCTGAAGCTGAAGTCGATTTACTTGATTTATCTGATAGTGATAAAAATATTGATAATACTTGTACAACTTGCAAAGGTAATACATATACTTGTGATGATGATGAATTTTATAAATTACAATCTCAAATTCAAAATTTGAACATGAAAACCATTACATCTGATAATATAATAGAACTTTTAAAAGAAGTTACTGATGATAAAATTCGTGAAAAAATTATAAATTTGACTGCAAGTTCAAGTTCTAGTTCTTCAAAATCTTTTAAAAAATAAAAAACAAATTTGAATACTCTGCGCCTTATTCTTTGTCAGAAATTAATAACCGACTTAATAATAAAAATAATACACCAATCAGAGATGCTTCTTTTGACAATTTAAAAGTCAAAATTGAAAATTTGAAAAGAGAAATTAAATCTCTTAAACAAAATCAAATGATTTGTGATCACATGATTACTCAGATAGAGAAAAATAATTCCCTAGCTGAGTTATCTAATGACAAAAATAAAGGTATTTTTGAAAATGATGATAATGAAAAACCTATAGATTTTAATCCTAAACATGATATGTTTTTAGGAATGATGCAAATTGTTACTGCTCATAAATGGTATATTAAATGTACTATTTTAATTGATAATAGTTTTTTCATAACTGACATTGCTATGATTGATAGTGGAGCTGATGTTAGCTGCATTCAAGAAGGGCTAGTACCTACTAAATATTTTCAAAAAATCACTCATATGGTTAAATCTACTTCTGGTCATGCTTTAGATATAAAGTACAAATTACCTAATACACGTATTTGTCAAAATAAAGTCTGCATTCCTCACTTCTTTTTCTTGGTAAAAAACCAGTTATACCCTCCAATTATACTTGGAACACCTTTTATTAACGTTATTTATCCTTTTACTAGCATAGACTCCAAAGGATTTACAGCAACTTATAAAGATAAAAAAAATAAGTTATACTTTTGTTACAGATCCCGTAACTAGCGATATTAATGCTTTAATTGATATGAAGCAAAGACATATTGATTCTTTATAATTAGAATTATATAGTATGAATATATTTGATACTTTAAAATCCACTAAAGTACAGGAAAAGATTAAATTGATTTTCGAACAAATTGCTATTGATATTTGTGCTGATCATCCTAGTGCTTTTTGGAATCGAAAAAAGCATATTGTTACTCTTCCATATGAAGATAATTTTTCTGAAGATGATATCCCTACTAAATCTCGACCTTGTCAGATGAATGCTGAATTGGTAGAATTCTGCAAAAATAAAATTGATAATTTATTAAAAAAGGGTTTGATAAAACCTTCAAAATCTCTGTGGTCTTGTACCGCTTTTTATGTAAATAATGTTGCAGAAAAAGAACGACGCGTTCCCAGATTGGTTGTAAATTATAAACTTTTAAATAAATTTCTAAAATGGATAAGATATCTTATCCCCAATAAAAAGGATTTACTATCAAGATTATATGATGCCAATATATTTTCAAAGTTTGATTTATCAAAACTGTTAACTCGTCAAGTTTTTTTATCAAGAGAATTTATATGTTCACCCAAAACTTTGACATATAAACTTAAATAATTATTTTGAGAAATCAGTTTATTAATTTCGGCAATGCTGACTGCGGCAACATCCTCTTCAATAAATTTTTGAAATGCAGTGAAAGTAATGCCTGTATTATTAGGTAAAACAAAAGGTGATTGAGGTGGGTATATGGCTTTAAAAATATTACCACTCCCATCTTTATAAGACCTTTCTAAAACCTTTATGCAAAGCGGTAAATAAGTGGTTATAAACCAAAGAACAAAATACATAATTTGATTATGTAAAGCACAAATTTCATAAAACTCTTGAGAAATATTATTTAAATCTTCTTTACTATAAGTATCAAAAAACTAAGTTTTAAACTGGTTCCATTTATTACTAAAGAAATCCTTTTGAATATAGTTTCTTGCCAGTGATCCTGGACTAAAATCGATTTGGTGTGGAATCATTAAACATCATTGGGGTTAAAATTCATTTCAGATGCAGAAGGAATATCCTTATCAGAATCATTATCATTTACCTAAACTATATTTGTTCGAGGTTCTATTTTAACCTTTTCTACTGGTTTATCACCATTATTAGTGGAAATAGTATGTAAAGAAGCAGCACGATTTTTAGTTGGTCCATAGACTGGTTCAACAGGAGAAATATGTTGAATAGCAGGTAAAAGTCTATGATTAGAAAATGAATGTTTCTTATAAACAGTAGATTTATCATCAAATTGAATACAAATCCTACCATCCGGATTTTGAGTAACATGCGAAAATTCACTATTAGTCACAACATTAGTGATCTGACTTGGGGATATAACCGAATTTAAAGTCCAAGTAGTTTTTATCAATTGTTTTGAAGATAATTTATCAAACCATCCATAATCATAAATTATTTTAATAGGGACTTTAGGAATTGTCCATTTATTTAATAAATCAAGATTTTGAGGTATATCAACCTCTTCAAGTCTAGTACTTTTAGTACTTGTTTCTCCCAGATCCATTTTCAAAGACATATCTATGTCGAATACTTCAGATCTATCACATATTTACCATGGAAGTTCCTAGGATCTGATACCATATAATAAGATCTTGTATGGCGGGCGGTAGTCCGCAGGATCTAGCTTATTTAGTACCCTTAATTTTAAGGGCTGGCGGTAGTCCGCACGGCCAGTATAGATATAAGAATCGAAATATACAAGAATTTTTATGGAGCTTTATGACTGTATGGAAGGATTTATCCTTTTACCCAAGCAATGGGCATGTCTCGATCTAATACATACTCTTATTGAGCCCATGTGTCTAGCGATTCTAACCGGGAAAAGATGCCCTTTTGTTTGAACATATTTAACGGCCTGAGTCCACGGCTTGCTAGACGTAGCCACTAAGGCAAAGCCAATAAGAGTAGTACTATATCCGACTGTACCACCATCTCTGGAACCAAGTCAATAAGCCATATTAAAATTCTTTTATATTTTGATAGAGGCTAGATCTTTCATGGTTAATATGTAAGAGAAGTTAGATATTCAACATAGATATGAATCTTTTAGCCGGACATAGTCACGGCTAGGGAGAGAAACGAAGTATTTAAAGTATAAATTAACTAAAGATAGTACTTACAATAGAGAGAGAGAGAGATTTACAAGAGAGAGAGAGAGTTTTGGCTGATGCCTCTCTCGAAATGAAGAACTACCCTATATATAGAAAAGAAAAAAAAACATAAAGAATCTATGCATGGTAAAGTGGGTCCCATATGTGGGTCCCTTACACAGTGTATTTACTGTGTATACAGTATTTCTACTGTGTAAACAGTGTATCTACTGTTGAGTGGGGTCCTCGACGGCTTCACTATTGATCACAGTCCTCGTTTCTCTAATTTTTTTCATCTGTTGGATGAAATCTTTCGCATTTTCTACGGTTTCATCAGATAATATCTTCTTTGATTGAATAGGCTGGGAATCTTCTGCAATATCATCGTTGCTTGTTTCACTCCGCACCAAAGTATCAGATTTTTCATACTGATTAATAGATTGAAGCAAGTTTCTTTTTACTTCTTCCAAATACTTATTAATCATTTTATCTTTATCTCCTTCTTGAAACGAGATTCTTCTAGCAATATGCTTGACTGAGCTATCATCAATTATTCCCTTCTGGGGAGCTGCTGAGTATTCTTAGATTTTTGTTTCAATAGAATCCAAGAGTTCTTGACCAAATAATATTTTTGTTTTGGGATTTTTTTAAAATTAATTTATCCCAAAAATTATTATAAAATGTCCTGTATAAGCAAGGAATTTGTTCTTCAGTGAATCCCAGCTCTGGAGTCCATTTATGAATCCATGGAATAGAGAACTCTATAAAGAAATATATCTGATCAATTTTTTCTAAATATCAGATATGATTTGCGTGGTATAATTCATTCAAATCTGGCGAAACTTTAGTCCATTCTTTGTATAACATAAGAAATGGATCAGGTAATATTCTGACTGTTGGACCGTTGTATGACCACCAATTTAAGAACCAACTGGGAATGAGTTCTGCAAATATCGTTGCACATACTTTTATGAACTAAGTATGTTTATGTCTATCATTATTATAATAAAGCACTTTATCAAAGGCTTGGATATAATCCCAATATGTAAAATTCATACGAGTTTTGTTAAGGCTTATCTGTCTTTCTTTTATTGTGGAAATCCCCCAATCTTCAATAGATATAATCTGTTTAATAATAATTTTTGAGAAGTTATAAACATTCTCATCCGTGCTATAACCAGAAAAGTGCTGAAATTCTGTACTGCCTGTACTGGTGAGAATAGTTTCGTAATAAGAACGGGTTTTGTATGACTCACCCAAATAATTCCATTTCACAATTGTGGATGCCAATGTATTTCCCCACAATCGACATATTTGTTTTCAACTTTCTCGCACGCAGCATCCAATTACAACCATGAAACCATCTACGACAAATAACCTTGTATACTTCCGGAGAGGACTCATGAACCACGATCTCACGACACTCTTTTATGCTGTATATTCGCACCGCCCTGCTTAGGCGCGCTTTATCAACAAAAAGCATGCCCTTTGACAACACTGTTGCTCTAGATTCATCCCATATTACTGTCGAATTTTGTCAAGATCCCTTGTGAGGGCATCGACATCCGGCATACTTGGCAGCTGATTAAGGTAGGGAACATCCCTTGAATGAAACGACATATGGGACTCGTACACTCTTGGTCTAACGGGAGGTGGAGGATGCTCCCTCGTCAAATTAGGTTTATTATTCTCGTCCTCATCACCGTCACCCTCATCATGGAAGGGTGTGTCATCTCCATTAATTAAATACCACTGGAATATCTTCCATGGCTCATCTTTTCTCTGTATCTCAGAATTTTCTAAAAGAAATATCATTTCTTTTTTAAAATCTGGATATTGACAAATTCAAATATTTAAAGAGCATACTTATAGAACTGTTTTTAATGTTCCATTTGGACAGTATGAATTGAATGTTATGCCTTTTGGTTTGAAAAATGCCTCTTCTGAATTTCAAAAAATAATGAATGATATTTTTAATCCATATTTAGATTTCATCATCATTTATATTGATGACATATTAGTATTTTCGAAAATATTTGAAATGCATATCAAGCATCTTGATATCTTTAAAAAGATTGTTATATAAAATGGTTTAGTTATTTCAAAACCAAAAATGAGTTTATTCCAAACAGATGTTCGATTTTTAGGACATAATATTTGTCAAGGAAAAATTACTCCTATTCAAAGATCGATTGATTTTGCTTCAAAATTTCCTGATGTTATTACTAATAGAACTCAATTACAGAGATTTTTGGGAAGTTTAAATTATATATCCCCATTTTATAAAAAATTATCTCGTGATTTGGCCCCTTTATACGACAGGCTAAAAAAGGATCATAAAAAACCTTGGACTGATAGTCATATTATTTTGGTTAAAAATATTAAACAACGTGTTAAGTCTTTACCGTGTTTAACTATTGCTAATCCAGCAGGGCAAAAGATTGTTGAAACAGATGCGTCTAATATTGGCTATGGTGGGATTTTAAAATAAGTTAATCCCAACAATAATTGTGAATATTTGATAAGATTTCACTCTGGAAAATGGACTGAAACCCAGAAAAAATATGCTACTGTGGCTAATGAAATATTGACTATTGTCAAATGTGTTTTAACAAGATGATTTATACAATCAAAAGTTTTTAATAAAAACTGATGCTCAATCTGTTAAATATATGTTTAACAAAGATTTTAAACATGATGATTCAAAATTAATATTTGCAAGGTGGCAGGCTCAATTAGCTCCTTTTGATTTCGAAATTCGGTATAAAAAAGGAATTGATAATTATGTTCCTGATTTCTTATCCCGTGAATACTTAAATTAATCATGAATTTTTATAGAACTTTTTTTAGATGAAAAAACGTTAATCACTGTTTTGAAAGTAGTTAAGTTATATAGAGACTTACAAAGTCTTATAATTGATAAAGTTATTGATAACATTGTCGAAGAAGAATTTTTTATTCGTGATTATTCTGAAGAAATCAGAGATGATATTGAAGATTATTATCTATCTGAATAAAATAACTTGTTATGTTTGCAACATGGACCCTTCATGGGCCAGAGGTAGAGGCAGAGGCAGAGAGGGAAGATCATATATTGGAATATCATTTCAAAACTCAAATACTGTATATCATGATTTAACAGTAATTATAGTATATCAAAAAGCAGTATACATAATTCAACTATGTCATGGTATACCAAAAATATTATGAATACCATTTAATAATATATTACTAATTATAGTATACCATGGTATACCAACTGCAATTATGATTGTTGTTTAGCATCCTAGTAATCACGGTTATTCCAATGTGTAATACACCAAGAGTATTGAGAATACCATAATTCTACACTAATTATTATATACCAATATGTAGTATATCAAGAATATTAGGTATATCATTAAACATACTCAAACAAAGTATACCATGATTGAACACTAATCATGATATACCAATATGTAATATACCAAGAATAGTGGGAATAATATTTAACATAAACAAAGTATACATGTATATAGTATATCTTATGAAACAATATACAATATATCAAGATTTATTGTAACGTAATCAAACAAAATATAACATAGTTTAACAGTAGTCATGATAGACTATACAATATACATTATGGTATACTATGTATATTATGATATCATTTAACATATTCAAACAAAGTATACCATAACGAGGATGTCATACATCATACTGGAGTGGGATGGATAAAATAAAGGCTCGATTTCGGGGTTTTATATAATAAGAAGGTGCCACCAAGACTTAAGGGTAAGTTCTACCGAGTGATGGTTAGACCTACTATGCTATATGGGGCGGAGTGTTGGCCTGTTAAAAACACTCATGTTTAAAAGATGAAAGTAGCAGAAATAAAGATGGTGAGATGGATGTGTGGGCCGACCAGGTAAGGCAAGATAAACAATGTTGATATTCGAGAGTGAGACCCATGTAGGACAAGATAAGGGAAGCTAGGTTGAGATATTACGGGCATGTGAAGAGGAGGTACATAGATACCCCAGTGAGGAGGTGTGAGAGGTTAGAAATTGGGGGCTGAAGAGAGGTGGAGGTAGGCCTAAAAAGTATTGGGGAAGAGGTAATTAGTCATGACATAGCACTACTTCAGCTTACTGAGGACATGACCTTTGATAGGAGGGTATGGATGTCAAGAATTAAGGTAGAAGGGTAGTGGTTAAGCGGGCGTGTCTCATTTTCATGCTGGTTTTATTAATATTAGTCTCGTATTTTTATTTCTTCGTATCGGCAAATTTTGTTTACTTTATGTCGTTCTTTCGCTTTGATTATTATACCATTTTTTCTTATTATAGTTACTAATTGTTTCTGATTCTTTTTAGTTATTTTCGCTTAACCCTAGAGTCTATCGTAAATAACCTCTCTACCTTTGTAAGGTAAGGGTAAGGTCTGCATACACTCTACTCTTTTCAGACCCCACTTTGTAAGATTACACTAGGTTTGTTGTTATTCCTGTAAACAAATTATACCATGAGTAGTAATTACGAGTCAAATAGGTTTGTGACTCTTTACAAACTTGTTTTTAGTTTTATGACCCCTTTTTTACAGATGAGATATTTACACATAAGAGATCTAAAAAGGACACTTTCTTATCATGATCACAATTGGAAAATTTGTAAGTATACAATAATATATATTTTTGTTAGTATTCTAATGAACCAACAATATACATATTGTTGTGTAATGATCCGACCGGTCATTTTGAGCTTTAGCACTTCGTTCGGGAGTTTGAGACTTTGAGTAGCTTTATATTATGCATTATGACTTGCATGTATTATTGCTTTCGACTTTCGAGAGGTTCAGAGTTGATTTGGGAGAGTAATTCTCAATTCAGAAGCTTTAAGTTGGAAGAGTTGCTAAGGTTTGACTTTTGAGTAAATAACCTCGGAATTGGGATTTGATGGTTTCAATAGGTTCGTATGGTGATTCTGGATTGAGCGTATGTTCGGATTTGAATTTGGATGTTCCTAGAAGGTTTTGTTGGTTTATTTTAAAGGGGTGTGAATGAAAAAATGGAAGAAGCACCTTTTGGGTGGTACCTCTCTGTCTCATCCTTTCATTACTTATAAATTTAGAGACTAGGCCTCAATTTTACATACAAAAAAATATTAAATTTTTTTCTCTCTTTTCTATATTGTTGCATTATATTTTCACATATAAGTGTCAAGTGTGATTTGCTTTGTTTGTTGAGTTTGCTAAAATTCTGTAATTTTAATTTTCAATATTACATAATAGTTATTCCGTTCAATTCTAGGAGGAATTAATCTAAAACCTTGGGAAACTGTGAGGGGATTAAATTCCTTAAGGACACACAAGCAACTTGTGGGCTCGAAATTATTTTGTATTTTGTTTATTGAACTAAATTTTGCTTCTCTAATTTTCTATTTTTGAAGACAGTTTTGTATAGGGAAAGATACGACATGACATGTGACCGCTTAAAGGAAGGACACGTGGAACACAAGATGGAGATAGCCACCGAACATAGCTATTCCGCTTGTCACCAGAAGGAGTAATGATCATCAAAGGAGTATTAAATGCTTTGCGACCGGTAACATTTAATATGGAATATTTTGCAGCATTAAGGATGATGGCCAGTTACAAGGAATTTGGCATTTATGTCTAATGTTACATCTTCATCAATGGCCCTCATAATTGAAATTAAAGAAGGGCATGATCCTAGGACCTCCTTCCCGAGACATAGCTATAAATAGAGAGCTCAGTTATCATTGTAGGGGGAATTTTTCTGGTTTAACTTACACTATATTCTATACAGCGTTTTAATATAATTTTGTTCTTTTATTCTCTCAATTTGGATCTGATCATTGTTGTGCCCGGAAATCCTGTTCCCGGACTCACTAGCTCTGCCGTTCCATCTACATTCTAAGGCTAAGTATTTTATATTTCATCAGTTATTTTATTATATTTTAGATTAAATTAATTCACTTGTCTAGAAACCACGAACAAATTCAACTGTACCATTTTACGGGTAAACAGTTTGGCGCCCACCGTGGGGCCTAGATAGCCGTGCGATTAAATTGATCCTTGCATTTTTTTCTAACATGTTTTGATTACTTTGTCTTAGCAAAAAATCACAAAAAATGCCAGATAACACTGTTAACGGCACACGCAACCCTAAAATTCAAGGGGAACAACCTCATTTCGAGGATTCAATCAGTGACACTTGCAATGAGGGGAACGACACCACACCGGTACATGATAGGCGGTATCCTCGACAGGTTCGAGAGGCAACTCCAGATGATGCTGATGAGGAGCATGTAGCGGATGCAGTAAGGATCCTGCAAGAGCAACAAACAATCATTCTAAGCCATCTCACGCGGCAAGATCAGGTTATGACGGAACTGAAGCAGGCGCTATTGGGTGCCTCAAATAATGCAAACAGGAAAGATCCAGTTCCTCGTGATGTTCCCGCAAACCAAACGACACGGGGAGTCGACAAAAACACTCCCAGGGGAGAAGTTGGCTCCGACAGGCTGAGGGGAGCAGATCAGGCCTCAACAATGATAACGACCCGTTCAAGGAGGAAATTTTATGGTTCATGAAGGAAGTAAACGCCCGCATGGATCAAACGAGGATTATCATACGAACTTCGAGAGGCCGATTTTTGCCTTACAGCGGATAGAAGATCGCGGCAGGAACTTTCGGACAACAGATAGGTTCACCATTGATAGAAGGATCGATCGTGGCCGGAATAATAGATCGCTGCAGGATAGAGAAGTATCAGGGTCACAAGATTCTTCTTACCCAAGGTTATCAGAATATAACTTCAATGTCAGTGTCATAGAGTTGGTATCGGCCATGAGGAATATCAAAGCGGCACGATTCCCAAGACCTATGAAATCTAATCCCAGCCAAAGGGTTCCCAATTTATGGTGTGAGTACCATGGCACTAACGACCACCGGACTGGAAACTGCCGACACCTCCAGGAAGAAGTGGCAACGCTGTTAAAGAATGGTCACCTCAGAGAATTCTTGAGCGATCGAGCTAAAAACAACTATGGTCGGAACATGGGCGACGCGAAAACCTCGAAAGCAGGAGAAGAATCCCCACGCCAAACGGTCAACATGATCTTCAGAGGAAATTAAATTAACGGGGTCACCTTTTCGGCAGCGAAGAAGAAAAAAGTGTCGATAACTCATAGTAAGAGGCTCCGGAAAGACGATATCACATTCACGGACGAAGATGCGAACGGATTACTACTGCCACACAATGACGCACTGGTAATTTCTTTAAATGTGTTAGATTTTAAAATTAAACGTGTTTTAGTGGATCCAGGAAGTTCAGCTAATATCATACAATGGAGAGTACTGGAGAAAGGTAAACTCCCCGGAAGCATTATCCCGACAACGAAACTCCTCGTCGGATTCAACATCGCTGCATGACAACCCGGGGAGAAATTTTGCTGCTTACGAACGCTGAGGGAGTAATGAAGACAATACTCTTTGAAGTGGTAGATGGAGACATGGGGTATAACATCATCTTGGGAAGACCATGGCTGTACGAGATGAAAGCCATGCCTTCAACATATCACCAATTGTTAAAATTTCCGATACCTGAGGGAATCAAACAGATAAGGGGTGATCAACCGGTAGCAAGGGAGATGAATGCAATTTCGGTTTCCAGTAGCAAAGGAAAGGAACGTGCGATATAGCAATTACTGGAACCGGCACCTGTCCCCGAACCATAGGAAGATAACCTAGGGACAGAAGAGTCGAGACAATATCAGATACCAAGGTATTTTCAAGTACCGGAAGAGACGGACGCGACGAAATCCACGACAGAAGAACTGGAGCAGGTTGCGTTGTTCGAAGAATTTCTAGAAAGGAAATTCAAGCCTCCGAACTAATAGAATCTATCAATTTACCAACCAAACGATTCAATTTAAGCCTTAGGAACTACCCACGATTGTAAATAATTCAATTTAGGCCATTATTGAAAAAGTCAAAAAAAGTCAACACTCGGGCTCGCTTGGTCCAAACCCAAAATTCGGATCAAAACCTGATTACCCATTCACACCTGAGCCCAGTTACGTAATTTGTCTCAATTTGAGGTCTAAATCTCCATTGTTTCAAAAATCCCTAACTCTACCCAAATCCCCCAATTTCCACCATGAAAACTTTAGATTTTAGGTTAAAATCTTAGTAAAAGTAGTGAAAGATTGAAAGAAACTAGTTTAGAATCATTTACCAATGATTTGGGGAAGAAAAGTTCTTTGGAAAATCGCCTCTAGGGTTCTTGAGTTTGAAAATTTGAAGAATGAACCAAAAATCCCGTCTAAGTCATATTTGATCAGGTGTAGATGTCGCATTTGTGAACTGTGCGAACCCCGCAATTGCGAAGAAACCATCGCAAATGCGAAGCTCTCCACACTTTTGCTTTCTTCGCAAATGCGAAGAATGGTTCGCAATTGCGAACAATGATCTCCGTAAATGCGACCATTTGATCGTATTTGCGATCACTGTCTCCCCCTATCCCTCTTCAAAAATGCAAAGCTTTGTTCGCAAATGCGAACTCAGGCCTTCCTAGCTACTCTTCACAAATGCGATGAGTAGCTCGCAAATGCGAACCCATCAGTGGTCGCAATTGCGATGATTGACCTCGCACTTGCGAGGTCTGAGGTCTGCAATAAAACTGAAGCACACCAGCATGCTCTAAGTCCAATTTTCACTCCGTAGCCTATCCGAAACTCACCCGAGCCCTCGGGGCTCTAAACCAAAAGTGCACACAAGTCTAAAAATATCATACGAACTTGCTCGCACGATCAAATCGCCAAAATAACACCTAGAACTATGAATCGGACATCAAAATCAAATGAAATTTTCAAGAAACTTTAGAATTGCTATATTAACAACCGGATGTCCGAATTACGTCAAATCAACTCCGTTTGTCACCAAATTCGCCAGACAAGTCATAAATATCATAGTGGACCTGTACTGGCCTCCGAAACCAAAATACGGACCCGGTATCAACAAAACCAAACCTCAGTTAATTCTTAAAAACCATTAAACTTGCAGATTTACAATTTTCGACAAAAATTCATAACTCGAGCTAGGGACCTCCGAATTCAATTCCGGACATACGCGTCCCAAATCACGATACGGACCCACCGGGACCGTCAAAACATAAATTCTGGTTAGTTTGCTCAAAATATTGACCAAAGTCAACTCAAGTGGATTTTAAGGCAAAATTTCATATTTTTATCAATTTTTAACATATAAGCCTTCCGGAAGAATACCCGGACTGTGCACGCAAATCGAAAAAGTCTAAAATAAGGTTTTTGAGACCTCGAAATATAGAATTAGGTTCTGAAACTTAAGATGAACTATTGGGTCATCACATTCTCCACCTCTAAAATAACCGTTCGTCCTCGAACGGACATAGAAAAGTACCTGAACTAGTGAAAAGATGTGGATATCTACTCCGCATATCTGACTCGGACTCCCAAGTAGCTGCCTCAATGGGCTGACCTTTCCACTGCACTCGAACTGAAGGATAACTCTTAGACCTCAGCTGTCGAACCTGCTGGGCTAGAATAGCCACCGGTTCCTCTTCGTAAGTCAAATCCTTGTCCAACTGGACAGAGCTGAAATCTAACACGTGGGACGGATCGCCATGATACTTCCGGAGCATTGACACATGGAACACCGGATGAACTACTAATAACCCCGGTGGCAATGCAATCTTGTAAGCCACTTCTCCCACTCTCTCGAGAATCTCAAAAGGTCCGATATACCTAGGGCTCAACTTGCCCTTCTTTCTTAACCTTATTGCACCCTTCATGGGTGAAACCCTGAGTAACACCCTCTCCCCGACCATGAATGCAACATCACGAACTTTGTGGTCGGCATAACTCTTCTGCCTGGACTGAGCTGTGCGAAGTCGATCCTGAATAATCTTGACCTTATCCAAGGTATCCTGTACTAGATCTGTACCCAACAATCGAGCCTCCCCCGGCTCGAACCACCTAACTGGCGACCGATACCACCTACCGTATAATGCCTCATAGGGAGCCATCCAAATGCTCGACTGGTAGTTGTTGTTATAGGTGAACTCTGCAAGGGGCAAGAACTGATCCCATGATCCTCCGAAGTCTATAACATATGCGCAGAGCATATCCTCCAAGATCTGAATAGTGCGCTCGGACTGTCCGTCCGTCTGAGGATGAAACGCTGTGCTCAACTCAATCCGCATGCCCAACTCACGCTGTACTGCCCTCCAGAAGTGTGAGGTGAACTACGTACCTCGATAAAAAATGATAGACACGGGCACACCGTGAAGATGGACGATCTCGCGGATGTAAATCTCTGCCAACCGCTCTGAAGAATAGGTAACTCCCACAAGGGTGAAATGCGCTGACTTAATCAGCCTGTCCACAATCACCCAAATGACATCGAACTTCCTTTGAGTCCGTGGGAGTCCAACAACAAAATCCATAGTGATACGCGCTCCCACTTCCACTCAGGAATCTCTATCTGCTGAAGCAAACCACCGGGTCTCTGATGCTCATACTTCACTTGCTGACAATTCAGGCACCGAGCTACATAAGCAACTATATCCTTTTACATCCTCCTCCACCAATAATGCTGCCGCAAGTGCTGATACATCTTTGCGGCGCATGAGTGAATATAATATCGAGAACTGTGGGCCTCCTCAAGAATCAACTCACGAAGTCCATCCACATTATGCACACAAACACAACCCTGCACCCTCAAGACTCCGTCATCTCCAACAGTAACCTGTTTAGCACCACCATGCCGCACTGTGTCCCTAAGGACCAACAAATGAGGGTCGTCATACTACCGATCTCTGATGTGCTCAAACAAGGAAGACCGAGCAACTGTACAAGCTAGAACACGGCTGGGCTCTGAAATATCCAACCTCACAAACTGGTTGGCCAAAGTCTGAACATCTGATGCAAGCGGCCTCTCACTGACTGGAATGAACGTAGGGCTGCCCATACTCGCTGCCTTTCTACTCAATGCGTCAGCCACCACATTGTCCTTCCCGGGATGATATAAGATGGTGATATCATTGTCTTTCAATAGCTCTAACCACCTCCCTACCTCAAATTGATATCCTTTTGCTTAAATAAATACTGAAGGCTCCGATGATCCGTGAAGACCTCACACGACACGCCGTAAAGATAGTGCCTCCAAATCTTCAGTGAATGAACAATGGCTGCCAACTCTAAGTAATGGACAGGGTAATTCTTCTCATGAACCTTCAACTGCCGCGATGCATATGCAATCACCCTGCCCTCCTACATCAATACAGCACCGAGTCCAATACGAGACGCATCACAATATACCGTATAAGATCCTGAATCTGAGGGCAACACCAACACCGGCGCTGTAGTCAAAGCAGTCTTGAGCTTCTGAAAGCTCACCTCACACTCGTCTGACCATCTGAACGGGGCACCCTTATGGGTCAACCTGTTCAACGGGGCTGCTATAGATGAAAATCCCTCCACAAATCGACGGTAATAGCCCGCCAAACCTAAGAAACACCTGATCTCCGTAGCTGAAGTGGGTCTAGGCCAGTTCTGAACTGCCTCAATCTTCTTAGGATCTACCTGAATGCCCTCTGCTGATACAACGTGCCCTAAGAAAGCGACTGAATCCAACCAAAACTCGCACTTTGAAAATTTAGCATATAACTGGCTGGCTCTCAGAGTCTGAAGTACAATCCTAAGATGCTGCTCATGCTCCTCTCGACTGCGGGAGTAGATCAAGATATCGTCAATAAACACAATCACAAAGGAGTCTAAATAAGGCTTGAACACTCGGTTCATCAAATCCATGAATGATGCGGGGGCATTTGTCAACCCAAAGGACATCACCAGAAACTCATAATGCCCGTACTGAGTCCAAAAAACTGTCTTAGGGACATCAGATGCCCTAATCCTCAACTGATGGTAGCCAAATCTCAAATCAATCTTCGAAAACACCTTGGCACTGTGAAGCTGATTAGATAAATCATCAATCCTCGGCAATGGATACTTGTTATTGATGGTGACTTTATTCAACTGTTGATAATCTATACACATCCTCTTCGATCTATCTTTCTTCTTCACAAACAACACAGGTGCACCCCAGGGCGAGACACTAGGTCTAATGAATCCCTTATCAAGCAAATCTTGTAATTGTTCTTTCAATTCTTTCAACTTTGGCGGGGCCATACGGTATGGCGGAATGGAAATGGGCTGGGTGCCCGGAGCCAAGTCGATACAGAAATCAATATCCCTGTCGGGTGGCATCCCTGGCAGGTCTACAGGAAACACCTCTGGAAACTCATGAACAACTGGCACTGAATCCATGGAAGGAACCTCCGCACTGGAATCACGGACATAATCCAAATACGCTAGACACCCTTTCTCGACCATACGCCGAGCCTTCATATTAAAGATAACCCTGCTGGTAGAATGGCCAGGAGTCCCTCTCCACTCTAATCGAGGCAACCCCGGCAAGGCTAAGGTCACCGTCTTGGCTTGACAATCCAATATAGCATGATAAGGTGACTACCAATCCATACCCAAAATGACATCAAAATCAACCATATCGAGAAGCAGAAGACCTACACGAGTCTCAAGACCCCCAATGGTGAGCACACACGAACGATAAATACGATCTACAATAATAGCATCCCTCACAGGTGTGGACACATACACAGGAGCACTCAAAGAATCATGAGGCACAACCAAATATTAAGCAAAATAGGATGACACATAGGAGTAAGTAGATCCCGGATCAAATAGAACTGAAGCATCTCTAATGCAAACTAAAATAGTACCTGTAATAACAGCGTCAAATGACTCAGCCTTAGGCCTGGCTGGAAAAGCATAACATCGGGGCTGGGCCCCACCACTCTGAACTACATCTCTAGGACAGGCCCTAGCTGGCTGGCCTCCATCTCTAGTGGCCTGACCTCCACCTCTAATGGCCTGACCTCCACCTCTAGCTTCCTGAACCCTACCTCTAGTTGTCTCAGTGGGAGGTGAAGCACCAGGTGCCGGGACCATGGCATGAGAACCCTGATGATGTGAGCTACCCGATGCCCGAGGGCAAAATCTAGCAATGTGCCTCGGATCACCACAAGTATAACAGGACCTCGGCTACTGTGACTGCTAACCCTGTCGACCTGAGTAACCACCCTGAAAACTCTGGAGCGGAGATGCACTAATAGGAGCTGGTGGTACACCGTAGGCTAGCTGGTCGGAATAAGGCATATAAGGGCCACGACTACCCGAGGATCCGTGTGATGCCTGGAGTGCTGAATGAAACGGCTTGGGAGGATGGCCTCTACCAAAAGTACCCCTGCCTCGAGATGAGGCATTGCTGAACCCCTCGGAATGACGTGGTCTCTTGTCAGACCCCTAACTTCCCTGTGCAAGAACCATCTCGACTCGCCTGGCGACATTGGCAACCGCCTGAAAATAAATCTCACCCCAGTCTCCTTAGCCATCTGCAATCTGATGGGCTGAGCAAGTCCGTCAATAAACCTCCTCACCCTCTCTCTCTCGGTGGGAAGCAGAAGAAGAGCATGATGAGCCAAATCCACAAAATGGGTCTCATACTGAGTAACAGTCATACTGCCCTACTGAAGACGCTCGAACTGACGGCGATGCTCCTCTCTCAATGTGATAAGCAGAAATTTCTCTAGGAAGAGCTGAGAGAACTGGTCCCAAGTAAGAGCAGGCGACCCTGCTGGTCTGGTCAATACAAAATCCTTCCACCATCTCTTGGCGTAACCCGTTATCTGAAACACAGCAAAATTAACCCCATTGGTCTCAACTATCCCCATGTTCCGCAGAACCTCATGGCAGCTGTCAAGATAATCCTGTGGGTCCTCAGAAGGTGCACTACTGAAGTGAACTGGGAAGAGCTTGGTGAACTTGTCCAATCTCAATAAGCCCTCAGAAGACATAGCTGGTCCATCACCGGCCTGTGCCGCAATAACCGGCTGAACTACTACGACTGGCTGAGTTGCTGGAGTCTGATACTGGGGAGCCATCTGCTCCAGAGTGTGAGTAGTAGGAGTCTGTGCTCATCCTCCAGCCTAAGAGATGGCTGGTGACATGGGAAATATACCAGTCTGGGCCACACTCTCCATAAGGCCCACCAAACAGACCAAAGCGTCCTAAAGCACTGGGGTGGCGATGAACCCCACCGGGACCTGAGCTGGCCCGGTAGGAACAGTCTAGGCTAGAACCTCCTCATCAAAATCTACCTGAGGCTCCACTGCTGGTGCTGGTGCTCGAGCTCTGGGCTGAGCTTTGCCCCTGCCTCGGCTTCTGGTACGGCCTCGACCTCGACCTCTGCCCCTCGTAGGAGCTGCCACTGAAGGCTCTGGCTGCTGCTCAGCTGAAGATGCGGTACGTGTCCTCGTCATCTGCGAGAGAATAAGAGCAGAAAAGTTCAACTAGCATTGCGAGAACAAAAATCGCACGATAGAGAAGAACATAAGTGAAATTTGTTCCTAAACTTCATAGCCTCTGGAAGATAAGTACAGACGTCTCCGTACCGATCCTCCAGACTCTACTAAACCTGCTCGTGAATTGTGAAACCTAGGAAACCTAGTGCTCTGATACCAACTTATCACGACCCAAAATTCCCACCGTTGGGACCGTGATGGCGCCTAACATTCCACTTGCTAGGCAAGCCGACGTTAGACAATTATTAAGACAATTCTCATTCAATTCAGTAAATAACAACAAATAAGCTAAAATGAAATACAACGAGTGCGTAATAATATAAAAACTTTATTAATTACTACCACCCAGATCTGAAGTCACATTTTACGAACTTCTAGGATTTACAACAAGTAAAAGTCTGAAAGGAATACAACTATTTGAACGAAAGAAACAGTAAAAAAAAATGAAAAGATAGACGGAGATTTCAAGGTCTGCGAATGCCAACAGATCTACCTTGAGTCTCCGATGAACCAGTCTGAGCTGCTATGCCTCTCGATCAATCGGGACCAATACCAAAATCTGCACAGGAAGTGCAGAGTGCAGTATCAGTACAACCGACCCTATGTATTGATAAGTATCGAGCCTAATATCGACGAAGTAGTGACGAGGCTATGACAAGACACCTACATAACAAACCTGTACAATTTAACACTATATGTACAAATAACAGCTAAACATGTACTATTGGGAGGGGGAACATGCTGAGGGGAATACGAGATAGAGAACTATAACAGGATAGTCACTTGAACAGCCAATATACTATGAGCCAATAAGAACATGTTAACACAGTGAAGGAAAAATGCACGGCATCACCCTTCATGCTTTTACTCTCAACCTCACCATAAAATCAATAGAAACGGCACGACATCACCCTTCGTGCATTAACTGTCATAACATGGCACGACATCATCCTTCATGCATTAACACTCATAATATGGCAGGGCATCACCGTTCGTGCATTAACACTCACAATATGGCTCGGAATCACCCTTCGTGCATTAACACTCACAATATGGCACGGCATCACCCTTCGTGCATTAACACTCTCCCTTACTATAATGCAATGAACAAATAACAACAGGGAGATAGAATAACAAATACAAGCCTTACTTCAACATTTGGTTCCACAATATCAGCCTCAACTTCGGAATCAATACTCAATTATCACCAGAAGATCCGTAAATATGATAAGAACGATCAATTTAACAATACTAGTCTAAACATGGATAATATGAACAAAGGAAGCTATAATTGCAAGAAACCAAGCCCCACCTGCATGCTTTAACCCGAATACAACGCATAAGTACTTGTCACCTCACATATACGTTGTTCCCCAACATTTAAACATGTAGCAAATAGACAAACAAGTCATATTCCCTCAAGTCAAGGTTAACCACGACACTTACCTCGCTCCGAAGACCAAACTCAAAGCTCAACTATGGCTTTTCCTTTCAAACAAGCCTCTAAACCAATAGAATATAGTAATTTACCAACCAAATGATTCAATTTAAGCCTTAGGAACTACCCACGATTGTAAAGAATTCAATTTAGGCCATTATTGAAAAAGTCAACAAAAGTCAACACCCGGGCCCGCTTGGTCCAAACCCGAAATTCGGACCAAAATCCGATTACCCATTCACCCCCGAGCCCGGTTATGTAATTTATTGGAATCCGACCTCAATTTGAGGTCTAAATCCCAATTTTTTCAAAAATCCCTAACTCTACCCAAAGCCCCCAATTTCTACCATGAAAACTTTAGATTTTAGGTTGAAATCTTAGGAAAAGTAGTGAAAGATTGAAAGAAACTAGTTTAGAATCACTTACCGATGATTTGGGGAAGAAAAGTTCTTTGGAAAATCGCCTCTAGGGTTCTTGAGTTTGAAAATTTAAAGAATGAACCAAAAATCCTGTTTAAGTCATATTTGATCAAGTGCAGATGTCGCATTTGCGACATGGGGTTCGCAAATGCGAAGAAACCATCGCAAATGCGAAGCTCTCCACACTTCTGCTTTCTTCGCAAATGCGAAGAATGGTTCACATTTGTGAACAATGATCTCCGCAAATGTGACCTTGATCGCATTTGCGATCACTGTCTCCTCCTGTCCCTCTTCGCAAATGCGAAGCTTTGTTTGCAAATGCGAACTTAGGCCTTCCCAGCTACTCTTCGCAAATGCGATGAGTAGCTTGCAAATGCGAACCCATCAGTGGTCACAATTGCAATGATTGACCTCGTAATTGCGAGGTCTAAGGCCTGCAATAAAGCTGAAGCATACCAGCAATGCTCTAAGTCCAATTTTCACTCCGTAGCCTATTCGAAACTCAACCGAGCCCCCGGGGCTCTAAACCAAAAGTGCACACAAGTCTAAAAATATCATACGAACTTGCTCGCACAATCAAATCGCCAAAATAACACCTAGAACTATGAATCGGACACCAAAATCAAATAAAATTTTCAAGAAACTTTAGAATTGCTATATTAACAACCGGACGTCCGAATCACGTCAAATCAATTCTGTTTCTCACCAAATTTGACAAACAAGTCATAAATATCATAGTGGACCTGTATCGGGCTCCGAAACTAAAATACGGACCCGGTATCAACAAAACCAAACCTCAGTTAATTCTTAAAAACCATTAAACTTTCAGATTTTCAATTTTTAACAAAAATGCATAACTCGAGCTAGGGACCTCCGAATTCGATCCGAGCATACGTCCAAGTCCCAAATCACGATATGGACCCACCGAGACCGTCAAAACATGAATCCAGGTCCGTTTGCTCAAAACTTTAACCGAAGTCAACTCAAGTGGATTTTAAGACAAAATTTCATATTTTTCTTAATTTTTAACATATAAGCCTTTCGTAAGAATACCCGGACTGCACACGCAAATCGAAGAAGGCTAAAATAAGGTTTTTGAGACCTCGAAATACAGAATTAGGTTCTGAAACCTAAGATGACCTATCGGGTCATCACAATTGTAGTTTGTTTGCTTAATTCATATTGTTTGGGGAGCGGGTTGCACGTCGCAACAGTATTGAAGTGATATGGAAATATATGATATGGAGCGATAAGTACGGATGATATCAGATAGGAGGGATCGGGTTGCACGCCGCAATGGATTGATATATTGTAATTATTTGTGATAGTAAAGTTATTCCTGGTTGTGATTCTCATGGTACGTTTTATGTTGGAATGGTTTATCAGATGAACGATTATTATTGTTTCTTAAACTATTTCATTTGTATTGTGATCGTATTTGGTTGAGTGCCGGTATTCTAGTAATAGAACGATATTGACGTCTTGTGTGAGTCATGCATTCTACATAATTTATTGTGTTGCTTTAACATGGTAATTTGTGTCTCCGTTATTTCTTGATTAATTGATTGTCAAGGTAAATTTATATGCATGGGGTCACTATCTCATATTCGGCTGAGTTGTTGGTAATTTAGCAGTTCTAAATAAAAGAATTCTTAAGGTACTTTATTTATGTGACTTTCTAAATAAAACTCGTTATCTTACTCGGTGCTTTACTATTTTAAATGGTTATCTCATTTTTACTTTAATTGGATTTTAAATTATATTCATCACCCTAATTGATGTTTACTTTTGTTACAACCCAAATTCGCATATCATAGATCACGCCGTAAGGTAGTCGACGTAAATCCAAGAAGAGATTATCTTTGAGATGATAATAAGTTAATCCTATTGGTCTTAAATGATACAAGGGTGTATAAGAGTGGTTAACAAGTATTTGAAGTTAAGCTAATCAAGGATGTTGTAACCCGTATTTTCGGATAACACTAGAGGTGATTAACTGTCCCAAGAGGTCTTGTTTTAATGTATTTGAATCATATAATATCCGCATCATAAGTCTTGAAGTCAAGCGAGTTATGAAATAAAAGTCGATAAAAGTTGTCGCAACTTAGGTTTATAATTTTACTTAAACTTTAGGTCAAATGTTACTGAATTTTACTCCCAATGTGCTTGGAATTATGGGGTGATCTACCTATCAAATTGAAGATCTATGAGTCTAGTTTCCAACGCATTAAACCGTTCATCGATACGATCTTGGAATAGAGAGATATTCGCGTTTTCGCGAGAGTGCGCCAAGCTGCTCTCTATGGGGCCCACAAAGGCGGTTTAAGACATTTGGACATATATAAGATAACTCAACCCCGTTTTAAGTCATTATTTTTCAGTATATTCAGACCTTATAACCCTAAAAACATTCTCTCAAGGTTCTCTCATGATCCAAGACCCAAACAAAGGGCAAACAACACAAATCAAATGTCGGGAATCCCGTGGTGCTAGTAAGTTTCTTGTTTTTCTTGTTGTTGCTGATTTTTGTGTTGTTCCAGCTCGTGTGGGAGGTTGTTTTAAGTGCTTTATGTTCTGTAAATACACCTTCAAGTTTTTAATATCAACCCTAGGTGATTTCAAGTCTTCTAAAGTAATTCTAGTGCCGAAAAACCCGAATTAATTGCTAGTTTCGCTTCCTTGTTCTTGTGGCAGAATTGAAGGGATATTTCGTGGAAAATTAAGGTCAAATTGGAGTTGTTCTTTCTGTTTAAAGGTAAGTAACCTCTTACTCTATATATATTTAAGATTATCCAAGTTGCAGCTAAGTCGTTGAAGCTAGAACTTGTGAAATATATATCGAAAAGCTTGGTAGTAATGTTGTTGGTTGGTGGACTGTTTTGGAGGCTCAATATGATTATTAATGATGTTGTTTGGGCTGTTTGGTGATTGTATTGACTTGTGGGAAGTCATATAAATAGGGGAGGTGCTGTCCGTTTCATCGTAAAATAGGTTGTGGTCGATACATAATAGTTACGACGCTTAAACGATAATGATAGTGTCATTTATCTTATTGTAGACTAAGGAGTCGTGATATTTGCATAGCTTGAGGTTGGGCAGTATATACAAGGTATGTGAGGCTATCCCCTTCATTCTTTTGCACGACTCCAATTGTACATAATGTAATGAACGAGCTCCCAAAGATACTCTACTCTTAGAAGCTAGCAGTACTTACATTGCTGCCCTTCTTATGAAACGATTGATATTGATGTTACTTCTCTTATTCTTATATTATCAATGTTGTTGGTAGTTCCTGATTCTTATAAGATTCTTGATGAAGAGTTAATCCTAATAACGTGTACGAAGGATACCGACCTTACGTCACTCCGAAAGGTTCAAATTATGATTCCAACGAGTCCAGCATGCATCATATATATGTATCTATTTTACTCTACCGAGCCGCGCTATAGTCGGCCGGGTATGGCACCTATTGTGCAACCACTGATCAGTTGGGTTTTACCGAGCTCCACGTGGCCGGGTACGATTCTACCGAGCCCTATGATGGCCGGGTACGTTTTACCGAGCCTATTATGGCCGGGTACGATATGATGATGATGATGCCCACAAAGGCATATGTTTTAAACGTTTATGTATATATATATATGTATGTATCATGTATTTCATGTCAGTAGCCCTCAGAGGTACCCAGATGTCACAGGTTGTATATTCCCTATCACTGTTTACATTATTGTTCTTACTTATGCTATTCTGCCTTACATACTCAGTACTTTATTCGTACTGACGTCCTTTTTATTTGTGGACGCTGCATGTCGTGCTGCAGGTCCTGATAGACGGGTAGACGCAGCTCCCCCATCACAGTAGGCTATCCGGTTCAGCGTTATTGGCAAGATCCTTTCTCCGGACTTGCCGTGGTCTTGGTATGCATTTTTGTTATAGACCTTATGGGTATGTCGGGGCCCTGTTCCGGCAATGTTGTAGCACTTATGTTCTTTTAGAGGCTCATAGACAGGTGTCGACTCATGTATGGTTTGGAATGCCTTGTCGGCTGATTTTTGTTGTATAGTCTTTCATGGCACCATGGTAGCTCGTACCTTATATATAGTTTCTTGACAGTCTTGTCGTCCCATGTTACGTATGTTCATGACATTATCTTTCATTGTTGGATGTTCATGATCCATGTCTTTCATTTATATTGGTCTTGTCGGCCCTTAAAGATAATAAGGAAGGTTAGATAAAATGTACGTTGGTGCTCGGCAAGTATGGCCCGGGTGCTAGTCATGACCCTCCAGTTGGGTCGTGACAAACTTGGTATCAGAGCAAGTCTGTCCTAGGGGTTGTCTATGAGCCGTGTCTAGTAGAGTTTTGATTATGGATGTGTAGCGCGCCACATTTATAATCAGGAGGCTACGTGACATCTAGGGTTGTTACCTTCTTCCTGAATCTAGATCGTGCGTAGAGTTGAGTCGTAAGTGTTCATATCTAATATTCACCTTGTTTTCTTTTAGCGATGCCTTCGACTAGGAAGCAAGCGATTAGTAAACGGCTTGATACAGCTGTAGGAGAGGGTAACATTCAGGTGCCTCCAGCCATAGCAGGCCAAAGTGAGCCTCAGAGTGAGATGCCGTCTCATACCTCTCTGTCTCCTCCAGAGGATATTAGGAGGCACCCAGTACATCCAGTTCCTCCGTCTGGCACTACAGACCACGATATGCGCAGTGCAGTGCAGTTGTTGAGTAGCTTAGTAGCTGCTCAGGCTCAGAGGCAGAATACCGGTGCTGCTGATAAACCGGTTAGTGCAGGAGTTCGTGATTTTATTAATCTAGACCCTCCAGTGTTTACCGGATCAAGCCCCAAGGAGGACCCGCAAACATTTATTGATCAGGTTCATTGTACATTGCGTGTTATGCATGCTAGTGATACAGAGGCAGTAGAGTTGGCTTCTTATCGGTTATGGGATTTAGCGATTTTATGGTATGATAGTTGGGAGAGATCTAGGGGTCCGAACGCTCCTCTAGCCGTGTGGAAGGAATTTTCTGAGGCCTTTCTTCATCACTACTTACCAGCTGAGATACGATGAGCTAGAGCTGATAAGTTCTTGAACCTTCGACAGGGTAATATGAGTGCATGAGAGTATAGTATATAGTTTGATTCTTTATCAAGGTATACTCCCCATATGGTGGCCGAGATGAGTGATAGGGTGACCACATCTGATAAATGAGTGCACAACAGCCTCCTTGGTAGAGGGCATGGATATTTCCCGTATTCAGGCTTATGCCCAGACCCTTCAGGATCATAAGTTATATGCTAAGCTCTCTAAATGTGAATTCTTGCTGAACTCAGTAGCATTCCTTGGCCATGTGATATCTGATGCGGGTATTAGTGTCGACACTCAGAAGATCGATGCAGTGAAGAATTGGCCGAGACCTACAACACCGTCAGAAGTCCGCAGCTTCCTGGGGCTAGCAGGATATTATAGGCGGTTTGTAGAAGGGTTTTCCTCTATATCAGCACCATTGACTAAGTTAACACAGAAAACTAAGTTCCAGTGGTCTGATGCTTGTGAACATAGTTTTCAGGAGCTAAAGAATCGATTGACATCCGCGCCAGTGCTCACTCTCCCAGAAGGAACAGAAGGTTATGTGGTATATTGTGATGCCTCAGGTATAGGTTTGGGGTGCGTATTGATGCAACATGGGAAGGTGATTGCTTATGCATCAAGACAATTGAAGAAGCATGAAAAGAATTACCCGACTCATGATTTGGAATTGGCTGCAGTAATATATGCTTTGAAGATATGGCGGCACTACTTATACGGCGTCCATGTTGACATCTACACAGATCACAAGAGTTTACAATACATCTTCAAGCAGAAGGAGTTGAATTTGAGGCAGCGTAGGTGTCTTGAATTACTGAAAGACTACGACATCGAGATATTGCACCATCCTGGTAAAGCCAATGTTGTGGCAGACGCTCTCAGCCGTAAGTGAATGGGAAGCTTAATACATATTGAGGCAGGTAGACAAGGGTTGACCAAAGAGCTTCACCTGCTGGCCAATATGAGAATCAGATTGTTGGACTCTGATGACGGAGGTGTTACTGTACAGAATACAGCAGAATCATCTTTGGTAGCCGAGGTAAAAGCACGGCAATATGAAGATCCTACCTTAGTAAGATTGAGAGAGGGAATTCAGCAGTGTAAGATTACAGCTTTCAAGATCGGAGGAGATGGGACACTAAGATACCAGGGCCGATTATGTGTACCTAGTGTGGCAGGGTTGCGAGAGAAGATTATGATTGAGATTCACCAGTCCCGATATTCTATCCATCCTGGCTCGACAAAGATGTATCATGACGTTAAGGAGCAGTATTGGTGGGATAACATGAAGAAGTCTATTGCAGAATTTGTAGCCCAGTGTCCTAATTATCAACAAGTAAAGATCGAGCATCAGAAACCCAGTGGATTGATTCAGAATATAGAGATTCCGACCTACAAATGGGAGGTGATTAATATGGACTTCATTATTGGATTACCTCGCTCTTATCATAAGTTTGACTCCATCTGGGTGATAGTTGATCGACTTACAAAATCTGCCCATTTTCTACCAGTTAAGACAACTTACACGGCTGAAGATTATGCGAAGTTGTATATCAAGGAGATTGTTAGGCTTCATGGTGTGCCGGTATCTATTATATCAGACCGAGGAGCTCAATTTACGGCTAACTTTTGGAGGTCTTTTCAGAAGGGTTTAGGCACACAAGTAAATCTCAGCACTGCATTCCATCCGCAGACTGACGGACAGGCTGAACGTACCATCCAGATGCTTGAAGATATGCTACGAGCATGTGTTCTAGATTTCAAGGGGAATTGGGATGACCATCTGGCACTTATAGAATTTGCCTACAATAATAGCTATCATTCCAGTATTAAAATGGCCCCGTATGAGGCACTGTACGGGAGGAGATGTAGATCACCAGTTGGATGGTTCGAAGTCGGTGAGACAGAATTATATGGGCCAGATTTGATTCACCAAGCCATTGAGAAGGTGAAAGTGATACAAGAGCGACTGAGGACGGCACAAAGCAGGCAAAAGTCTTATTCCGACGTCCGACGTCGTGATCTGGAATTTAAGGTTGGTGATTGGGTTTTCCTGAAGATCTCGCCGATGAAGGGTGTTATGCGTTTTGGGAAGAAGGGTAAGTTGAGTCCGCGGTATATTGGGCCGTACAAAATTCTTCGACGAATTGGACAGGTTGCTTACGAGTTAGAATTGCCATCTGAATTGGAATTTGTCCACCCGGTATTCCATGTATCTATGTTGAGGAAATGTATTGGAGACCCTTCTCGGGTCATCCCTATCAAAGATGTACAAGTTACAAAGGATCTATCATATGATGAAGTGCCAGTGGCTATATTAGATCGACAAGTCCGCAAGCTGAGAACAAAGGATGTAGCTTCCGTGAAAGTATTATGGAGGAACAAGAATATAGAAGAAATGACATGGGAAGTAGAAGAGGAGATGAAGTCTAAATACCCTTACCTATTTCAGAGTGAAGATAACGAGGATGCCGGGGGAAAGAAGGACGCATTATAAGGTGAAACGGCTCTATGAGATAAGCAATAGCTTGTGAATACTCTTTTTTTTAATACAAAATGGTGATATGCAGATAATGTACATATCCATAATACTTTGTATAGTCTTGTATGGCCATAGGTTGGGTTTAACTGCTTGCAAGTTTGGCTAGTGTCCATTTTATAAGGGAAACTCAGCCGGAAATCTCCGTCGGAATCCACGATGAGTTAGACACCCCATAAACCCTTACATTCGAGGACGAATGTTCCTAAGGGGGAGAGGATGTTACAACCCAAATTCGCATATCATAGATCACGCCGTAAGGTAGTCGACGTAAATCCAAGAAGAGATTATCTTTGAGATGATAATAAGTTAATCCTATTGGTCTTAAACGATACAAGGGTGTATAAGAGTGGTTAACAAGTATTTGAAGTTAAGCTAATCAAGGATGTTGTAACCCGTATTTTCGGATAACACTAGAGGTGATTAACTGTCCCAAGAGGTCTTGTTTTAATGTATTTGAATCATATAATATCCGCATCATAAGTCTTGAAGTCAAGCGAGTTATGAAATAAAAGTCGATAAAAGTTGTCGCAACTTAGGTTTATAATTTTACTTAAACTTTAGGTCAAATGTTACTGCATTTTACTCCCAATGTGCTTGGAATTATGGGGTGATCTACCTATAAAATTGAAGATCTATGAGTCTAGTTTCCAACGCATTAAACTGTTCGTCGATACGATCTCGGAATAGAGAGATATTCGCGTTTTCGCGAGAGTGCGCCAAGCTGCTCTCTATGGGGCCCACAAAGGCGGTTTAAGACATTTGGACATATATAAGATAACTCAACCCCGTTTTAAGTCATTATTTTTCAGTATATTCAGACCTTATAACCCTAAAAATATTCTCTCAAGGTTCTCTCATGATCCAAGACCCAAACAAAGGGCAAACAACACAAATCAAATGTCGGGAATCCCGTGGTGCTAGTAAGTTTCTTGTTTTTCTTGTTGTTGCTGATTTTTGTGTTGTTCCAGCTCGTGTGGGAGGTTTTTTTAAGTGCTTTATGTTCTGTAAATACACCTTCAAGTTTTTAATATCAACCCTAGGTGATTTCAAGTCTTCTAAAGTAATTCTAGTGCCGAAAAACCCGAATTAATTGCTAGTTTCGCTTCCTTGTTCTTGTGGCAGAATTGAAGGGATATTTCGAGGAAAATTAAGGTCAAATTGGAGTTGTTCTTTCTGTTTAAAGGTAAGTAACCTCTTACTCTATATATATTTAAGATTATCCAAGTTGCAGCTAAGTCGTTGAAGCTAGAACTTGTGAAATATATATCGAAAAGCTTGGTAGTAATGTTGTTGGTTGGTGGACTGTTTTGGAGGCTCAATATGATTATTAATGATGTTGTTTGGGCTGTTTGGTGATTTTATTGACTTGTGGGAAGTCATATAAATAGGGGAGGTGCTGTCCGTTTCATCGTAAAATAGGTTGTGGTCGATACATAATAGTTACGACGCTTAAACGATAATGATAGTGTCATTTATCTTATTGTAGACTAAGGAGTCGTGATATTTGCATAGCTTGAGGTTGGGCAGTATATACAAGGTATGTGAGGCTATCCCCTTCATTCTTTTGCACGACTCCAATTGTACATAATGTAATGAACGAGCTCCCAAAGATACCCTACTCTTAAAAGCTAGCAGTACTTACATTGCTGCCCTTCTTATGAAACGATTGATATTGATGTTACTTCTCTTATTCTTATATTATCAATGTTGTTGGTAGTTCCTGATTCTTATAAGATTCTTGATGAAGAGTTAATCCTAATAACGTGTACGAAGGATACCGACCTTACGTCACTCCGAAAGGTTCAAATTATGATTCCAACGAGTCCAGCATGCATCATATATATATGTATCTATTTTACTCTACCGAGCCGCGCTATAGTCGGCCGGGTATGGCACCTATTGTGCAACCACTGATCAGTTGGGTTTTACCGAGCTCCACGTGGCCGGGTACGATTCTACCGAGCCCTATGATGGCCGGGTACGTTTTACCGAGCCTATTATGGCCGGGTACGATATGATGATGATGATGCCCACAAAGGCATATGTTTTAAACGTTTATGTATATATATATGTATGTATCATGTATTTCATGTCAGTAGCCCTCAGAGGTACCCAGATGTCACAGGTTGTATATTTCCTATCACTGTTTACATTATTGTTCTTACTTATGCTATTCTGCCTTACATACTCAGTACTTTATTCGTACTGACGTCCTTTTTATTTGTGGACGCTGCATGTCGTGCTGCAGGTCCTGATAGACGGGTAGACGCAGCTCCCCCATCACAGTAGGCTATCCGGTTCAGCGTTATTGGCAAGATCCTTTCTCCGGACTTGCCGTGGTCTTGGTATGCATTTTTGTTATAGACCTTATGGGTATGTCGGGGCCCTGTTCCGGCAATGTTGTAGCACTTATGTTCTTTTAGAGGCTCATAGACAGGTGTCGACTCATGTATGGTTTGGAATGCCTTGTCGGCTGATTTTTGTTGTATAGTCTTTCATGGCACCATGGTAGCTCGTACCTTATATATAGTTTCTTGACAGTCTTGTCGTCCCATGTTACGTATGTTCATGACATTATCTTTCATTGTTGGATGTTCATGATCCATGTCTTTCATTTATATTGGTCTTGTCGGCCCTTAAAGATAATAAGGAAGGTTAGATAAAATGTACGTTGGTGCTCGGCAAGTATGGCCCGGGTGCTAGTCATGACCCTCCAGTTGGGTCGTGATAACTTTACTTGAAAATTGTCATCACGCTTTATTTTTAACAAATTATATATTTAACTCGTTAATTTAACGAGTATTTTACTTTTTTTAACGCACGATATGTTTACTTATTTTATTGGTTTCTAAACTAAATATATCTGATACTCCATTTTGTATAACCTGTTCTTATTTTACTTTATTTGATTTTTAAAATAAATTCATTGTAGCAACCCCCTAGAAGGATGCCACTTATAAACACTAATGTAATACTTATAAATTTAAATATTCTTTTAATAAAATAAACTAGCAAAAAAAAAAAAAATATGCCCATGAATAAACTTCAACATACGACATCTCAACTTATAAAAATCTCTTTAGAATTTCAAGATACAACTATAAAAAAAGGAAAAAAAAAATAGCAACATCTATTTAAGTTAAATCAATACTTTAAAATTTATCAAATACTTAGTAGAAGAATATCTTTTTCATACACCATTCAAGACTAAAACGAAGCATAAAATCTAACTCTCAATCGAATACAAGCTAGTTAAGTCTTCAAAAAAAAAAAATGTCCCAAGTTCAGTTCAAGTACCAAATTTAATAAATTACAAGACTTGGGCATAAATACCCCCAAAATAATAGTGTCATGACCCAATAATCATTCAAGAGTACATATCTAAGTGTATCATATGGATCATGTACAAGTCCCAAAAAGTCTACAAAAATAAATACATATGCTTATGCAAGTGTGATCTTCATCTAATCTTCCAAAGAGTCTACTTCAAATGATATCCTCAAGCATCTCCCGGCACATCACCTACGATAGTAACAAACTATCGCTAAGCATAAAACTTAGTAGCACATAAACTTAATTAATATTTTATAATAAAAGAAAGGTAAACTATGTAATAAATACAAGGAATAAATTCTAGATATGAGCTTATTAAAATCAACATCAAGTACTTAATGAAGGTACAATCATCTCAAGAGGGCTAAATATCAAATCATAAAATAGTTCAAGATACCATTATTCAAAATCTCAAATGTCAAGAAGATTTTCAACTATAATCCGAGAAAGTACGCCGATTAGTTGATTCGCCCAACACATGCGTCATGCAATTACATCAAAGCATAATCAGTTAACAAGAAGGACCAGAGTCCTAGATCAAGTAGGGTCGTCACCCAATTATCAAGAGAAACAAGAGCCATATTGAAAGGTGGTTTTTCCATCCATACTCAAAATGGACAAAGTCCATGATTAAAATGGAATGTGAATCCAAAGTCAAGATGGGTCAAGATCCAAATAAAAGACATGCCAATATAAGTAACAAAGTCACTATCACAAGAGGGACAAAATCCCAACAAAAATGCAATGATGCTCAAGCAATCCGTATATGTGGGCGAGTTAAATTGTCTTTCAATAATACTTCACATGACACCCATATGATTTTTAACATATTCACAACTCAATTACAAAATTATACCCTCAATGACCACTAATAAATCAAAATGCCTCAAGATATCCTTTCTCAAGCAACAAAGCAAGTAAACTAGTAAAGTAGCAACAAAGTCAATATGACAACAAATTTAAAGTAAGGTAAAATTTTACCAAACCTTAACCACTTACAATATCTCAACAAATTAAATTAAAAGAAAACATGCAAGTTTATATGCAAACCTTGGAGCTTTAGTGTTTCTAAAGCTCAAATGACATCAAGGGATTTAATATCTTCCAAGCCAAGAAAAGAGCGATTTTCCTAAGGTATGGTCCTTAGCTTGATCGAATGTCTCTTGTACCTTAAACACGTAATCAACACTCACTTAAGGTCTGAAATTTAAAGATGTTTAAACCAAATCATGATCAATATCAAATGGGGGACTAAATGGGTCACAACTATTTAAATAAAAATTTGGCAGCAACTCTGCTCTGTATTTCATCCCCCTTTTGACATAGTAGATAGTAGAACTGGCCATTTTGGTCTTCATAACAGTAATAGATATATGTCTTATCTTTCTACAAAATTTTGAAGCACTACAATCCGAGTTTTAGAAAAAATGTTACGCTCAAAATACTAACTATTGCCCAGTTCAAAAGCGGGATTAAATTTCAAAATCTTAAATTCTCTAACAACAAACTTAATAATTTCACCAAAATATGTTGAACAAGAATCTTACCACAAGTTTGAGAGAGTTTCTCCAAAAATCCAACTCTAGGGTTCAAATAAGCTTAACCCATTTTGATTCTTGAATATAACATTCCAACATATATTCAAAAGATAAAGACTAAAACTTTTGTGTAACCAAATGTGATTTTGATGGTGGTGGGAGAATGATACTTGTGTGGATTGAGAGTTCTCCAATAAAAGGGCTAGAAGAAAGGAGAAGAAGATTTTGCTAATAAAGGGTTTATGTCCCAAATGATAGAAGATAAATATATATATTTTTTATCAAATAGGTCAAAAAATAGATTTTAGGGATCCAATAGGATATAATAAGTCTTTTTTATACCTTTTTTTAAAAAATCAAATATAGTAAAAAAAAATTAAATTTAAGAAAAGTGATAAAACATTAGCAATAAAAATAAGATCACCTAAATACACATAATTTATTTATAAAATTCAGGATGTTACACTCATTATCTATTTGACGCCTTACTTTATTTCAGATTATTATCACGGTTATCTGGTATTAAATATATATTTTTCGATCACTTTAATTGATATTTGACATGGTTACAATGTACATGGTAGCACGTTGTCCTTGCCTTGCGAAGATGATTGTTATTATGGGCACGAGGTGTCAGACGTAATGATTTGAAAATTGACTCATGATTTGTGGTTACCAGGTGTGGTACCTCAGGGTAATTCTTGTTGCAAGTCCATGCGTTGGGAACAATTTGATTAATTGAGCTGCTATCTGTTTTCCTTATTTGAATTCATTCATAACTCCTCGGTGTTCGGATTATGTTACTGCTTTATTCCTGTCTACTTCTTGTTGCTATTTGTGCTTCTATTATTTTCATTGTTGGTTGTAAATTAATAATCTTTCTGCTGTTAGTCTTATATTGATGTTCTTTTCATTATTAGCCTTTTGTTATATCTTACACATGTTTATATGTCTAGTAGGTATCTTGACCTGGTTTCGTCGCTACTCTACCGAGGTTAGACTTGATACTTATTGGGTACCGTTGTGGTATACTCATGGTATGCTTCTGCACATTGTTTTGTGCAGATCCAGGTACATCTGATCGAGTTGGTTTTGAGACTTATGTCTGCGCGGCTGGAGACTCAAGGTATACCTGCTTGACGTTCGCATGCCCCGGAGTCATCTTCTGTTGTCTTTCATATTCACTGTTTACCATTATTCCGAGACAGTGATTTACTTGATATTCCTAGTTACTCTTAGAAAAACTTATGATTTGTACTACTGATTTTGGAATTGTATGATTGATGTTGGTTCAGCTATGTTATTTCAGTTATTAATTAATGTTTTACAGTTA
Source organism: Nicotiana tomentosiformis (assembly GCF_000390325.3). NCBI lineage: Eukaryota > Viridiplantae > Streptophyta > Magnoliopsida > Solanales > Solanaceae > Nicotiana > Nicotiana tomentosiformis. Next base: position 59,975,178 of record NC_090823.1, read on the forward strand.
AGTTGGTTAAATTCTGTAAGTTCTCAGCATGTGTTATGCTTACCTAGTCTTGGTGATTAGGTGCCATCACGACTACCTAAAATGGTATTTTGGGATCGTGACAACATGATTCCTTGAATCCAGTTGGATTAGAAGTGATCGACTGATTAAGAAAAGGAAAAAAAAATTATGGTTGCACTGGTTGTCTAGTAGAAGTTTGATCTGAATAGAAGAATCGGCGATGTAATTTTTGGAGTGTCAATACTCGAAGATATCCACATTTTAGCAATTTTATTATAATGAGAGTTGCTTTCAAACGTGTCACATCATGCGTTCTTTGTGTTTCATGAACACAAATAAATAAGAAAATCAGTTGTCTTAGTGAATGAGAAGGACTTCACTTTGTTTTGAGGTTTAGAAGTCTAAATATTGGCTTACAAAAATGAGAGTTATAGACAAGCTGTTGCTCTCTCACTGAATCATGTGGCCGGCACAGTTTTATGTGGGAATTGAGTTTGATATGGTGGTCCATGTTTGATAATCAAAAGCCACGTTTGACTTTGAACGAGTGCAAAACATATTACTGAGTACCCTTTTATAGAAGAGGATGTAGAGGAACAAGAGTGAAAAATTGAAATGGTGATAGGTCATCTAGAGTTTTAACCTTTAATTCTGTGTTTTAAAATATCAAATAGCCCTTTTAGCCTTTTTCGATTTACGTACGCAGTCCGTGTCTTTTTCCGGAAGACTTTTATGTAAAAAATTGATTAAAATGTGAATTCATGCCTTAAAATTCATTTGAGTTGATTTCGGTAAACGTTTTGAGCAAACAGACCCGGATTCGTATTTTGACGGTCCTAGTGAGTCCGTATCGTAATTTGGGACTTGGGCGTATGCCCGAAATCGAATTCGGAGGTCCCAAGCTCGAGTTATCACAATTTGTTAAAAATTTGAAGTTTAAAAGTTTAAAGAATTTATAAATTTGACCGAAGTTTGACTTCGTTGCTACCAGGTCCGGAGCTTGGTATAGGTTCATTACTGTATTTACGATTTGTCTACAAAATTTGGTGCAAAACTGAGTTTATTTGACGTGATTCAGACTTCTGGTTGTTTAAATGGAAGTTCTTAAGTTTTATTGAAAATTTCATTCATTTTGGTATCCGGTTCGTAGTTCTAGGTGTTATTTTTATATTTTGATCGCGCGAGCGAGTTCGTATGATATTTTTGGACTTGTGTGCATACTTGGTTTGGAGCCCCGAGGGCTCGGGTGAGTTTCTGATAGGCCACAGAGTGATTTCAGACTTGGTAGAATAGTTGATGCCTCTTTTGTTGCTGGTGTTCTGGTGCAGGTCTCGCATTTGCAAGATCTGGCTCGTATTTGCGAACAAGGCTTCACATTTGCGAGCATGGGCAGGCTCGGGGATCCTCACATTTGCGAGGTAAAAGTCCGCATTTGCGAACTTACCATTTCCGCTTTTGCGAAGGCAGAGTCGCATCTGCGACTCAGCATGGTCCTTGGCAATCTTCTTATTTGCGAAGAGGTGGTCCGCATTTGCGAGAGTTGGGGGTTTACATTTGCGACCAAAAATATCGCATTTGCGATGACTGGGTTTCTGAGAGGAGTTCGTATTTGCGACCTCTTTCTCGCAATTGCGATATTCGCAATTGTGAATAAAATATCGCAATTGTGACATCCGCAGCTAGGTAAAAACTGAGATAGACGGGATTTTGCTCATTCTTTCAAATTCTCAACCCTAGAAACCTTAGAGGCGATTTTTCCAAGAGCCTTTCATCCTCAATTCATTGGTAAGTGAACTTAATCTACTTTCCTTCATTTACCCATTATATTTCATAAGTTTTCATTATTAAACCTAAGATTTTCATGGTGGAAATTGAGGATTTGGGTAGAATTAGGGATTTTTGTAAAATTGAAATTTAGACCTTGAATTGAGGTCGAATTTCGAAATAAATTACATAACTAGGCTCGCGGGTGAATAGGTAATCAGGTTTTGGTCTGAATTTTGGGTTTTGACCAAGCGGGCTTGGGGTTGAATTTTTCAATAATGACCAAAATTGAACCTCTTTCATTCGTGGGTAGTTCCTGAGGCTTATTTTGAATCGTTTGGTTAATAATTTACTAGATTTGGTTGGTTTGGAGGCTTGTTCGAAAGGCAAGGCCATGGTTGGACTTTGAGTCGATTGCAGAAAGAGGCAAGTGTCGTGGTTAACCTTGACTTGAGGGATTATGACTTGTTTTCCTATTTGCTAGGTATTTAAATGTTTGGGTACAACGTATATGTGAGGTGACGAGTACTTATGCGTTGTTGTTAGGTTAAAGTATACGGGTGGGACTTGTTTCTTGTAATTTATTGCCTTCTTTACTTATGATATCCATGCTTAGATTAGTTTATTCCTTATTTGATCGTTCTTTCCGCATTTATGAATTTAATTGTGATGGTTGAGTTTTCTTGGAAATTGAGGTTTGATATCTTGGAACCCTTATTGACATAAGGTTTATTCTTGTATTATCTATCTCCCAATTTTTATATTCATTACTACATGGTAAGGGAGAGTGTTAAAGCACGAAGGTTGATGCCGTGCCGATTATTGCTTTAAATATTGATTAATACATAGTGAGGAAGAGAGTTAAAGCACGAAGGGTGATACCGTACCGTATTTATCGTTTCATGGAGAGATTGAGAGTAAAAGCACGAAGGGTGATGCCATGCCATTATTATTATTTTTACGGTGAGGTTGAGAGTAAAAGCACGATGGGTGATGCCATGCCATTTTTATTCATTATGTTTGTCCATTTTCCTTGGTTGAGAATTTATTTGACTGTCTTATGTTGCCATTCCTGTTGTAATTATCGTATCTTGTTCCCCTTCGCATGTCCCTTCCCAATCGTATATATTTGATCTCTATTTGTTGTTATGTTGCATGTATATCTTTATTTGTACAGGTTTAATTACGTGAGTGTCCTGTCAAAGCCTCGTCACTACCTTGTCGAGGTTAGGCTCGACACTTATGGAGTACATTAGGTCAGTTGTACCCATACTATATTTTGCACCTCTTGTGCAGCTTTTGGTACTGGTCCCAGCTGTTCGTGAGGTGCATTAGCTCGGATTGGTATATTTGGATACTCGAGGTAGATCTGATGGCGTCCGCAGACCTTAAAGTCCCCTTCTTCTTTCTTAGTTACTGTTCATTTCATTTGAAATAGTTATATTTATTTCAGACTCTATTTGTAGAACTTCTAATAGCTCGTGCACTTGTGACTCCAGATCCGGGATTGTACTTAGATATTTTTGGTTGTTTTAACTTTTCTCACATCATTTCAGCTTTATTTCAGTTCAAATGGGTTTAATTACTTTGAATGTTTACAATGGCAAAAGATTTACTCTAACGTTGGCTTGCCTAGCGAGTGAAATGTTAGGCGCCATCACGGTACCGAAGGTGGAAATTCCAGGCCGTGACAAGTTGGTATTAGAGCACTCGGTTGCCTAGGTCTCACGAGTCACGAGCAGGCTTAGTAGAGTCTGGAGGATCGGTACAGAGACGTCTGTACTTATCTTCTAGATGCTATGGAGTTTAGGAACAATTTCACTTCTATTCTTCTCTGTCGTGTGATTTTATCCTATCATTGATGATTGAACTCTTCTATTCTTGATCTATCACAGATGGCGAAAACACGTACTGCATCTACAGCTAGACAGCAGCCTAGAGGTTGAGCAGCAGCACCAGCAGTGGAGCCTCAGATAGATTTTGATGAGGAGGTTTCAGCTTAGACTGTACCTGTTGGACCAGCTCAAGTCCCGGAGGGGTTCATAGCCACTCCAGTGCTTCAGGACGCTCTAGTCCGTTTAGTGGGCCTTATGGAGAGTGTGGCCCAGGCCAATACATTTCCGGTGACTCCCGTTACTTACACACCGAAGAAGATGGCTCCCCAGTATCAGACTCCAGCAGCCCTGCCAGTTGGGGTAGTTCAGCCGGTTGTTGTGGCACAGGCTGGTGATAGGCCCGCCATGTCTTCTGAGGCTTTATTGAGATTGGACAAGTTTACAAAGCTCTTTCCAGTTCACTTCGGTGGTGCACCTTCCGAGGACCCACATGATTATCTTGACCGTTGCCATAAGGTGCTGCGGAACATAGGTATAATTGAGACCAATGGGGTCGATTTTGCTGTGTTTCAGATGACGGGTTCCGCCAAAAGGTGGTGGAGAGATTATATGTTAACCAGACCAGCTGGGTCACCTGCACTTACTTGGGATCAGTTTTCTCAGCTATTTCTACAGAAGTTCCTCCCTATAACACTGAGATAGGATTACCGCAGGCAGTTTGAGCATCTCCAGCAGGGCAATATGACTATTACTCAGTATGAGACCCGTTTTGTGGATCTAGCTCGTCATGCCCTTATCTTGCTTCCTACTGAGAGGGAGAGGGTGAGGAGATTTATTGATGAACTCACTTACGTTATTAGGCTACATATGGACAAGGAGACCGGGGGTGATATTTCCTTTCAGATGGTTGCAAATGTTACTAGGTGGATCGAGATGGTTCTTGCACAAGAGAGGGGGAAGGGGTCTGATAAGAGGCCTCGTCATTTCTATTGGTTCAGTGGTACCTCGTCTGGAGGCAGGGGTACTTTTGGTAGAGGCCATCCTCCCAGGACATTTCAGTCAGCACTGCAGGCATCTCACAGTGCTTCAGGTAGTCGTGGCCCTCATGTGTCTCATCCCGACTAGCTAGTCTACAGTACACCACCAGCTCCTATTAGTGCACCTCCACTCCAGAGTATTCAGGGTGGTTACACAGGTAGACAGGGTCAGTTCCAGGGTCAGCAGTCACAACATCCGTGGGCCTGTTATACTTGTGGTGATCTGAGGCACATTGCTAGATTTTTCCCTCAGGCACTGGGAAGCACACAACAACAGGGTTCTCGTGCCATGGTTCCAGCATCAGTTGCTCCACCGCCCGCTCAGCCAGCTAGAGGTAGGGGTCAGGCAGCCAGAGATGGAGGTCAGGCCGTTAGAGGTGGAGGTCAGGCCGTTAGAGGTAGAGGCCAGCCAGCTAGGGCCCATCCCAGAAACCTTAGAGGCGATTTTCCCAAGAGCCTTTCTTCCTCAATTCATTGGTAAGTGACCTTAATATACTTTCTTTAATTTACCCATTATATTTCATAAGTTTTCATCATTAAACCTAGGATTTTCATGGTGGAAATTGGGGATTTGGGTAGAATTAGGGATTTTGTAAAATTGGAATTTAGACCTCGAATTGAGGTCAGATTTTGAAACAAATTACATAACTGGGCTCGGGGTGAATGGGTATTCGGGTTTTGGTCTGAATTTTTGGTTTTGACCAAGCGGGCTTCATTCGTGGGTAGTTCCTGAGGCTTATTTTGAATCGTTTTGTTAATAATTTTGCTAGATTTGGTTGGTTTGGAGGCTTGTTCAAAAGGCAAGGCCGTGGTTGGACTTTGAGTCGATTGCGGAGTGAGGTAAGTGTCATGGTTAACCTTGACTTGAGGGATTAGGACTTGTTTGCCTATTTGCTTCGTGTTTAAATGTTTGGGTACAATGTATATGTGAGGTGACGAGTACTTATGCACTGTTGTTGGGTTAAAGCATGCGGGTGAGACTTGTTTCTTGTAATTTATTGCCTTCTTTACTTATGATATCCATGTTTAGATTAGTTTATTACTTATTTGATCATTCTTTCTACATTTATGAATTTAATTGTGATGGTTGAGTATTCTTGAAAATTGAGGTTTGGTATCTTAGAACCCTTATTGAAGTAAGGTTTATTCTTGTATTATCTATCTCCCAATTTTTATATTCATTACTACATGGTAAGGGAGAGTGTTAAAGCACGAAGGGTGATACCGTGCCGATTATTGCTTCAATTATTGATTAATACATAGTGAGGAAGAGAGTTAAAGCACGAAGGGTGATGTCGTGCCATATTTATCGTTTCATGGAGAGATTAAGAGTAAAAGCACGAAGGATGATGCCGTGCCATTATTATTGTTTTTATGGTGAGGTTGAGAGTAAAAGCACGATGGATGATGGCGTACCATTTTTATTCATTATGTTTATCCGTTTTCTTTGGTTGAGGATTTATTTGACTATCTTATGTTGTCATTCCTATTGTAATTATCGTATCTTGTTCCCATTCGCATGTCCCCTCCCAATCGTACGTATTTAATCTCTATTTTTTGTTATGTTGCCTGTATATCTTCGTTTGTACATGTTTAATTACGTAAGTGTCCTGTCATAGCCTCGTCACTACCTCGTCGAGGTTAGGCTCGACACTTACGGAGTACATTGGGTCGGTTGTACTCATACTAACCTCTGCACTTCTTGTGCAGCTTTTGGTACTGGTCCCAACTGTACGTGAGGTGCATAAGCTCGGATTAACATATTTTGAGACTCGAGGTAGATCTCCTGGCGTCCCCAGACCTTGAAGTCCCCTTCTTCTTTCCTTAGTTACTTTTCATTTCATTCGAAACATTTGTATATATTTCAGATTCTATTTGTAGAACTTCTAGTTGCTCGTGCACTTGTGACTCCAGATCCGAGATTGTACTTATATATTTTTGGTTGTTTTACCTTTTCGCACATCATTTCAGGTTTATTTCATTAAAAATGTGTTTAATTACTTGGAATGTTTACAATGGCAAAATATTTACTCTAACGTTGGCTTGCCTAGCGAGTGCAATGTTAGGCGCCATCACGGTCCCGAAGGTGGGAATTTCGGGTCGTGACAAGTTGGTATCAGAGCACTAGGTTGCCTAGGTGTCACGACTCACGATAAAGCTTAGTAGAGTGTGGAGGATCGGTACAGAGACATCTATACTTATCTTCCAGAGGCTATGGAGTTTAGGAACAATTTTACTTCCATTCTTCTCTATCGTGTGATTTTATTCTATCATTTATGATTGAACTCTTCTATGCTTGTTCTCTCACAGATGGAGAGAACATGTACTACATTTACAGCTGGATAGTAGCTAGAGCCCCCAGTGGCAGCTCCTACTAGGGGCGGAGGTCGAGGCCGAGGTCGCGCCAGAGGCCGAGCTCAGCCTAGAGCTCGAGCAGCACCACTAGCAATGGAGCCTCAGGTAGATTTTGATGAGGAGGTTCCAGCTTAGACTGCATCTGTTGGACCAGCTCAGGTCTCGGAGGGGTTCATTGCCACTCTAGTGCTTCGTGACACTCTAGTCCTTTTGGTGGGCCTTATGGAGAGTGTGGACCAGGCCAGTACATTTCCGGTGGCACCAGCCGTCTCTCATGCCGGGGTAGGAGCACAGACTCCCGCTACTCACACACCGAAGTAGATGACTCCCTAGTATCAGACTCCAGAAGCCCCGCCAGTTAGGGTAGTTCAGCCGGTTGTTGCGGCACAGGCCGGTGATAGGCCCGCCATGTCTTCTGAGGCTTTATTGAGATTGGACAAGTTTACAAAGATCTTTCCATATCACTTCAGTGGTGCACCTTCTGAGTACCCAGAGGATTATCTTGACCGCTGTCATGAGGTGCTACGGAACATGGGTATAGTTGAGACCAATGGGATCAATTTTGCTGTGTTTCAGATAACGGGTTCCTCCAAGAGGTGGTGGAGAGATTATATGTTGACTAGAGTAGCTGGGTCACCTGCACTTACTTGGGATCAGTTCTCTCAGCTATTTCTATAGAAGTTCCTCCCTATCACACTGAGAGAGGATTATCGCAGGCAGTTTGAGCATCTCCAGCAGGGCAATATGACCATTACTTAGTATGAGACCCGTTTTCTGGATCTAGCTCGTCATGCCCTTATCTTGATTTCTACTGAGAGGGAGAGGGTGAGGAGATTTATTGATGGACTCACACCATCAGGCTACAGATGGACAAGGAGACCAGGGGTGAGATTTCCTTTCAGACGGTTGTGAATGTTGCTAGGCGGATCGAGATGGTTCTTGCACAAGAGAGGGGGCAGGGGTATGATAAGAGGCCTCATCATTTCTATGGGTTCAGTGGTGCCTCTTTTGGAGGAAGGGGTACTTTTGGTAGAGGCCATCCTCCCAGGCCATTTCAGTCAGCGCTCCAGGCATCTCACAGTGCTTCAGGTAGTCGCGGCCCTCATGTGTCTCATCCCAACCAGCTAGCCTACAGTGCACAGTGCTTCTGGGCAAACTTAAATATTTCTAAAACGAGGGTTTGAGTTTATTTCACAATTTGATTTTGGGTTCTCGGATTAAGGCGATTCTTGGAGAGATATTCAAGGGAGTGATTGGGGTAAGTGATTCTAACTTGGTTTTAGTTAAATTACATGAATATATCATTGATTTTATCATTTAATTAGTGATTTGGGTTGAACAATTGTGGAAATATTGTAGAAACTTCCCATGCTTTAATTTGGGGATTTGGAGGTCGAGTTGTGATCGGATTTGAGTAATTTTGGTATGGTTGGACTCGTGGTTGAATAGGTGTTCAGATATTTGTCGGATTCTGAGACGTGGGCCCGGGGTTGACTTTTTGACTTTTTATTAAGAACTTAGCTTTTTCATATGGAATTTATTCCTATAGCTTGTGTTAATCGTATCAAGTTGTTTGTGGCTAGATTCAAGGTATTCGGAGGCCGATTCGCGAGGCAAGGGCTTGTTGGAGTAGAGACTTGCATGGGTTGAGGTAAGTAACACTTCTAAACTTGGTTCTAAGGGTATAAATCCCCGAATTATGTGTTATGTGATTGGTGTTGAGGTGACGCACATGCTAGCTGACGGGCGTGTGGGCGTGCACCGTAGGAATTGTAACTCAGTCGAATCCGTGGAACTGTGTAGTCATATAACTTGTTATCTTCCACGTATTTACCATGTGTTAATGAAATTGAAACTGTGATTCATGTTAGAAATCATGCTTAGACTACGTGCTGGTACTGTTGGGACCCACAGAGGTCGTGTTGCATGTTAAATTATTTGCTTAATTTGCAATTATGTACTCAGTCACATCTATCATTTGTATAACATATCTCAATCTCTGTTGCCATTTATTGATACATCATATCATCATTATTTGGGTTGATTATCATGATACTTTTGAGCCCGAGAGACTGGAGAGATTGATCACGGAGTGAGACCGAGGGCCTGATAGTGAGGATATTTATTTGATCGAGCTGCACACCGCAACATGCTTTATTAATTCATGCCATGATTGGCTTATTATAGCGCTTGGGTAGGATCCGCCCTTTCGGAGTCTGACTCACCAGCAGTGTGTGCGGGTATCTACTGAGTGCCGAGCGCGAGTGCCGAGAGAGAGTGTCGAGCGATTGGGAGGATTGAGTGGCTGTGAGGACTGAGTGACTGTGAGGAATGAGTGACTGTGAGGATTGAGGGAATGGTAGGACTGAGTGATCTGATACTCTGAGAGTATGCTTATGATTTCATCACTGTTCTTCATTACAATTGGCATACGTAATTGACATGTAAATATCGAGACATATCATTCCTCATTTCAGTTTCACTTGGCATATTTTACCTGTTTGAGCTTTAACTGTTGAACTTGAAAGCTTGTTTACATTTTCGTACTGTTATTTCTATATTTGGATTGCACCTGCTGAGTTCGTCACTGCTTTCATCCCAAAGGTTAGACTTGTTACTTACTGAGTTGGTTGTACTCACGCTACACCATGCACTTTGTGTCCAGATACAGGTACTTCCGGATATGGTGGTTGCTGATTTCTGGAGCTTCATCAGTCGAGGATTATTGAGGTAGCTGCCGTCCGCAGACCTTGACTCTCCTACTTTATCTTGTAGTTTTGTTCATACTGTTCTACCTTCCTAGACAGTGTTTCATTTGTCTGACCGTATTATTGTATAGATACTCATGTACTCCGTGACACCCGGATCTTTTGGGAAATTATGTATTGAGCTGTGATGTTTTCATCCAGTTTTTATGAGACTTTTACTTACTTTTGTACATTTTGAATTTCAAGATGTTGGCATGTGTGAGTTGTCGGCTTGCCTAGTATCATGATAGGCACCATCACATCACTTGTGATTTTGGGTCATGACACGTTCGTTGAGATTAAAGTCTTCGTGAATTTCTACTCATTTGTCAGAGATTAAAGTCTAAGTGACTTTATACTCATTTTGGATATTAAAATCTTAATGATTTTCTGCTCCAATCTATTATTAGGTTTGAAGATCAAAAACTTCACCGTTTATTAATTCTAGTTGTGTTATGACACAAACAACAGTTCTTGTGGTTGGCTCTACAAAGTGATTGGGATGTCAAATATGAATCTTCTTTTGAAGAAATATATTTGGAATATGACATTATTCATCAAACGACTGCCCCTTACTTGCCACAATCTAATGGAATTGCAGAAAGAAAGAATAGAATGTTAAAGGAGATGATGAATTCCTTGTTGATATGTTCTGGTTTATCCCAGAACTCGTGGAGAGAAAGCTATTCTTATAGCTAACTGAATACTCAATCGAGTTTTCCATAGCAAAACACAATCCATTCTATATGAAAAATGGAAAGGAAAGAATCCCAACTTAAACTATTTTAAAGTGTGGGGTGTTTTGGAAAAAGTGCAAGTTCCTGAACCCAAAAGGGTAAAGATAGAATCGAAAACTGTTGCTTGAGTTCTTGTAGTATATGCAATTAATAGTAAAGCATATTGATTTCCGGTTCACAAATAAACAATCCCAGCATTCACGCTAATACGGTGATAGAATTAGATAATGTTGAATTCTTTAAAAAATATATATCCTTATAGAAAGAAATGTAGTTATCTAGTGAAGAATCTAGCGACCTCGGGAAGAAGCAAAGGAAAGTACACCTTATGAGGAGAATTCAAGACGTAATAAATGTCAAAACACAACTACTTCATTTGAAGAATTTCTGACATTCCTGTTGGAAAATGAGCTTCAAACTTTTAAAGAAGTTATGTCTTCCTCAGAAAGAGGCAGTTAATAATGAGAAAGAATTCATATAAAATATCCATACTTGGGAGTTGGTTGATCTTACTCTAGGGAAAAAACCATTGGGTTCCAAATGGATTTTCAAGATGATGGCACTATTAACATGTATAAGACAAACCTTATTGTCAAAGGCTATAGACAACAAGAAGACCTTGATTATTTTGACACATATTCATCAGTTACGAGTATATGAATGTTAGTAACATTGGCTATGTGTATGGTCTTGAAATCCATCAAATGGATGTAAAAATATCTTTCTTAAATGAAGATTTTGAGGGGAAAATTTTTATATGGAACAACCTAAAGGGTTTGTGGTTCCTGAAAAAGAAAAAAGGTGTGTAGATTTATTAAATCTCTTTATGGACTAAAACAAGCATCCAAATAAGGGCATGCGAAATTTGATCACACAATAGTGTAAAATGGTTTTAATATTAATGAATAATAGAAAACGCACATGAAATGTTTGAAATATAGGGGCATTTAGCATATGCATAACAAAAGCCAATGTTAGACGTGATGTTATTACTACTTGTAACGACTCGGCCAGTCGTTTTGAGAGTTGTAGCCCCATTCCCCCATTTACTGCTCATTTTATTCTTATTAGTTTCTATGTGACTTGCCGGAGTAGTTGGTTTAGGTCCCGAGAGGTTTCAGAATGATATGAGAAATTTAGTCTCAAGGTTGGAAGCATAAGTTAAAAAGGTTGACCGGATATTAACTTATGTGTAAACGACACCAGAATAGAGTTTTAATGGTTCCGTTAGCTCCGTTGGGTGATTTTAAACTTAGGAGCGTGTCCGAATTGTGATTTGGAGGTCCGTAGTTGAATTAGGCTTGAAATGGCTTTGAGGTCAATCAGACTTGATTTGATAGGTTTCGGCGTCGAATGTAGAAGTTGGAAGTTCATAAGTTCATTAGGCTTGAATCAATGCACGATCCATGGTTTTAGCATTGTTTGATATTATCTGAAGGCTCGACTAAGTTCGTATCATGTTTTAGGACTTGTTAGTATATTTGGTCGAGGTCCCGAGGGACTCGGGTCAGTTCGGGTGGTTAACGGATCAAGGTTTGGAGTTAAAGGGTTGCTGAAGCTGGGAGTCTTCTAGTGCAATCTCACCTACGGAGCTTTGCTCGCAGGTGCGAGCTAGGAAGCGCAAATGCGGCAAGGAGAAGGGAGGGTAGTGGTCGCAGGTGCGAAGGTTTGACCGCAACTACGTGGTCGCAGATGCGGTGAGGTTGAGCGCAGAAGCGAGGGGGGAGCACAAGAGCGGAAGTAAGTCGCACCTGCGTGTGCGCAGAAGCGGAGAATGTTTCTGCAGGTGCGAAGGTCTGTTCCCAGTGAACTATAGCAGAAGCGGGAGAGTTGTCGCTTCCACGAAGCTGCAGGTGCGGGTAAGTTGTCGCAGGTGCGAGAAAGCCTGGACAAAATATAAATGTTGGGTTTCGAGGGTTTTATCATTTCTTGACTTTGCAAACTCGGATTAGGGCGATTGTTGAGAGGGGTTTGGAAGGGATTCTTGAGGTAAGTCACTTGTGGTTATTTTAATTTAATAATTATGTTTCCTCGTTGAAGTTTCCACCTAGATTGTGTGGTTTTGAGGTGTAATTTTAGGAGTTTGAGGCTAGGGATTTGGAAAGTTTAAATTGGGGATTTGAGTGATGATTCGGTGTCGGATTTTGGTAAATTTGGTATGGTTAGACTCGTGGTTGGATGTGCTTTCGAATTTTGTCACTTTTATCGAATTTCGAGATGTGGGCCAGAGGGCCGACTTTTGAGTTGACATTTTGACTTTTGATTAAGAACTTAGTGTTTTCTTATTGAATTAATTGTTTTGGCTCGTGTTGATTGTATCAAATTGTTTATGGTTAGATTCGAGGCATTCGGAGTCCGTTTCATGAGGCAAGGGCTTGTTGGAGTAGAGTTTTGCACAGTTTGAGGTAAGTAATACTTCTAAGCTTGGTTCTAAGGGTATGAAACCCCAAATTTTGTGCTATGTGATTTATGTTGAGGTGACGCGCATGCTAGGTGACGGGCATGTGGGCGTGCACCATAGAAATTGTGATTCAGTCGATTCCCTGAAATTGCGTAGCTACTTTATCTGAAGATTTTGTTGTACTCTTGTGTTAGAGCACTTGAGGTGTGATTCATGCTAGAAATCATGTTTAGGCTATATGATGGTACTATTGGGACCCACAGTGTTTGTTCTTTGCTGTTGAGTTATCTGTTTAATTGCAGTTGTGTACTCGGTCAGATTTATCATTACGTGTCATATCTCAGTCTCTATTATCATATATTGTCACATCTCGTATCATCGATTAGGGCTGCTTAGCATGAGTGTTGTGAGCCCGAGAGATTGGTGACTGAGTTGGGGCCTGAGTGTGTGTGTGTGTGTGTATATATATATATATATATATATATATATATATATATATATATATATATATATATATGTGTGTGTGTGTGTGTGTGTGTGTGGGGAAGGGGGGGATCGGGTTGCACGCCGCAACAAGACTTATGGCTATATATATATGTGGACCGGGTTGCACGCCCCAACAAGACTTATGGCTATATATATGTGGATCGGGTTGCACGCTGCAAAAAGCCTTGTGGCTATATATATGTAGATCCGGTTGGCCGCAACAGGCCTTTTGGCTATATGTGGATCGGGCGGCACACCGCAACAGGTATCTACGGTGTTGAGTGACTGAGCATGACGAGCGAGAATTGAGACGGGCAGATTGAGTGCTCTGAGAGTGTGAGTACTTGGGATTTCACTTTGTTGCATCACATATGGTTTTCACATTGGCATGTAGCTATAGAGATGTCATACTCTTCTTATCAGTCACACTTGGCATATTTTTATCTGTGTTAAACTTAACCGTTGAACCTAGAAGCATGACTTGTTTTTCTGTATTGTTAAACTCTGTATCTTTACTTTATTGTTTGACCTCATCAGTGCTTTTAGACCACATGTTAGAATTGTTACTTATTGAGTTGGTTGTACTCACGCTACACCTTGCACTTCGTGTGAAAATCAAGGTATTTCGGGCATGGCGGTTGCTGATTCCTGACAGTTCATCAGTTCGGAGATCATTGAGGTAGCTGCCTTGGCATCCGCAGTCCTTGATTCTCCTCCTTCTTTTAGTCTTGTTTATATTATTCTACTTTTCTAGATAGTGTTCTATTGGTTAGACTGCGCTGTTATGTAGATGCTCATGTACTTTGTGACACTCGGATCTTTTGGGAGAATTTTGTACTGAGTTACGATGTTTATATCCAGTTTTTATGAAATTCTCACTTATTTAAATTTATTTCAGTATATTTGGAATTTAAAAATGTGGTATGTGTGAGATGTCGGCTTGCCTAGTACCATGATAAGCGCCATCACGACATATTGAGTTTTGGGTCGTGACAAGTTGGTATTAGAGCCTAGGTTACATAGGTCTCACGAGTCATGAGGAGGTTTAGTAGAGTCTTGCGGATTGGTACGAATACGTCAGTACTTATCTTCGAGAGGCTGTCGAACCCTTAGGAAAACTTCACATTCTTGTATTCTTGTCGGTGGATTTGTTAATTCTGGGAACTAAACTTCTGTTATTCTATTCTCTCATAGATGGTGAGGTCACATGCTACTGTATAGGACGGACAACCACCAGTACCACCAGCTAGGGCCACGAAAGGCCGAGGTCGCGGTAGGGGCCGTGGTAGGGATAGGGGTGCAGCTTGTACAATACCTAGAGAAGCACTTGCAGATCCACCAGCTGCTCTAGCTCAGGAGCATGTACCAAATACGGTTGAGCCAGTAGGGCCAACTCAGGCACCAGCTGTGCCCATTGTGATTCCAGGCCTTCAGGAGGCCCTGACTTAGATTTTGACTGTTTGCACTGGCCTTGCTCAGGCAATCTCAATTTCAGCCGCAACAGCCACTTCCTAGGCCGGGGGAGGTACTCAGACTCCTGCCGCCCGTACTCCAGAGCAGGTGATATAGGGACTTCAGACACTGGGGGTACTACCAGCCTCGTCGGTTGCAGTTGCTCAGGCCCAGGTGGGTCCCGTTATGACTAATGATGAGTAGAGGAGACTAGAGAGATTTGGGAGGCTCCAGACTCCATTGTTCAGTGGGGCTGAGTCTGAGGATGCCCAGGACTTCTTGGATAGGTGCGGCGGATTCTTCGCACGACAGGTATTCTGGAGACCAATGGGGTCTCATTCACTACTTTTCAGTTTACTGGGGCTGCCTTTAGATGGTGGGAGGCTTATGAGAGGCACAGGCCAGTCGGTGCAGCACAACTTACATGGCAGGAGTTCTCCGTTCTATTCTTGGAGAAGTTCGTGCCACAGTCTCATAGGCAGGAGCTGTGCAGACAGTTTGAGAAGCTACATCAGGATGGCATATCTGTGACCCAGGATGAGATGAGGTTTTTAGATTTGGCTCGTCGCGCAGTTTGGTTGGTTCCCCCGAGAGGGAGAGGATTAAGAGGTTCATTGATGGCCTCACCTATCAGTTGCGTTTTCTTATGACTCGGGAGAGGGTATCCGGTGCTATGTTCGACGAGGTGGTTGATATTGCCCGGTAGATAGAGATGGTCCATAGTCAGGAGTGTGAGGAGAGGGAGGCCAAGAGGCCTCGTGGTTCGGGTGGTTTCAGTGGTGTTCCTTCTGGGGTACAATCCCACCACAATAGAGGTCATCCTTATCAGCCCGCTCAGATGACTCATCCAGTTCACCGTGGTGTATCATCTAGCCATAGTTAATACAGTGCCCGTCCTGGTCATTCATATCTCAATGCTCTCCCATCTCAGAGTTCGTTCTATGCTCCTTTAGTTCAGGGTTCATTTGCACCGGGTTCCTCTAGCGGGTATTCTGGTTCTCGGGGACCGTTCCATTCCCCACCACCATTATTGGATTAGGGTTGCTACGAGTGTGGGGAGCTTGGTCATATCAGGAGGCAGTGTCCCTGACTCTTGGGAGGCCCAGTTCAACAAAGGGGCCAGACTATGACTTTAACACCAGTTACATCACCACCCGCCCAGCCAGCTCGGGGTGGGGCTCAGGCAGCTAGGGGTCGTCCTAGATGGGGAGGCCGATCAGGTGGCGGTCAGGCCCGATTCTATGCTATTCCTGCCAGGCCAAATTTTGTTGCTTCAGACACAATGATCATAGGTATTGTCTCAGTATGCCATAAGGATGCTTCTGTATTATTTGATCCTGGCTCCACTTATTCGTATGTATCATCGTATTTTGCTTATTATCTGGATATGCCCCGTGAGTCCTTAGTTTTATCTGTTTATGTATCTACGCCAGTGGGCGATACTATTGTTGTGGACCATGTATATCAGTCATTTGTAGTGATTATTGGGGGATTGGAGACTAGAGTTGATCTCTTATTGCTTACTATGGTTGATTTCGACGTGATCTTGGGTATGGATTGGTTGTCTCCAATTCATGCTATTCTGGATTGTCACACCAAGACCGTGACATTAGCGATGCCGGGATTGCCAAGGATTGAATGGAGAGGTTCTCTAGATTATGTTCCTAACATGGTAATTTCTTAGTTGAAGGCTCAACGGATGGATGGGAAGGGATGTCTGTCATATTTGGCCTTTGTGAGGGATGTTAGTGCTGATACTCCTACTATTGATTCTGTTCTGGTGGTGCGAGACTTTCCGGATGTGTTTCCTGTAGACCTGCCGGGCATGCTGCCCGACAGGGATATTGACTTTGGTATTGACTTGGTTCCAGGCACTCGGCCCATTTCTATTCCTCCGTATCATATGGCACTAGCTGAGTTGAAGGAATTGAAAGAGCAGCTTCAGTAACTTCTTGATAAAGGGTTTATTAGGCCTAGTGTGTTACTTTAGGGTGCACCGGTTCTGTTTGTGAAGAAGAAGGATGTTACTATGCGGATGTGCATCGACTATAGGCAGTTGAACAAAGTTACGATCAAGAACAAGTATCCTTTTCCGCGTATTGATGATTTATTTGACCAGCTTCAGGGAGCGAGGGTGTTCTCTAAGATTAATTTGAGGTCAGGGTATCACCAGTAGAAGATTCGGGACTCGGATATTCTAAAGACAGCATTCAGGACCCGTTATGGTCATTATGAGTTCCTTGTAATGTCTTTTGGGCTGACCAATGCCCCAGCATCATTCATGCATTTGATGATCAGTGTATTTCATCCTTATCTCGACTCGTTCTTCATAGTATTCATGGATGATATCCTGGTGTACTCTCGTAGCCAGGAGGAGCATGCCCAGCATTTGAGGATTGTGTTGCAGTGGCTGAGGGAGGAGAAGCTTTATGCCAAATTCTCTAAGTGTGAGTTTTGGCTTAGTTCGATGGCGTTCTTGGGGCACGTGGTCTCCATTGAGAGGATTAAGGTGGATCCAAAGAAGATAGAGGTGGTTCAGAGTTGGCCCAGACTGTCCTCAGCTACGGAGATTCAGAGCTTTCTCGGCTTGGTCGGTTATTATCATCGCTTCGTAGAGGGTTTCTTGTCTATTGCATCGCCTTTGACCAAACTGACCCAGAAGGGTGATCCATTCAGGTGGTCGGATGAGTGTGAGAAGAGCTTTCAGAAGCTCAAGAGTGCCTTGACCACAACTCCAGTTCTAGTTCTACCTTCAACTTTTGGCTCCTCTACAATGTATTGTGATGCTTCTCGGATTGGTATTGGGCGTGTCTTGATGCAAGAGGTAGAGTAATTGCTTATGCTTCGCGTCAGTTAAAGCCCCACGAGAAAAACTACCTTGTTCATGATTTGGAGTTGGCTGCCATTGTTCATGCATTGAAGATTTGGA
This sequence comes from Nicotiana tomentosiformis, assembly GCF_000390325.3. Classification (NCBI taxonomy): domain Eukaryota; kingdom Viridiplantae; phylum Streptophyta; class Magnoliopsida; order Solanales; family Solanaceae; genus Nicotiana; species Nicotiana tomentosiformis. The sequence goes on from NC_090823.1 coordinate 59,992,921, forward strand.
GGCACTATCTCTATGGTGTGTCTTGTGAGGTATTTACAGATCATCGGAGTCTCCAGCACTTGTTTAAATAAAAGGATTTAAATTTGAGACAGCGAAGATGGTTGGAGCTGCTAAAAGACTATGATATCACTATTCTGTATCATCCAAGGAAGGCCAATGTGGTGGCCGATGCCTTGAGTAGGAAACGATGAGTATGGGTAGCCTTGCATTCATTCCTGTTGGTGAGAGACCTCTAGCAGTTGATGTTCAGGCCTTGGCCAACCAGTTCGTGAGATTAGATATTTCGGAGTCTAGTCGGGTTCTAGCTTGTGTGGTTTCTCGGTCTTCCTTATTTGATCGCATCAGAGAGCGCCAGCATGATGATCCCCATTTGCTTGTCCTAAAGGACACAGTTCAGCACGGTGATGCCGTGGATGTTACTATTGGGGATGATGGGGTGTTGAGGATGCATGGTGGGAATTGTGTGCCTAATGTAGATGGGCTACGTGAGTTGATTCTTGAGGAGGCCCACAGTTTGCGGTATTCCATTCATCCGGGTGCCGCGAAGATGTACCAGGACTTGAGGTTGTATTATTAGTGGAGGAGAATAAAGAAGGATATAGTGGGGTTTGTAGCTCGGTGCCTAAACTGTCAGCAGGTGAAGTATGAGCATCAGAGATCGGGCGGATTGCTTCAGAGGCTTGAGATTACAGAGTGGAAATGGGAGTGTATCACCATGGATTTTATAGTTGGGCTCCCACGGACTTCGAGGAAGTTTGATGCTATTTGGGTGATTGTGGATCGACTAACCAAGTCCGCGCACTTCATTCTAGTTGGACTACTTATTCTTCGGAGCGGTTGGTTGAGATTTACATCCGCGAGATTGTTCGCCTTCACGGTGTGCCAGTGTCCATCATTTCAGATCAGGGAACGCAGTTTACATCGCAAATTTTGGAGAGCCATGTAGCGAGAGTTGGGCACCCAGGTTGAGTTGAGCACAACATTTCACCCTCAGTCGGACGGACAGTTCGAGTGCACTATTCAATTATTGGAGGATATGCTACGCACTTGTGTCATAGGTTTCGGGGGTTCTTGGAATCAGTTTCTGCTGCTCGCGGAGTTTGCCTATAACAATAGCTACCAGTCGAGCATTCAGATGGCTCTGTATAAGGCTTTATATGGGAGATGGTGTTGGACTCCGATGGGTTGGTTTGAGCCGGGTGAGGCTAGGCTATTGGATACTGACTTGGTTCAGGATGCTTTGGACAAGGTCAAATTGATTCAGGATCGGCTTCGCATGGTGCAGTCTAAACAGAAGAGTTACGACGATCGGAAGGTTTGCGGTGTTGCTTACATGGTTGGGGAGAAGGTAAAGCTCAAGGTTTCACCCATGAAGGGTGTTATGAGGTTCGGGAAGAATGGCAAGTTGAGACATCGGTATATTGGGCCGTTTGAGGTGCTTCAGAGTATTGGAGATGTGGCTTACAAGCTTGCCTTGCCACCTAGTCTGTCGAGTGTTCATCCAGTATTTCATGTATCTATGCTCCGAAAGTATGTTGGCGATCTGTCTCATGTTGGATTTCAGCACGGTTCAATTGGATGGTGATTTGACTTATGATGTGGAGCCGGTGGCCATTTTGGGTCGGCAAGTTCGAAAGTTGAGGTCAAAGGATATAACTTCAGTGAAGGTGTAGTGGAGAGGTTAGCCAGTTGAGGAGGCTACTTAGGAGACTGAGCGGGAGATGCGGAGCATATATCCACGCCTATTTGAGACTCCAAGTACATTTCTAGACCTGTTCGAGGACGAACGTTTGTTTAAGAGGGGGAGGATGTAATGACCCGACCGGTTGTTTTGAGAGTTACCGGGCTCAGATTGGGGTTCCGGGAGTTAAAGTAGGTCCATGGTGTCATTTGTGACTCGTGTGCAAAATTTGAGGTCAATCAGACTTGATTTGATATGTTTCGGCGTCGAATGTAGAAGTTGGAAGTTATAAGTTCATTAGGCTTGAATCAATGCGCGATCTATGGTTTTAGCGTTGTTTGATGTGATTTGAAGGCTCGACTAAGTTCGTATCGTATTTTAGAACTTGTTGGTATATTTGGTCGAGGTCCCGAGGGCCTCGGGTGGAGTTCGGGTGGTTAACGGATCAAGGTTTGGAGTTAAATGGTTGCTGAAGCTGGGAGTCTTCTGGTGCAATCGCACCTGCAGAGCTTTGCTCAGAGGTGCGAGCTGGGAAGCGCAGCTGCAGCCAGGAGAATGGAGTGTAGTATTCGCAGGTGCAAAGGTTTGACTGCATCTGCATGGTCGCAGATGCGGTGAGGTTGAGCGTAGAAGCGAGGGGGATTAGGTTAAGTGGGAGAGTTGTCGCTTCCGCGAAGCCGCAGGTGCGGGTAAGTTGTTACAGGTGCGAAAAAGCCTGGACAGAATATAAATGTTGGGTTCCGAGGGTTTTATCAATTCTTGACTTTGTAAACTCGGATTAGGGTAATTTTTGAGAGGGATTTCGAAGGGATTATTGAGGTAAGTCACTTGTGGTTATTTTTATTCAATAATTATGTTTCCCCATTGAATTTCCCACCCATATTGTGTGGTTTTGAGATGTAATTTTAGGAGTTTGAGGCTAGGGATTTGGAGAGTTTAAATTGGAGATTTGAGTGATGATTTGGTGTCGGATTTTGGTAAATTTGGTATGATTAGACTCGTGGTTGGATGGGCTTTCAGATTTTGTGACTTTTATTAAATTTTGAGATGTGGGCCCGGGGGCCAACTTTTGAGTTGACATTTTGACTTTTGATTAAGAACTTAGTATTTTCTTATGGAATTGATTCCTTTGGCTCGTGTTGATTGTATCAAATTATTTATGGCTAGATTCGAGGCATTCAGAGGCCGTTTCACGAAGCAAGGGCTTGTTGGAGTAGAGTTTTGCACAGTTTGAGGTAAGTAACCCTTCTAAGCTTGGTTTTGAGGGTATGAAACCCCGAATTTCATGCTATGTGATTTATGTTGAGTTGACGAGCATGCTAGGTGACGGGCGTGTGGGCGCGTACCATAGAAATTGTGATTTAGTCGATTCCCAGGAACAATGTAGCTATTTTATCTTAACATTTTGTTGTACTCTATGTGTTAGAGCACTTGAGTTGTGATTCATGCTAGAAATCATGTTTAGGCTATATGCTGGTACTATTGGGACCCACAGTGATCGTTCTTTGCTGTTGAGTTATCTATTTAATTACAGTTGTGTACTCAGTTGGATTCATTATTATGTGTCATATTTCAGTATCTGTTATCGTATATTGTCACATCTCGTATCATTGACTAGGGCTGCTTAGCATGAGTGTTGTGAGCCCGAGAGACTGGAGAGATTGGTGACTGATTTGGGGCCTGAGTGTCGTGCTGTGAGTGATATATATATATATATATATATATATATATATATATATATATATATATATATATATATGTGTGTGTGTGTGTGTGTGTGTGTGTGTGTGTGTGTGTGTGGATCGGGTTGCATGTCGCAACAAGCCTTATGGCTATATATATATATACACACATATATATCTCTCTCTGTGTGTGTGTGCGTGTGTGTGTGGATCGGGTTGTGCACCGTAACGGGCCTTATGGTTATATGTGAATCGGGCGGCACACCGTAGCAGGTATCGTATGGTGCTGAGTGACTGAGAGTGACGAGCGAGAATTGAGACAGGTAGATTGAGTGCTCTGAGAGTGTGAGTACTTGGGATTTGACTTTGTTACATCACATATGATTTTTACATTGGCATGTAGCTATAGAGACGTCATACTCTTCTTATCAGTCACACATGGTATATTTTTATCTGTGTTAAAGTTAACCGTTGAACCTAGAAGCGAGCCTTATTTTTTTGTATTGTTAAAGTCTGTTTCTTTACTGTATTGTTTGAGCTCGTCACTGATTTTAGATCATAGGTTAAACTTGTTACTGTTACGCCCCATATTTTCGTACATGAAAGTACGCTATAAGTAAATTGATAAAAGTTCGGGAATGAGATTATTTTGGGATTATAAGTATTATACTACTTCAAACCAGTGATAAGTAAATCCGTGAAGGTGAGAGGGTGATCGAGTAGAAGAAAATGAGTTTCGTCAAGTTTGACATTTTAAGGTAAAATACGGCCCTAGCTAAAATATTCAGTATTTATGGACTAATGCCATACAAGGTACCACAGGACCATGATAGTAAGGTGTATAAAGTATGTGAAAAGTGAGTAGTATTTTAAGTAAGTGAAAATAATTCTTAATTATGTGGGTAATTGATTAATTATTGAGTAATGGGACATTACCTAATTAATTAATAATTAGTGGTAGATTAATTGGAGTCTTTGGATAATGACTAAAGCAAAAAAACGTGGCAGCCAGAGACTTTTTATAAATGTGATTCTTGAATTTACATGAAATGTGGCAAGACATGAAAAATGCTTTGGCCAACTAAGCCACAAGTGGGGCCCTCCCCCACTTAGTAAAAAACTTATAAAAAATCAGAAAGATTATGCTTGAATCAAAACACCAACAATTCCAACAACATTTTCTTTAGCCTTCTACACGTGAATTGCCAAAATACATTCACCTTAACAATGCATCCTACCTAGCTATATCCCAATTTGATTACCGAAGTCCAGTTCACATTCAATCATTCATGTGTGGTGTCTGATCACATCCGATAACATTCATGCGTTATTTTCAAAGAATTAGGTTGGATAACACCACAATTATAAGAGATGCATGTGCTAAGTAAGTATCGGATGAATTCCCAAATGAATTCATATGAAATTTTATAACGCTACAGCAGCGTGAGATGTAATTTTAAGGAAGCACGGTACAATCTTTCTCAAGAATATCATACGGATTTTCCCTACTTTGATCCGCCATTACATATTTTATCACAATCAACGTGTATTGGAGGGATTGTCAAGAAAATCGGTTAAGGTATGTTAAGGCTATCCCTTCTTTCTTTTGGCATGATCCAAATGATACAAATGAAACGAGCAAAATACGCAACTTTCAGAAATGACTCTATTCATAGAACTAGTAGGGGTGTCTATATTCTTGATTCCCCATGTGAATTATTATTATATCTTCTGTTCGTGGGTCTCAGAAAAATATGTATTTGATAAAATTTATCTGACAGGCATATTATTTTTATGACATTCTGAGAAAATTTTATTAACGTATTTCTTATACATTTCATGCATTTATACATGTACATTGACCCATGACCAGATGGCTTTATATACGCGTATATTATATGTATATGGGATATGGAAAAAGGTTATGGCGTTATATACGCACCACCACCTGATCAGCTGGTATACGTTGATGATTTGCCCACAATGGCTGATATGATATGATGGGATGCTCTCAGAGGCTTGATGATATTATGAATACAGATACCTATGCATGACATGACATTTATACGTATATGCATGACATTTTAATATTAAATATTGCACAGAGCAATTCAGATATACATGTTGAGTCTTTTACTTTATGTTTCTCTCATGTGTATTGTTTACTGATTTTTATTCCTTACATACTTGGTACATTATTTGTACTGACGTCCCTTTTTCCTGGGGACGCTGCGTTTCATGCCCGCATATCTCGATAGGCAGGTGGAGAGTCCTCCAAGTAGGTGATCAGCTTAGCAGAAGATGTTGGTGCACTCTATTTGTTCCGAAGTTGCTTATGTGGTCAGTATGATTAGGACATGTACTGATTAGTATGGCGGGGCCTTGTCCCGACCTTTATGATATTTATGTACTCTTAGAGGCTTGTAGACATATGCCGTATACGTGAAAGATTGTACGGCCTTGTCGGCCTATGTTTTGAATTTATAAATGATGGCTTTGGCCTATTAGGCCCGTATGTCACGTGTATATGATGATGTAATAAGAAAGATACGTTACGTTGGTACTCGGTTGAGTAAGGTACCGGGTGTCCGTCGCGGCCCATCGGTTTGGATCGTGACAAAAGTGGTATCAGAGCAGTTCTATCCTAGGGAGTCTACAAGCCGGGTCTAGTAGAGTCTTGTTTATGGGTGTGTCGTGCACCACACCTATAAGTAGGAGGCTACATGGCATTTAAGACTGTCACTCTTTCTTCTTACTCTAGATCGTGTGGTAAAGCTCAGTTGTAAGAACTCAATTTCCTAAACTCTATCTTATTCATAATATGACGATGCCTACATCCAGAAAGACGGTTGGTAAGAGATATAACTATGGAAGAGTTGAGCCAGAGGAACTCAATTTTTACATCATGCTTATGATGGATAAATATAAGGTATTCAGCAGATCATGTGTATAATAAGATGTGTAAACTTCTTGATAAGGATCCCTAAGGCAAGAATGTCTTGTTCGAGTTTTCAGAATAAAGTGATAGATATAAATGTTAGCGGGAAATAAGAAGAGAGTTAATGAAGCATTATGAGTAAGATGTGATACATGGATGACAACAGTAGATCAAAAAGATGACAGTATTACAGAGCCTATAGTCAAGTGAAAGAAAAGACGAGAGGTAACAGGCCTTGATATAACAAAAGAATATAGGCCATAAAGTCATATCCTCATTTTGAGAAATATGTTCGTGACTCCAATGTGATTACCAAAAGGAAAAAAAGTTTTAGACCCCAGAGTAATAAGAAATCAGCATGGACTGATGAACAAGATAAACTAAACATGAACTAGGGACTGAGTAATAGTCGGCATCATGAGAATTTCAGAGATTGCATCCCGACGATAGTAGAATAGACGACAGAAGAATACCCTTTGAAGGTCATTTAGGAAGGCGCTTCCCTAAAGCAAGCAAGTTGAGCAAAGTTAAGCTTAAGGGACTGTATGTGCCAGTTACACTAAGTGTCACCCTCACGAGTAAGGAGTTTCGTTATCCTTGGTACAGAAGGATTACCGCGAAGCGAGTAAGGATCATCGATAGAGTGGAAAAATGCCAAAGATGAAGAGATAAAACATCTATAGGTAGATCGTCGTAGCTCAAACTCTTAGTACTCCCCTAAAGGAGGGAATGTGGAGTAATGTGGCATGAAGTCAGAATTAAATGGTTTTAGTAATTATGGAATATTAAAGGAAGAATGCGAAAAAAAAATGAAAAAGGAATGAGCTTGCAGTTACCCAAATCCTACAGATATGCTATGATCCCAGAACATTATGCAAGCACGACGTCAAGGAGAGGAAGTAATGGTTTCTGCACAAGATGTTATTGATAAATAAGGAGCTAGTGCGAGACGTAAGTTAAGATAAAGGAAATAACCCAAGAAAGATTACGCGGAATGTTGATATTAAAATGGGCCAACGAGTAGTTGGTAGTTGATTCAGAAAGAGCCTAGTTATGGTTAGACAAGAAGATACACACAAATCAACAGATCGTGCAAGATAAACATAGTAAACCCCAACATGGGGAATTCAGTCTCGCAGATAATGATATCGTGATCCTTGAGAAATATTTAGATATGAGCTGGGGTAGTTAAAGGTGCCGTATGAATGTTATGAAAATAAAAGATAGTCTCACTGGGAAGACAGTCAAAACTTCAGTTCAGGAGCAAGCCTACAAGCACAAGGGCGTGGAAATAAGTAACTACGGATAATTATAGGCGAGGAAGAATATCAAAAATTTCGTCAAGTATACGATGTAATAAGTTCGCAGCTTTACAAGAGTCAGAAGGTCTTCCCTAAGTACTACAACGAAAGACTAGTTAAGGAAATAAGGAAGAAGGCTTCAACCTAAGCGTAGTGACCTAAAGAGGAAATGGTCATGTAAAAAAAATAGTCTCACTACAACATTATATGCACTCCATGAGAAAGTGGAACCTACCATGGCTAAGAAACGAGAAGAAAAATCAAAAGTAATATTCTAGATCATATGAGTTGCACGAAAATTTTGGCATGCGTGGGAACTAAGATAAGCTAAGTATGCATGCAACAAGTGGCAGAAAGACCGGAAAAGTAATTGCCTACATTTAAAGAAAGCTGAGAAGGAACGAAAGGAATTATTCGATTAGTGATCCAGAGTTAGTTACGTCATGAATGCACTTACGATTTCGGAATATTATCCATGCAGCATATATACTGACATTCATACGGCCGTAGAAGACTTCAGTATAAGTTAAAAGAAAGAATTGAGCTCAAGGTATAAACAAATAATTGAATTGTTAGAAGATTGTATCATGGATATTCTATAGCACCCATGGAAGGCTAAAGTTATAACTAATACCAGGAGCCGCAGATCGGAAGATAGCTCAAGCTTACATGAAGGTTGATAAGAAGGAAGAGGAAACTAAAGAGTTACATCAACCAAATAAATCAAGAGTCAGATTATTAAACCGAGAAAATTATAGAAATCATGATCAAGAACATTGCAGACTTACTCTAATATCAGAGGCACAAGAGAGATAGTACAACAACCATATTCTATAACGGCTTTACGATAAAGCCAGTTAGAAGAAGTACCAGCCTCATAAGAAGTCAATATGAAGCTCCCACCGAATTGTGTATGCACCAAAGGTGCAAGTATTATAATAGAGCTTTAAGTTGTGGATGAGAATCATACCTATGTGGAAGAGAGGTCATAAAGGAAATAGAAGATGTGATGCGAGATTGTAAGGTAAGTAAGGTAAAGGTAAACAACGTACGAGATACTCGGGTGGAGAAGATTGTGAATAATCTATAATTTCAGATAGAAGCTTAGAAGCGCTCAGATTCAGTATCCAGGAATGATAACGGCATAGTCAGTGGCATATCTTCCCACCTATGGTTTCTAGGTATCGAGAAGTCTAGCTAAAAGAGTAAAGAAGAGTTAGAAACGATGTGATGTATCGCTTGATGTTCCAGAATGACACAAGAAAATCTATGGTGCAAGCAAGTTGAAGGAAGGTTGCGAGTAGTGTAAATGGATATGTGTAAATCATATGATAAAGTATGGTAGAGCGACAAGGTTTTAGAAATACAAGAGTAAGGATAAGAAAAGGGCAAGTAAGAAAGTGACGAAAATGGATAAATTCTCAGGATTAAGCCCATGAAAACAAAAGAGTTTATGGTTTCTCTAAGTTATAGAAAGTTTAGTATAGCCGGAATGAACTCAAAGGAGTCTAATACTAATAGCGTTTAGAAGAGATGGAATGCTGCCTTGGTAGTAGAATAAGGGTGTAATTGTGATAGATAACGGATGACGTTTGGGCCTTCGATTGAGTAATGACTTGAAGAGGATTTCATGAATTGTACGGGATTAAAATACCCATGTAAGGTGAGTCACATTGGGATGCGTTATGGAAGTATGGCATCGGCCTTGGTGGATCAGTCCAATTATTTCAGATGTTCCCCGATGAGAGGTGGGCCCTAACGATAATGTATTACGTAAGAAGCTTCAAGTCTTCAAGTGGTAGATTGTAGATCAACATTGAGGTGAATCAACAATTGATGGATACAAGTTACAAAGAATGAGATGAGATTAGGCCATCAGTCTTAAGATGAACATTAATGAAGAAGCGTTAAAGGACATAAATTTATACATATAGGATAAGCAACGAGAGTAACCTGGAGTTTGGTAGCAGACCTCAGTAACGATAAATCAAAGTAAGAGTTATGGTATAATATGACCTACCTTGATGCAGTAAAGTCATACGGATGGATAACAGATCTGTGAAATAAGGTATAGCAATAGATGCCCAGAGGGACATCTTGTCAAGCTCTGTATATGTTTACAAAGTAAGGCCTAGAGATTGGCTAAAAACTGGAGGAAAAAGGAGAGAAGAGTCGTATAGACGCACTTACAAAGTCAGAATTGTATAGGCTGCATGATAAAAGGTAGCAACAGTAACAAGATTGAAAAGATTCCGACCATAAGTCGTGGTGTGGGAAAGAGGCCTAAAGGGGGGAATGCCCTGGCCATTGGAGTTATTCGTCGAATAATTACCTAGATGACAAGGAGAGTACTAAAGTGTTCACAAGAGCTATATGTTATGAAAATGATAAGGGCATCAGTCAATATTCGAGGACAAATATTTCAAAGGGAGGAATGATGTTACACCCCATATTTTCGTACGTAAAAGTACGCTATAAGTAAATTGATAAAAGTTTGGGAATGAGATTATTTTGGGATTATAAGTATTATGCTACTTCAAACCAGTGATAAGGAAATCCGTGAAGGTGAGAGGGTGATCGAGTGGAAGAAAATGAGTTTCGTCAAGTTTGACATTTTAAGGTAAAATACGGCTCGAGCTAAAATACCCAGTATTTATGGACTAATGCCATACAAGGTACCACAGGACCATGATAATAATGTGTATAAGGTATGTAAAAAGTGAGTAGTATTTTAAGTAAGTAAAAATAATTCTTAATTATGTGGATAATTGGCTAATTATTGAATAATGAAACATTATCTAGTTAATTAATAATTAGTGGTAGATTAATTGGAGTCTTTTGATAATGACTAAAGCAAAAAAAACGTGGCAGCCAAAGACTTTTTATAAATGTGACTCTTGAATTTACATGAAATGTGGCAAGACATGAAAAATGCTTTGGCCAACTTAGCCACAAGTGGGGCCCTCCCCCACTTAGTAAAAGACTTATCAAAAATCAGGAAGATTATGCTTGAATCAAAACACCAACAATTCCAACAAAATTTTCTTTAGCCTTCTACACGTGAATTGCCAAAATACATTCACCTTAACAATGCATCCTAGCTAGCTATATCCCAATTTGATTACCGAAGTCCAGTTCACATTCAATCATTCATGTGTGGTGTCTGATCATATCCGATAACATTCATGCGTTATTTTCAAAGAATTAGGTTGGATAACACCACAATTATAAGAGATGTATGTGCTAAGTAAGTATCGGATGAATTTCCAAATGAATTCATATGAAATTTTATAACGCTACAGCAGCGTGAGATGCAATTCTAAGGAAGTGCGGTACACTCTTTCTCAAGAATATCATACGGATTTCCCCTACTTCGATCCGCCATTATATATTTTATCGCAATCAACGTGTATTGGAGGGATTGTCAAGAAAATCAGTTAAGGTATGTTAAGGCTATCCCTTCTTTCTTTTGGCATGATCCAAATGATACAAATAAAACGAGCAAAATACGCAACTTTCAGAAATGACTCTATTCATAAAACTAGTAGGGGTGTCTATATTCTTGATTTTCCATGTGAATTATTATTATATCTTCTGTTCGTGGATCTCAGAAAAATACGTATTTATTAAAATTTATCCGACAGGCATATTATTTTTATGACATTCTGAGAAAATCTTATTAACGTATTTCTTATGCATTTCATGCATTTATACATGTACATTGACCCATGACCAGATGGCATTATATACGCGTATATTATATATATATGGGATATGGGAAAAGGTTATGGCGTTATATACGCACCACCACCTGATCAGCTGGTATACGTTGATGATTTGCCCACAGTGGCCGAGATGATATGATAGGATGCCCTCAGAGGCTTGATGATGTTATGAATACATATATTATGCATGACATGACATTTATATGCATATGCATGACATTTATAATATTAAATGATGCTCAGAGCTATTCAGATATACATGTTGAGTATTTTACTCCATGTTTCTCTCATGTCTATTGTTTACTGATTTTCATTCCTTACATACTCAGTACATTATTTGTACTGACGTCCCTTTTACCTGGGGACACTGCGTTTCATGACTGCAGGTCTCGATAGACAGGTGGAGAGTCCTCCAAGTAGGCGATCAGCTTAGCGGAAGATGTTGGTGCACTCCATTTATTCCGGAGTTAATTATGTGGTCAGTATGATTAGAACATGTACTGATTAGTATGGCGGGGCCCTGTCCCGACCTTTATGACATTTATGTACTCTTAGAGGCTTGTAGACATATGCCGTGTACGTGAAAGATTGTACGGCCTTGTCGGCCTATGTTTTGAGTTTATAAATGATGATGTTGGCCTATTAAGCCCGTATGTCACGTGTATATGATGATGTAATAAGAAAGGTACGTTACGTTAGTACTCGGTTGAATAAGGTACCGGGTGCCTGTCGCGGCCCATCGATTTGGGTCGTGACAGTTACTTATTGAGTTGGTTGTACTCACGCTACACCCTGCACTTCGTGTGCAGATCCAGATATTTTCGGACACATCGGTTGCTGATTCCTGACAGTTCATTAGTTCAGAGATCATCGAGATAGCTGCCTTGGCGTTCACACTCCTCGACTCTTCTCCTTTATCTTTTAGTCTTGTTTATACTGTTCTACTTCCCTAGATAGTGTTCTATTGGTTAGACCGCGTTGTTATGTAGATGCTCATGTACTCCATGACACCCGGATCTTTTGGGAGAATTTTGTACTTAGTTACGATGTTTATATCCAATTTTTACGAGATTCTCACTTATTTAATTTATTTCAGTATATTTGGAATTTAAAAGTGTGGTATGTGTGAGATGTCGGCTTGCCTAGTACCATGATAGGCGCCATCACGACATGTTGAGTTTTGGGTCGTGATACTACTATTAATAAGGGGGAATAGAGGAGCTTCCTGTCATTGTGAATTGACCAAAAGACCATGTTATTACCGTTTATTCCCTAAAATATTCTTATATGTGAACATGCTTGCCTGCTTTTACAGGGTTATTACTGTCTTTTCATTCAACCGCATTTTGTTCTCCACTAAATATGAGCACACGTGCCTAGCTCGGGAAAGAGGAAATGGGATGTTACTTGCATGAGTCTGCATATTTTCTACTATCTATAAGAGGGAGTTAGCAGCTGGACGACATGCCTGCCTGGCAATTCTAAGGCATTATGGTCATTTCATGAAAAACGGAGTAATTTTATTGGTCCAAGAGGAATTTTACTGTAGTTACTAAATTAAATTTTGAGTGTCCTGACTAAAAAATGCCCCTTTATGGGTCCCACTTTGTTACTCTAAAGTCAAGACAAGCACTACTGCTTCTGCTTTCGCTATTTCAATCTGAAAACGTGAGCCCCGCATTGAGATGCAGGTATTTCCCCTCCTTTTGGGCTTCTTCGTTGATACAGTAGTTTTTTGGTTAATTCTTCTTTCACGTATGTGTAGCCATATCACATTTTAAATTATTATTAATTTTTTTGGTATTTCTTGCAATAGTATCACAAAAACTTGATTTTTTTATTGATAGATTGTGTTGGTTTCATATGTTAACAAAGCTAATTTTATTATTCAAATGTTACTTTGTTATACTAGAGGTTCAAAATTTTAATTAATTAGTATGCTTATTTACGAGTTAACTTAAATTTAGTATCATCATAAAAATAAACATAACTAATCAATATCTTACTTAGTTTAGCAAAAAACTTGGTTAATAATCACCAATTAAAGATTTTTTAACTCAATATTTTTAGCATAATACAAATTGGACTAAAAAGATTCCAGCTAAATAAAAAAAAGGGAGAAAAATGTCATTTCATAACATGCATTTTAAAGGACAAGAAACGTTTACCGCAACAATAATAATAACAACTATTATACCTCAGTCCCAAATAAGTTGGGGTCAACGATATAAATCCTCATTCCTTTCGTTAAGCTCAACTCATTAATTTATGTTTGTTAAAACTTTCAATATATTTTGTACGATCTTATTTTGAAAGAAAGTTTACAAGCATTTCAATATTAGAATCTGATTTTTAGATTATCGAGGTTATGTTTACATTTAATTAAGTTCATTACTTATTTATTTATTAATGCAAAAAAACTTGTAGCTTATTATACTTTTGAAGTTTCTTGAATATAGAATATTTTTGGTGAAGAAAGGCATAAACAAGATTTGATTAGTCTAGAAAGGGAAGTTCAATCAATGTACATTTTAATTTAGATTTGAAGAAATTTTCGGATAACATATTGAAACTACAATTAAATAAAAGAGCAAAAGAAACTTTCTTCATATATTTGTTTGTTCAATAAGCTATATATGGGTTCCAAAATTTATCGTAATATATATTTAGTTAGAAAAGTTTCAGTTAAACGAAGCAAACTTGTAATTTGTAACTTTTATTTTTTCAAAAAATGTAAGTGTAAAGTGAAAAAAGTATTTCACACTATATTTATGTTAAGTTGTTAAATGGGAGGGTCCTAGAAAAAGAAAAGGGAGATGTTAAAAAGAATAGAGTAAATAAAAGTAAACCCCCCCAAAAAACAGCAAAACCTAAAAATAAATTAGGAAGGAACAACCGAGAAAAAAAAGTTGCTTCCATGATTATTCTTACTGCTCTGGGACAAAGCTACTGAAATTTAATTTCCTATTAAGTGCATTCAATATAAACCTTTGTTCGAAATTGGAAGAAATAAAATAAGCTCTTTAAAACAAAGATAATAGCAAAATGTATTACTATTAGGATTTAGGAATTAGGAAATGCACCAATATCCAACATACAAAAAAAATTGTTGGCCCGTATTTTTGCACGGGCGAAGCTTATCTAGTAATATTAACTATACGTGAAAACGGTTGGGACCATTAACTTTTCAATCCATCATTCCCCAACCCATTAATTTGGATAATCTAAAGCTTTCCTAATTAAACATAAACGCTACTCCCTAAAACTAAATCTGAGACTTTAATAATTACATATTTATTAGAAGTTATTTAACTGGAATATTTGGACAGGATTATGTCTATAATCTTGGTTAAAAGTAGGTTAGCTTCTTATTAACAAATTAAAGGTAGGTTAACTTCATATTAACTTAACTCATGACTTTTGAATTGTGAAACCGAAAAAAGTAACTTAAATTGCTAACATTTAAGTTAAAAAGTGTAGAAATTAGTAGCTTAATGCAGTTGTACCTAAGGCTATTTAAGTAATACTCTTCTAGAAGGTGTACAAGTGTAAATAGTATTAGTTAGGTCGGTTAGTGATATATGTGTGTACAATATATTTTCATTTTAAGAAATCAGAAAACAGAGCTTAGTTCTCTCTCTATCTTCTCTCTTTCTCTTCTTCCTTCACCTTTGAGAATCGGTGCTTACGAAGAGCTCAAGAATGGCAGACCTACGGCTTATTTTTGACATGGTATCAAAGCCCGGCTCCACGCGATTTTGACAGTCGAGCTCCAGCATCTAATTCTGTTTTCCCCAATTTTTTGTCCCTATTTTGAAATTGTTCGTTGATTGTGAAATCTTCAAAATTCTTCGTTTTCTTACTAAAATGGCCATCGATACTCCTGATGTGAGTGCTGGATCATCATATGCAAGCACTCAAATACTCGATTGCAATGATCCGTTGTATGTACATCCTTCGGACGCACCAAGTATCTCACTTGTGCCTGAATTACTAATAGGAACAGAAAACTATTCGGAATGGAGTAGATCTATGACAATGTCACTATTGGTAAAGAATAAACTAGGTTTTATAGATGGAACCTGTACTAGAGAACAATATGAGAAAGATAACTTTAGGTTAAGACAATGGGAACGGTGCAATACAATAGTCCAGTCATGGATAAGAAGTTCAGTAGCACCAGAACTTAGAAGAGGAATTGTGTACTCTACCGATGCACAAAAGGTATGGAAATCTATGAAGGATAGATTCGATAAGGTGAATGCTAGAAAAATTTATCACATGAACAAGGAAATAAGTTCCTTGACACAAGGAATCTCTAGCGTGTCAGTGTATTTTTCTAGGTTGAATGATCTATGGGATGAATTTGAGTCAATTATCCCATTTTCTGATTGTGATTGTGAGAAGTCCAGACAATTTGTTGTGTTCCTACACCAGCAGAAATTTATGAAGTTTTTAATGGGATTGAATGAGACTTATGCACCACAAAGAAGTTAGATACTGATGATGCATCCTACACCAACACTTGATCAAGCATATTCCATGATTGTTCAAGAGGAAAGTCAGAGGATGAGTAGTGGTTCTGCAATACAGAGTGGGATTCTAGGAGGTGCACCTGTAGGCATGGACAACAGTGCATTGGTAACTGCAAATGCTTCCAACATGAGACCTAGGAGGAACAATATACTGTTGTGTGATTATTGCAAGATGAAAGGACATATAAGGGACACTTGCTACAAACTCAATGGATACCCACCAAGTTTTAAGTTCAATAACAATAAGAGGAGAGGAACACATGACAACAGTGGACCTATGGCTCATAATGCGAATGCAGGTGATGGGGTTCAAAATGCAGAAAATACATATGTTATGCAGAGTGTTCCAACTGTGTAGGGGTTTACTCCAGAACAATACCAGCAAATTCTCAAACTCTTAAGCAAAGAATCTCAGCCAACAGAAGTCGCCAATATGGCAGGTAAATCACTAACTGAACATAGCTGTTGGATCATTGATTTTGGTGCTTCAAATCATATGGTATCATCCTTGAATCTCTTGTCAAGTATCACTCAAATACCTGAACCTAAATCATCCTCAGTTCATCTGCCCAATGGTAATAGCACCAAAATTACTCATACTGGTTCCTGCAGCCTATTTAATTCAGAAACCATTTATAAATTTTCTCTACGTGCCTGAATTCAAGTACAATTTGTTATCTATCTCCAAATACACTAAAGAATTAAATAGTGTTGTCCACTTTTATCCTGATCTCTGTATCTTTCAGGACCTCTCTAGTGGCATGGTGAAGGGGATTGGTAGACTCAAAGGAGGTCTCTACATCTTCAATCCTTCAGCACCTGCTACTACCTCCTCTTTCTTCAATTGTATGACAGTTTCACATTAACCATGTTCAAGCTTCTTATGGCATCAAAGACTAGGCAATGCCCCTATGACAGTCTTACAAACTATACCCGAGATAAATAAATACTTGTCTAAGTCATCTACTTGTAATTGCCCTATTTGTCCTCTTGCTAGACAAGTTAGATTGCCATTTCCTATTAGCACTTCTAAATCTGTTTATTCTTTTGAACTAGTCCATATGGATGTTTGGGGACCCTATAGAGTATGCACTTACAATGGCTTCAAATATTTTCTAACTCTTATTGATGACTATACTAGAATGACATGGACTTTTCTCTTAAGACTCAAGAGTGATGTGTATGTTGTTTTGAAAGACTTCCTTCAACTTATAGAAAACCAATTTGGCACTACTGTCAAGTGTGTCAGGTCAGACAATGGACATGAATTTTTTAATACTCTCTGTTTCAATCTTTTTAAGTCCAAAGGAATAATTCATCAAAGCAGTTGTGTGCACACTCCACAACAGAATGGAGTTGTAGAGAGAAATCATAAACATCTTCTTGAAATAGGAAGAGCCTTAAGATTTCAAGCCAACATACCCTTAAGGTTCTGGGGTGATTGTATTCTAACAGCAACCTACATCATAAACAAGCTTCCTAGTTCTGTTCTACAAGGAAAATCTCCTTATGAGATGTTCCATGGAAGACCTCCTTCTTTTGATCATATGAGAGCAATAGGATGTCTTTGTTATGCCACAAAGACTGACTTCCATGATAAATTCAACCCTAAGTCTACACCTGGAGTCTTCATGGGATATGCACCAACACAAAAGGGATATAAAGTATATGATATTGCTGCTAACAAATTTATGATTAGCAGGGATGTTGTCTTCAAGGAAGGGATATTTCCTTTCAAATATCCTTAACACAGGTTCCTAGTGATCCCTGATCCAACTCCTAATCACCATGTTTCAGACATATTTCCCCCTTCCAACATAGCAC
Source organism: Nicotiana tomentosiformis (assembly GCF_000390325.3). Classification (NCBI taxonomy): domain Eukaryota; kingdom Viridiplantae; phylum Streptophyta; class Magnoliopsida; order Solanales; family Solanaceae; genus Nicotiana; species Nicotiana tomentosiformis. The sequence goes on from NC_090823.1 coordinate 60,010,607, forward strand.
CAGAACCTTCTACCACTAATGAACCAGAAGTCATTATAGCCGATCGTTTAAATGATTCAATAGATTCACCTGTTCCTTTTTCTAATTCTCATGATAGCTCTCCTGGTATTCCTACTCATTCCTCCTCTTCTACTCCTCCTTTGCTTGCAGATTCATCATCTCACATTCATGATGAATCAAACTCACACTCAAGTATTATCCCAATTACATACCCCACACAGGTTAGGAAGTCAGGTAGGGTCTCTAAGCCTCCTATCTGGCTGACTAACTATGTACATCCTTCCATGCCTTCTACTTCTGCTTCCACTTCATCCCCTTACCCTATACACCAGTTCATTTCCTATTCTCATTTTCACCTACTTTTTAATACTACCTTGCCTCTTTTTCTGCTGACACTGAGCCAACATCCTTCTCCCAGGCTGTCAAAGATGACAGGTGGATCAAGGCTATGAAACTTGAGATTGAAGCATTAGAACAAAACAACACTTGGGAAGTAGTGAATTTGCCTCCTGGCAAAGTCCCTATAGGATGTAAATGGGTGTACAAAATTAAATACAATGCTGATGGCACAGTGGAAAGGTTCAAGGCAAAACTAGTAGCAAAGGGCTATACTCAGAAGGAAGGGATTGACTTTCATGATACCTTCTCACCTGTGGCCAAAATGACTACAGTGAGAACTGTTATTGCAGTTGTTGCACTCAGACAGTGGCCAATCTATCAAATGGATGTACATAATGCATTTTTGAATGGTGACTTGCATGAGGAAGTCTACATGACTATGCCTCAGGGATTTGGTAGCCAGGGGGAGCATAGGGTATGTAGACTACTCAAATCCTTCTATGGCTTGAAACAAGCCTCTAGACAATGGAATTTGAAGCTAACACAAGCTCTTCTCAAATCTGGTTTTCACCAAAGCAGACATGATTACTCGTTTACTAAAATAACTAATGAAAAATTTGTTCTCATACTTGTCTATGTAGATGACTTACTTATTACAGGTAATGATCAAGAGGAGATTAATGCATCAAAAGCATCTTAGCATCAAAACTTCAAGCTGAAAGATCTTGGAGAATTGAGATATTTTCTGGGAATTGAAATTGCTAGATCAGCATAAGGTATCTTTATGTCTCAAAGAAAATATGCCTTAGAGATAATTTCAGAGGCAGGACTCTCAGGATCAAAGCCCAAGAAGACCCCAATGGAACAAAACTTAAAACTTACAAGCACATAATTTGATGACATTGTGAAAAAGAATGCAGATGACAGTATCCTGGAGGACAGAAGTCTTTTTCAAAGATTAGTTGGAAAGCTTTTGTATTTGACAATCACAAGACCTGACATTGCATATGCTGTACAAAATCTAAGCCAGTTTATGCATGCTCCAAAGAAATCTCATTATGAAGCTGCATTACATGTTGTGAGATATATCAAAGATCAACCTGGACTTGGACTTCTCATGTCCAACAATAGTGCAGAAAGAGTTCAGGGATTCTGTGATTCAGATTGGGAATCATGTCCCATGTCCAGGAAGTCAATTACAGGGTTCTGTATCAAACTGGGGAGTTCTCTTATTTCATGGAAGGCAAAGAAGCAGACTACCATCTCGAGGAGCTCAGCTGAAGTTGAGTACAGAAGTATGGCACATACAGTGGCAGAATTGAATGGTTAAGTGGTTTGCTGAAGGAACTTACAGTAGACATTAAAGAACCTATGAAGTTATTTTGCGATAACAAAGCTGCCTTACAAATTGTTGCAGATCCTATATACCACGAAAGAACTAAACACATAGAAATTGATTGCCATTTCATAAGGGAAAAAATTCAAGAGGGATTAATCAAGACTGGGCACATTGGAAGTAATGAACAATCGACTGATATCTTGACAAAGGCCTTGGGACACCAACAACATGTAGTTCTGGTATCCAAGTTGGGAATGAAAAATATTTTCCATTCTCAACTTGAGGGGGAGTGTAGAAATTAGTAGCTTAATACAGTTGTACCTAAGGTTATTTAAGTAATACTCTTCTAGAAGGTGTACAAGTGTAAATAGTTTTAGTTAGGTCGGTTAGTGATATATGTGTGTACAGTACATTTTCATTTTAAGAAATCAGAAAACAGAGCTTAGTTCTCTCTCTATCTTCTCTCTTTCTCTTCTTCCTTCACCTCTGAGAATCGGTGCTTACGAAGAGCTCAACAATGGCGGACCTAGGGCTTATTTTTGACAAAGAACAAATAATTTAACATTTAAAATTTAAGTTAAATTATAAAGTACCGTTGAGCTAACAAATAATTCACACATAACAAAAGTTAAAAAGAAAAAAAGTTGTCAAACTGTTTCATTTAAAAAATCTTAAGAAATATTTTTAAATTTCCAAAAGTGTTTCTTTTAGTGAAAATACAAAGAAAGAGAAATTTAAAAAAAAAAAAATTATATTTCCACATTTATCAAGGTCATGAAAAAAAAAAAACAATGTTTTGGTGGGGAAGCCTGCTTTCCGGATGTATTAAAAATACATTGGTGAAAAATAAAATCAAGTACCCGTTATCGTAAAGTATCGAAAATGAATTTAAAAGTATTGTTGTAGTTGATTTAATTGAATTGCACTTGAACACAAATAGTTAAAACAGCTCATTGAGAAAAAAAAATTAATCATCATTAGGCGCTCTTTGTTAGTTGGTTTACAAATTCATTTACAAAAGATCAATAAATCCATTGGGTTAATATGTTGGAACCATCCATTTGGTTTACATTTTTGTTGTGATATTGGAAAAATTAACAATCTCTCTTCAATGGTAGAATATTTCGTGGTTATTGAACATCAGAATATATCTATAAAAAATGATTTATTTATATTTGAAATAAGTTTAAAAGATTTAAGAAATAGAATATATTTATTTGAATGAAACACATGGAATGAGGTTTTTTCAATTAAAAATATTGAAGCAATTTTTTCATAACTTTACATTCATAGAAACAAATTTAAAAATAAAAATATAAGTTTTCGATAAATGAGTAATGTGAGGATAACCGCATTGATAAACCTCTGCATTCTTTATAAGTCACGTAACATTTACATTTAAAACAATACTATTGTTTATATTATGGTGAATGATGATTGTTTGTATGTTGAGTCGCTACAATAAAATGTTTGTCTAATTCAAAGCATAACAAAAAGAAGGAGAGCTAGCATAGGAAATCGTAAAAATTATGTCACTGGGTAACCGACAGTTGTATCATATTTACACAAAATTGTAGAAAAAGACACTCTAAAAGAAAGATCATCCAACTAAAAGAAATGATACAATCTTCATAACATGTAATAAATGAGAGAAATAAAGCCAAATACCTCAGAAATGAGAATATATAAGAATGTGCCATTCATATTTTCAAGTCTTACAAAAAGTTCAATAACAAATTAAAATCACAAATTTATTTATAATGTCTAAATTAGATCAGCAATTTAAAATAAAGATAGATGGAAACAAATACAAACTAAGGATTTTACTATATTAAAACATAAAACATTATGTAACCCAACGCTTGAAAAATTAAATAAAAAGTGAAAAAACAAGTGATTTTACTATTTTGGACGAATAAACCACATCACTTTGCGTAATTTTGTGCGTATCCTCTAGAAATATGAACAACTTTCCGAAAAGTGGGCCCCATTTTAATATTCATTTTGCACTTTATTAATTAGCTGCAACATTTTCAGTACCTTCGAAATCAGATTATCAACGGTCTTAAAAGTTGATGTTCAATTCCAACAAAAGTAGTTTAAAATCAGATAGTTAGCTCGGGAATGCAATATTTTTATTGAATAAAGATGCATATAAAATTTCTATCTTTAAATATATTATTTAAATTAACATGAGTGATCTTTATAAAATAATTGAAGTAATACAATTAAGAAAATTATTTTTGTAATTAAGTGTTGGGCCCATGCTGAGTATGGGCCTTCCCTCCTCTAGTATAATTTAGAAGAACTAGATGATATGATTATTCGAAGCCTACGAATCCTTAATGGATGTTAATATGGTAGTCAGTGAATTACTTGTTCAGTTTTAATGATAACTAGTTAATGAAACTATCAATTCGAATGTTATTCACGTGCCTTTCCAGAAAGTTTGTGTTCTTCTTATGATGTTTACTTCTTTTATGAAAAGGTGTCACTTGAAAGGTTGTAACTTTTCATGAAAAGTGTCACGACCCAATTCCATTTTAGGCCGTGATGGCGCCCAACACCATTGCTAGGCAAGCCAACAGTGAACAATCTAATGATTTTCCCATTTTAATAAGTTTTTCCCAAGTAAATAACTTTCCTTAGTTTAATAGGTTTAGTGAGAAAACAGATTTAATCTAATAAAACGAAAGCAGCTGAATGTATTTATGGCCATAGAAGTAAAACCAAAATCACAAGTCTACTAGTGTGTGCCAAAATCTGGTGTCACAAGTGTGTGGGCTACTAGTAAAATAAACAAAAGATCTCTACTCTACTGTCTGAAATAGAATAGGCAGAAAATAAATCAAAAGAGAGACTCTGACTGCTGCTGAACGGCTCGGAAGGGCAGCTCACTGTGTGGTCTCGGACCAGAAGTCAAGCGTGCGCGCCGGACTGATAACCAGATGCACCTGCCTCAAATCCTGCACATCAAGTGCAGAAGTGTAGCGTGAGTACATAAACAATATGTACTCAGTAAGTATCTAGTCTAACTTCGAAGAAGTAGTGACGAGGGGTCAATTTCGACACTTACTACGGGTCAAAAATATAATAGTATGAAGTTCTAATTAAACATGATATATAAAATAATAATAGAACTCACAGAAGGAAAATAAGCAAACAATCCTTTCATTTCAAGTAAGAACCAAGTCATCATTTCTCTCGTCTAATCCTTTCACCTTTCAAGTTCATAGAACAATATTAAATATAAAGGGGTTTCAATATCTTTACACACGGATTATGACGAGGACGTACGACCCGATCTAATTATACATATAAATATACTGTGCACTGCCGAGGGTCGAACGGCCCGAACCATAGATACATCAATTAACCTGCCGAGGCGAACGATACGCTCCCATGAGAATAGTAAAAATTTACCCCGCTCGCGGAATATACTTGCGAAGCGGTTGAATATAGATTTTCTCAAGTTATCATAATATTTCTCTATTCTTTTTCAAAATAAGAAATTCAGCTAGGAACCTTTAAAATATTGAAATCCTCAACCTCTGCTTTAATCCAAATAATTAGTAAGCATAAACAAGCAACGGTATCAACAAAAAAAATATGGTGTAAGCCTAAATCTACCCGGACATAAACATGAATAGTAGCTACGCACGGACTCTCGTCACTTCGTACATACGTAGCCCCCCACAAATAGAAGTACATAAAGATTAAGTTCACCTATCAGGTTAATTCCCTCTAACAAGGTTAGAAAAGAGACATACTTTATTTCAAGGCCTACTTCCCGGTCCAAGAATGTGCTCACACCCTCAATCCGGTGCCGAATCAACCAAAAACTAATCAATACATGCTCAAAAGTTCGTATTCCAACTATTAAAGAGGTTACCCAACCCTAAATGTAAGATTCTTAAAATTCACTCAGGGCCCACGTGCCCGGATTCCGGAAATTTTCGAAGAAAGGTGTTACCCTTAACCTCATGAACTCAAATAAATTATTTTTACTAGATTCCATAATGAATTTCATGACTAAATCTCATTTTTATCAAAAACCTACGTTTTTCTCCTAAACCCATAATTTCCACTAATTTATATGTTATAATCTACCCATAAGTTATGTATTTGACTTATATTTGGTGAGAATTACTTACCTGAAGGTGTTAGATAAAAATCTCCTCTCTAAGAGCTCCAAGAATCGCCCAATAATGGAATAAAATGAGCCAAAATGATTAAGTCCCGTATTAAATGAAGGATTCTGCCTTCAGCGGTTTCCGCACCTGCGGAGGGACTTCAGCTTCTGCGGGACCACTTCTGCGGTCAAAATTCCGCTTCTGCGGAGCCGGCATGGCCACTCGCCCATTACACCTGCGGAGCCAGGGCCGCTCCTGCGCAACCGCTCCTGCGGCCGACGCTTTCGCGCCTGCGGACATAGCCGCTTCTGCGGTCACAGTCATCGCACCTGCGCATTCACAGGTGCGCCAAACTCCTCGCTCCGGCAGATCCCGGGCAGCCTTGGCTTGCTCACTTCTGCGGCTCCTGGCTCGCACCTGCGGCTGGCCAAGCGCAGGTGCAATTACACCAGCAGCTGGGAACTTCAGCTGTTGCTCCTAGTTTCAACTTGGTCCGAGCCTCGTCTGATCGATACCTGGGGCCCCTGAGGCCCCGCCCGAATATACTGATAAGTTTGAAATCATAAAACGGACCCGCTCAAACTCTCGGAACGGCCAAAACGACATTAAAACTAAGAATCACACCCCAAACCAATTGGATCAAAAAATATGAACTTTAAGTTCTTTAATTTACTCCCAAAGCGCCGAAACGCACTTACACTACTCAGATTGACACTAAATTTTGCATGCAAGTCTTAAATGACATTACGAAACTAACCCCGGTCTCGAAATTCCATCCGAACCTCGATATCACCAAAACCTATTCTAAACCAAATTGAAAGACTTCAAGAACCTTCAAGGGACCAACTTTCAATATTAGGCGCCGAAACGCTTCCGGGTCATCCACAACCCGGTCCGAGCATACGCCCAAGTCCAAAATCACCATACAAACCTATTGGAACCGTCAAATCCTGATTCTGAGGTTGTTTACTCAAAATGTTGACCGAAGTCAAACTTAGCCTTTTAAGGCCAACTTAAGGAACCAAGTGTTCCGATTTCAACCTGAACCCTTTCAAATCTCGAATTAACCATCCTCGCAAGTCATAAAACAGTAAAAGCATATACTGGGAGTCTTATTTAGGGGAACAAGGTTCTAAAAAGCAAAACGACCGATCGGGTCGTTACATTCTCCACCTCTTAAATAAATGTTTGTCCTCGAACGGGTCTAGAATCATACCTGGAGTGCTGAATAAGTATGGGTATCTGCTCTGCATGTCCTCCTCGGACTCCTAGGTCGCCTCCTTGACTGGTTGGCCCCTCCACTGAACCTTTACCGTGAAAATCCTCTTGGACCTCAACTAGCGATCCTGCCTATCAATAATGGCAACTGGCTCCTCTTCATAACCCAGACTCTCATCTAACTGAATCGTGCTGAAGTCTAACACATGCGACAAGTCGACATGATACCTCCGGAGCATAGATACGTGGAAGACCGGATGAACTCCCGATAGACTGGGAGGCAAGGCAAGCTCATAAGTAACCTCTCCAACTCGTCTCAACACCTCAAATGAGCCTATAAACCTTGGGCTCAACTTGCCCTTCTTCCCAAATCTCATGATCCCCTTCATCGGCGAGACTTTCAAGAGAACCTTCTCGCCTACCATAAATGATAAGTCACGCGCCTTCTGGTCCACGTAAATATCTGTCTGGACTGTGCTATGCGAAGTCGCTCCTGAATCAACTTTACCTTTTCTAAGGCATACTTCACCAAATCAGTACCATATAACTTAGCCTCGCCGGGCTCAAGCCACCCGATGGGGGGAACGACATCGCCGACCATATAAAGCCTAAAATGTTGGACTGGTAACTGTTGTTGTAAGAAAACTTGGCCAACGGCAAGAACCGATCCCATTGTCCCCCAAAGTCAATCACACATGCTCTGAGTATGTCTTCCAAGATCTGAACTGTCCGCTCCGACTGTCCGTCGGTCTGTGGATGAAAGGTAGTGCTGAACTCTACACGGGTCCCCAACTCACTCTGTACTACTCTCCAGAAATGTGAAGTAAACTGAGGACCTCTGTCTGATATGATGGAAACATGCACACCATGCAGCCGAACTATCTCCTGGATATAAATCTGGGCCAATCTCTCTGAAGTATACGTAGTCATCACAGGAATGAAATGTGCCGACTTGGTCAATCGGTCTACAATGACCCAAACTGTATCAAACTTCCGCAAGGTCCACGACAACCCAACTACGAAGTCCATAGTAATGCGCTCCCATTTCCACTCAGGTATATTCATTTGCTGGAGTAGGCCTCTTGGCCTCTAGTGCTCATACTTAACCTGCTGGCAATTTAGGTATCTGGCTACATACTCAACTATATCTTTCTTCATCCACCGCTACCAATAATGCTACCTCAGGTCGCGGTACATCTTCGTAGCACCTGGATGAATGGAATATCGAGAACTGTGTGCCTCCTCTAGAATCCTCTCCCTTAAGCCATCAATATTTGGAACACATAGACGACCCTGGAGTCGCAGAACACCATCCTCGCTGATAGAAACCTCCTTGGCACTACCCTGCAGTGCCGTCTCTCTGAGAACCGTCAAGTGCAGATCATCAAACTATCGAGCCTTGATCTGCTCCAATAGTGAGGACTGGGAAACGACACATGCAAGAACTTAGTTGGGCTCTGAAATATCCAACCTCACAAGTTTGTTAGCCAAAGACTAAATGTCCAAGGCTAGTGGTCTCTCCTCCACTGAAATGAATGCCAAGCTACCCATAGTCTCAGCCTCCCTGCTCAAGGTATCTGGGACCACATTCTCCTTGCCCGGATGATAAAGAATGGTGATGTCATAGTTCTTCAGTAACTCAAGACAACTACGCTGCCTCAAATTGAGATCCCTTTGCTTGAACAAATGCTGCAAGCTGTGATGATCAGTGTAAACCTCACAAAACAGCCCATAAAGATAATGCCTCCAGATCTTAAGAGCATGAACAATCGCGACGAACTCCAAATCATGCACAAGATAGTTCTTCTCATGGGGATTCAGCTGACGTGAAGCATATGCAATAACTCACCCTTCCTGCATCAACACACAACCCAAGCCAACACGTGAAGCGTCGCAATACACAGCATACATCCCCGAACCGGAAGGCAACACTAGGACTGGTGCTGTAGTCAAAGCTGTCTTGAGCTTCTGGAAGCTCGTCTCACAATCATCGGACCAACGAAACTGAGCACCCTTCTGGGTCAATCTAGTCAAAGGTGCTGCAATAGATGAGAAGCCCTCCACGAACCGGCGATAATAACCTGCTAACCCCAAGAAGCTCCTGATCTCAGTCGCCGAAGTAGGATGAGGCCAACTCTGAACTACCTCAATCTTCTTGGGATCCATCTTAATACCCTCGCCTGATACAACATGCCCCAAGAATGCCACAGAATCTAATCAAAACTCACACTTGGAGAACTTAGCTTATAGCTTCTGTTCCCGCAAGGTCTGAAGCACCACTCTCAAGTGCTTCTCGTGCTCCTCCATGCAACACGAGTAAATCAAAATGTCATCAATGAAGACAATGACATACGAATCAATATAAGGCCTGAACACCCTGTTCATCAAGTCCATAAACGCCGCTGGGGCGTTAGTCAAGCCGAATGACATCACTAGAAACTCATAATGGCCATACATAGTACGAAAAGCAATCTTCGGAACATCCGAGTCCCGAATCTTCAACTGATGCTACCTTGACCTTAAGTCGATCTTAGAGAACAACCTAGCACCCTGCAACTGGTCAAACAAATCATCAATACACAGCAGCGGGTACTTGTTCTTAATGGTAGCTTTGTTCAACTGGCGGTAATCAATGCACACCCGCATAGTCCCATCTTTTTTCTTTACAAATAGCACTGGGGCACCCCAAGGTGATACACTTTGCCTGACGAACCCCTTTGCTAGCAACTCCTCAAGCTGCTCCTTCAACTCCTTTAACTCTTTCGGAGCCATATGGTACGGTGGGATAGATATAGGCTGGGTACCTGGAGCCAAGTCAACACAGAAGTTGATATCACGATCTGGCGGCATGCCTGGAAGATCAAAAGGAAACACATCGGAGAACTCCCGAACTACTAGTACTGAATCAATCGCCGGAGACTCTGTAGTAGTATCCCAAACATAGGCTAGATAAGCCAAACAACCCTTCTCACCCATGTGTCGAGCCTTCATAAAAGAGATAACCTGACTAGATGTACTGACAGACGAACCCTTCTACTCCAATCTAGGCAACTCTGGCATCGCTAAGGAAATAGTCTTGGCATGGCAATCAAGGATGGCGTGATATAGGGATAGCCAGTCCATGCCCAGGATGACCTCAAAGTCGGTCATATCAAGCAACAAAAGATCCGCTCTAGTCTCGTATCCACAGAATGTGACCACACAGGACCGATAGGTCCGATCCACAACAACAGAATCGCCGATAGAAGTGGACACATAAACAGGAGTACCCAAGGACTCACAAGGAATATCCAGAAAATGAGCAAACATATATGACATATACGAATAGGTAGACCCTGGATCAAATAGTACTGAAGCTTCCCTACCGCAGACATAAATAATACTTGTGATCACGACATTTGAGGCCACTGCATCTGGTCTGGCCAGAAAAGAATAGAATCTGGCTGGAGTGCCACCTGGCTGGCCCCCGCCTGTCTGACCTCCACCTCTAGGATGGCCCCTACCCACTTTCCCACCCATCTCTGGGTGGACGGACGGCTGGTGCGACTACTGGTTTTGTAATCATGGGCTGCTGACCCTACTATACTGCCTTGCCCCGAAGTCTGGGTCAATGTCTCTTCATGTGACTAGGATCCCCGCACTCATAACAACCTCTCGGAGCGGTGGACTGCTGCCCTGAAGTATGACCCGGATGGCCCGAATACCCACTGGGAGAACCCTGAAGAGCGGGTGGGCGGTATGAACTCTCTGGCATGGCACTGAAATAGGCACTGGAAGAACCCTGATAACCGGGGTACCCACTGGAAGAACCTTGAATAGCTAGCGGGCGGTAAGAACTCTCCAGCATAGCATTGACGTAGGGTCGCGCTGGAATACCCCGAAGAGGTGGTGGTGCTGAATATGGGGGCCTGCTGGGCTGACCCCTCCCAAATTTTTCTCTTCCCCCAGCTGGGGCACCTCTGAACTCTCCAGAAAAATGGGACCTCTTATCTCGCTGCATCTGCTCTCTACCCCTCTAACGGTAACCCTCAATCCTCCGAGCAGTCTCTATTACCAACTGATAAGAAGTCCACATCTCAACCTCCCGAGCCATACTAGCCCGAATACTAGAGTGCAATCCCGTAACAAACCTTCGCACCTTCTCTGCGTCGGTAGGAAGTATCATACGTGCGTGGAGGGACAACTTAGAGAATCCTGCCTCATAATCGATCACTGACATCTGACCCTGCTCAAGCTGCTCAAACTGACTACGCAACTCTTCCCTCTAGGAGGGCAGAATATACCTGTCCAAGAATAGGCGTGTGAACTGGTCCCAAGTCATGGGAGGAGAACCTGCTGGTCTGCCAAGGAGATAAGACTTCCACCGCCTACGTGCTTTGCCCTCTAACTGAAAGGTAGTGAAATCCACCCTGTGAGACTCCAATATGCTCATGTTGTGCAGTCTGTCCCTGCACCTATCAATGAAGTCCTGGGGATACTCATGTTGCTCACCCCCAAAGACCGAAGGGTGAAGCCTGGTCCATCTATCCAGTAGCTTCTGCGGCTTGCCGGTCGCAGCTGGTCTGGGCTCAGGTACAACTGCTGCAACTGGCCGGGCTCCACCTATCGGTAGTGTGCCCAGGGTCTGATATACTACAGCTGCATGCCCAGGAGCCTGAGAAGTAGGGGTCTGTGCTCCCCCTCCCGCCTGAGATGTGGCTGGGTTTGCTGGAAATAAAGCAGCCTGGGTCATAGAATCCATGAGCCGTAGCATACGGCCCATGACCTACTAAAAGCCCGGTGCTGACATGAAATCAACCGGGGCTGGCTCTGCTGCGGGTACCTCGCCCAGCTCCTCATTAATGAGATCCTCCACTGGATTGATTGGTGGTGCAACTGGGGCGACTCTAGGACGTCCTCGTCCCCTACCTCGGGCCGGTGCCCTCCCCCGGCCTCTGCCTCGGCCTCTAGCAACAGGGGGAGCAGCTCCTCCCGGGTTCGAAACATCTGCCGCGCGTGTTCTCACCATCTGTGAGAGAGTAAGAGAATAAACTTAGTACACCATCAACTGAACGATAGGAGATGAATAAAGAATAGTTTCCTAACACCTTATAGCCTCTCGAAGATAAGTAAGGACGTCTCCGCACCAATCCGCAAGACTCTATTAGGCCTGCCCATAACTTGAGAGACCTACGTGAACCTAGTGCTCTAATACTATGTTGTCACGGCCCAATTCCATTTTAGGCCGTGATGGCACCCAACACCATTGCTAGGCAAGCCAACAGTGAACAATCTAATAATTTTCCTATTTTAATAAGTTTTACCCAAGTAAATAACTTTCCTTAGTTTAATAGGTTTAGCGAGAAAACATATTTAATCTAATAAAACGAAAGTAGCTGAATGTATTTATGGCCATAGAAGTTAAACAAAAATCACAAGTCTACTAGTGTGTGCCAAGATCTGGTGTCACAAGTGTGTGGGCTACTAGTAGAATATACAAAAGATCTCTACTCTACTGTCTGAAATAGAATAGACAGAAAATAAATCAAAAGAGAGGCTCCCGCTGCTGCTGAATGGCTCGGAAGGGCAGCTCACGATGTGGTCTCGGACCAGAAGTCAAGCGTGCGTGCCGGACTGATAACTAGATGCACCTGCCTCAGATCCTGCACATCAAGTGCAGAAGTGTAGCGTGAGTACATAAACAACATGTACCAATAAGTATCTAGTCTAACCTCGAAGAAGTAGTGACGAAGAGTCGACTTCGACACTTACTATAGACAAAAAATATAATAGTATGAAGTTCTAATTAAACATGATATATAAAATGATAATAGAACTCAGAGAAGGAAAATAAGTAAACAATCCTTTCATTTCAAGTAAGAACCAAGTCATTTCTCTCATCTAATCCTTTCACCTTTCAAGTCCATAGAACAATATTAAATATAAAGGGGTTTCAATATCTTTACGCACGAATTATGCCGAGGACGTACGACCCGATCCAAATATACATATAAATATACTGTGCACTCCTAGGGTCGAACGACCCGAACCATAGATACATCAATTAACCTTCTGAGACGAACGGCCCGCTCCCATGAGAGTAGTGGAAATTTACCCCACTCGTGAAATATACTTGCAAAGCGGTTGAATATAGATTTTCTCAAGTTATCATAATATTTCTCTATTCTTTTTCAAAATAAGAAATTCAACTAGGAACCTTTAAAATATTGAAATCCTCAACCTCTGCTTTAATCCAAACAATTAGTAAGCATAAACAAGCAACGATATCAACAAACAAAAATATGGTGTAAGCCTAAATCAACCCGGACATAAGCATGAATAGTAGCTACGCACAGACTCTCATCACTTCGTACGTATGTAGCCCCCCACAAATAGAAGCACATAATGATTAAGTTCACCTATGGGGTTAATTCCCTCTTACAAGGTTAGAAAAGAGACTTACCTCATTTCAAGGCCTACTTCCCGTTCCAAGAATGTGCTCACACCCTCAATTTGGTGCCGAATCAATCCAAAACTAATCAAATAGTATATAAACTAATCAATACATGCTCAAAAGTTTGTATTCCAACTATTAAAGAAGTTACCCAACCCTAAATGTAAGATTCTTAAAATTTACCCCCGGGCCCACGTGCCCCGATTCCGAAAATTTTTGAAAAAATGTTGTTACCCATAACCTCATGAACTCAAATATATTATTTTTACTAGATTCCATAACGAATTTCATGATTAAATCTCATTTTTAGGAGAAAAACCTAGGGTTTTCTCCTAAACCCATGATTTTTACTAATTTACATGTTATAATCTACCCATAAGTTATGTATTTGACTCATATTTGGTAGGAATTACTTACCTCAAGGTGTTAGATGAAAATCCCCTCTCTAAGAGCTCCAAGAATCGCCCAACAATGGAATAAAATGAGCCAAAATGACTAAGTCCCGTATTAAATGAAGGATTCTGCCTTTAGCGGTTTCCGCACCTGCGGAGGGTCTTCCACTTTTGCGGTCAAAAGTTCAGAACCGGACTGGCCACTTGCCCATCGCACCTATGGAGCCAGGGCCACTCCTGCACAACCGCTCCTGCAGCCGACGCTTTCGAGCTTGCGGACACAACCGCTTCTGCGGTCACAGTCATCGCACCTGCGCATTCGCAAGTTCACCAAACTCCTCGCTCCTGAGGATCCTGGGCAGCCTTGGCTTGCTTGCTTCTGCAGCTCCTGGCTCACACCTACGGCTGGCCAAGTGCAAGTGCTATTAAACCAACAGCTGGGAACTTCAGCTGTTGCTCCCAAGTTTCAACTTGGTCCGAGCCTCCTCCGATTGATACCTGGGGCCCCCGAGGCCACGCCCGAATAGACAGACTAGTTTGAAATCATAAAACAAACCCGCTCGAACTCTCGGAACGCCTAAGATGACATTAAAACTAAGAATCACACCCCAAACCAATTGGATAAAAAAAATGAACTTTAAGTTCTTCCAATTACTCCCAAAGCGCCGAAACGTACTTACACTACTCGGATTGACACCAAATTTTGCGTGCAAGTCTTAAATGACATTACAAAACTAACCCCGGTCTTGAAATTCCATTCAGACCTTGATATCACCAAAACCTATTCTAAACCAAATTGAAAGAACTTCAAGAACCTTCAAGGGGACCAACTTTCAATATTAGGCGCCGAAACGCTTCCGGGACATTCACAACCCAGTCCGAGCATACGCCCAAGTACAAAATCACCATACGAACCTATTAGAACCGTTAAATCCCGATTCCGAGGTCGTTTACTCAAAATGTTGACCGAAGTCAAACTTCGCCTTTTAAGGCCAACTTAAGGAACCAAGTGTTCCGATTTCAACCTGAATCCTTCCAAATCTCGAACTAACCATCCCCGCAAGTCATAAAACAGTAAAAGAATATACGTGGAGTCTTATTTAGGGGAATGAGGTTCTAAAAGGTAAAACAACCGGTCAGGTCATTATAAAAAGATGCGTCTGTATGTTTTTATATAGACATGACCGTTCATGAACGGATGTATTAATACGTTGGTCTATAGTATAGTGAATCGACCGATGAAAATGACAAAAATCTATAGCAAGTTGGATTTGTTTCTTGAATGAAGGTTCTATAATTTGCATATCATATAGACTTGTATTTTGGTATGGAATAAGAACAAATAGCATACAAATGATAGAAAAAGACGGAGTGGTTGTGAAATGTGTTATTTATTAAAAAGTTGTGGCCACAACCGATGTCAACTATTTTAGTTGTTGTTATAATATAATATTGCTATATTAAGTGTAGTCAATAATCTGATATGCAATAGAAATTTGAGACGTATTAGTCTACGACATAAGGAAACTTGCATTGAATTTTCATGACAATGAAACAAGTCTTGAGATATTTAAAATATACTCAAAATTATGCTTTGCACTAGAATAAGTATCCTACGATAATGGAAGGATATAGTGACGCAAATTAAATCACCGGTTCGACTGTTTTTAAATTCACAATTGGATATATTTTCATAGTCAATGGAGGAGCAATGTCTTAAAAATCATTCAAATAAATGTGCATTACCCGCTCTGTAATGGATGCTGATTTTATAGCCTTAGACAAGGCCGGTGAAGAAGTAAAATGGCTCCAGAATATCTTGAAGATATTCCATTTTGGCCTACATTATTG
The DNA here is from genome assembly GCF_000390325.3 of Nicotiana tomentosiformis. Lineage (NCBI taxonomy): Eukaryota > Viridiplantae > Streptophyta > Magnoliopsida > Solanales > Solanaceae > Nicotiana > Nicotiana tomentosiformis. Next base: position 60,026,312 of record NC_090823.1, read on the forward strand.
GTATCTATATGCATATATTGTGATAGTCAAGCGACAATAGAAAGGTCAAGGAGCGTTATCTGCAACGAAAAATATCTTCATATATCACGAAGATATAAAACCGTTAGACAACTACTCTCTAGGGGAATTATTATAATTGACTACGTGAAGTCAAGCGATAATATATCAAATCCACTTACAAGAGGCCTAACTAGAGAGGTAGTTGAAAGATCATCGAGGGGAATGGGACTATGGTCGAGGACAAGTTATTGAACATTAAGGCTTTTTAATGGTTTCTATATTTGATATGGGATATATCAAATAGTGTATCTACGGAATAACACATTAAGAATCACCTATGTAAGTGTGAAGTGTAAGAAGCTTCAAGGAAAATCCTGTAGGGCCAGTTCTCTACCCATTTACGAACCGTGCCGTGTTCATGGATGAAATGAACACAATACTGAGAACCAAAGACGGTAAGGGTTGATTGTTTGACTTATGATTGTCTAGGTATACACCAAAGTTCAAAGGTTTAAAGATATCAAATCTACCGACTGATCGAGTATATCCGAAATAGATTCACTACGGAAAGTTCAAAGGAAAACCTACTTATCCAGATGCGATTAATCCTCACATGTGAATCACACAAGCGTTTGCATGCTTTTATACATATTATCATTCCCTATTCATGTGGGGGATTGTTAGGTTTCTAAAAAGGTGTAAATAAAAAATGGAAGAGGCACCTTTTGGGTGGCATCTCTTCATCTCATCCTTTCATTGATTATAAAGTTAGAGGCTAGGCTTCATTTTTACATACAGAAAAATCTAAAAACTTCTCATATCTTTTCTACATTATTGCATTATTTTTCCAAAATAAACATATAAGTGTCAAGTGTGATTTGCTCTGTTTGTTGAGTTTGCTGAAGTTCTGTAATTTCGATTTCCAGTATTAAAGAATAGTTATTACGTTCTATCCCGGAAAGAATTAATCCAAAACCTTGGGCAACTGTGAGGGGATTAAATTCCTTAAGGACACACAAATAACTTGTGGGATCGAAATTATTTTGTATTTTGTTTATTGAACTAACATGTCTTTACTTTTCAAATTTTCTATTTTTGAACACGGTTTTACTAACAGGTTTTGGCCCAATTTGTCGAAAGTTGGCAATTTGAAGAATTGGAGATTTCATAGGTTTGATTGGGAGTTGACTTCGGTATTATCAGACTTCTATTGTGGTTTTGAAACTTTAGACAGGTTCATTTAGTCGATTGAACTTGTGTACAAAGTTTGATTGTAATCCAGAATGTCTAAGTGTGATTCGGATGCGTTCGCCGAAGTTGGAATGCTTGAAAGTTAAGAGAATGATTTGTTCTTCGATTTATGGTTTTGATGTTATTTGTGGTGCTTTGAGCCTTTGGATAAATTTGGATAATATATTTGTACTTACTGGTATGACTGGAAGGGGTCCCGAGGGGCTCGGGGTATATTTTGGATCATTGGTTGAGAGACTAGTTGTAATGACCTGACCGGTCGTTTTGATCTTTAACGTCATTCGGTGGTTTGGGGCTTTGAGTAGCTTTATATTATGTATTATAACTTACGTGTATGGTTGGTTTCGCTTTTTGAGCGGTTCAGGATTGATTTGGAAGAATGATTCTCGTTTTAGAAGTTTTAAGTTGGAAGAGTTGACCAAGGTTTGACTTTTGGATAAATGGACTGGGAATCGGATTTTTATTGTTCCGATAGGTTCGTATGATAATTTTGGACTTGTACGTATGTTCAAATTTTGTTTCGGAGGTTCCTTGAAGAATTCGACACTATTTGTCGAAAGTTGGCAATTTGAAGAACTTAAGAGTTCATAAGTTTGACCAAGAGTTGACTTAGATATTATTGGACTCTAATTGGTGTACCAAGAATTTTGATAGGTCTATATAATTAAACATATGTGCAAAGTTTGGAAGTAATCTGAAGTGTTTAAGTGTGATTTGGACACTCTTTGAAAGAATGAAGATTTAACAACTTAAGAGAAATTCTATTCGGTTTGATCCTCAATTCTTTGTTGTGACGCTCCCGTGCGTGTTTTGAAGCTTTGGATAAGTTTGGATAATGTATTTGTTCTTTTTGGTATGATTTGATGGGGTTCCGAGGGGCTGGGGTATATTTTGAATTATTGGTTGAGAAACTAGTTAAGTTAAAGATTTGAAGTTTGACTATGGTCAATATCGGGTTAAGATGACCTCTTTTCTGTGTTTTGAGTGCGCGAGCAGTTTCGTAGCGTATTTTATGATTATCATGCATATATTATTTGTGTCCGGGAGGTTCCTAATGAGTTTTGGTTACTAAAACGAAGATTTTCTTATTAGTGGTTATTTTTTCTGGTGTAAGTAATTACAAAAATATCATTTATGTCCTTGAAATTTTCAGATTTGTTTTAAAATTTCAAAACATCATATCTCCCTCATTTTAAGGCCAAATTGGGTGATGCAAAAGGCTATCTTGGGTATAATCTCACAACGATCATATTGGGATTATCAAACGTGAGTTTCGGGATCATCTAGGACCTGATTCGGGCTGGGACACCTTTTGCATTTTTTACTTGTTTCGGAATTCAGTTACTTTTTCTCACAAGGTTTTGTAGCTCGGGTTTGGCAATTTTGGAGGGGATTTTCACCACTTGAATTGGCGTAAGTATTTTATACTCAGATTTGTTATTATTTCATGATTCCAACCTCGATTTTAGTATTTTATTAATGATTTGAATTGGAGAAATTGGGAATTTTAGTAAAAAAAATTTAAAACATAAATTGATGGTTTGAAGGACGATTTGAGGTCGGAATTGAATGGTTTTGGTATGATTGGACTCGTATTAGAATAGGTGTTCGGAATTTGTGAGTTTTGTCGGGTTCTGAGGTGCATGACTACTTTAAATAGTAATCGTTGGCTTTGGACCCAAATGATAAAATTCTCCAAATAAACTATGAACTTTCCTAGTCGCTGGGTAACATAATTGAGTTTCCTAAATCTCATCAGTTAAACGCTACACTTCACGCTGCATCATTCCATACATTTTGAAGTTTCACACGCAATCCCAAACTTTGAAAACTAGTCCTTTTATGAATATTCGTAGAATGCTTTAGGCGCGATTTAATTTATTATCATGATTATGTACACATTCACGTGACATAGCTATGATCCCAAAAATAAATCAAGGTTTGCGTTCTCACAACTTTGGGAAAAATAATCTTAACATTAATAAAGTGTCATTAGTTGTGTACACGTACACGTGACATGACTTTACACACCAAACAAAATAGATACACACACGTGGTTCGTTTTCAAGATAATTCCATAATGCCATATTAAGTAACTAAAAATGGTAAAAGGTGAAAACGCACATAGGTTCAAAAAATACGTAATTAATAGTAATCAAGCCAAGTATGATTGTAAAACGACCGTGCTAAAATCGCGGAATGGCTAACACCTTCACCCGGGTTAATAGAATTCCTTACCAGGTCTTATGTGTTTCACAGACTTTAAATAGAGTCAAATTTCTTTGATTTGGGATTTTAAAATAAATCAGTGACTTGGGATACCATAATAATTATTTCAAGTGGCGACTCTAATTAAAATAAATCAATACCATTTCAATAATGCCATTTAAATTAAAAAAACTCCTTTCTCCGTAAAAATGAGGTGTGAAAGCTCTGGCGACTCTAATGGGGTGTCACGCCCCGACCTCGGGGAGCGCGACCAATGCTCAACCGAGATAACCCGGTCGAGCAAGTCTACTTGACGCCGTCTATCCAATCTTACCCATGAACAATATAAAATCAATATCAAGAGATATACATGAGGAGAGTGAAATGTTCCCCATTCTTTTCCCATTTCTCAAAAGAAATTCATTTACGATTTTTAAAATATTGCGAGTTTATAGATATAATGAAAAAAAACATGTTTGCCAAAAACCAACACTTCTAGTTCAATTCCCAACATCAAACATCACTAACAACCTGTCTACGGAGTCTCTAAGTACAATAAAAGAGTAATATGGAACTGCCGGCAACAAGGCCCCGACAATACCTCAAAACACAATGTACAACATCAGGCCCGGAATAGAGTAGGGCTCACCAAAACCTGCTGAATAGAGAGTGACTGCTAACGAGGACCAAAGCTGCCTGCTAATGAATCACCTGCATCCATTAAAGATGCAGCGCCCCCGATAAAAGGGACGTTAGTACATATGGAATAGTACTAGTATGTAAAACTAACTGTCCTCTTTCAAAATAGAATATCAATGTAAGAAAGGGAAAACCATGGAAACAATAATCAACAATCAATGATATCCAAATTCCAAGTTAAAACATAACAATTTAAAAAATATGAAGATAATACTGTGACGATGATAATCAAAATATGAAGATAATATTATTTTTGGTTGGGAGATCTTTAGTACCGATATAGATATACCACTGTGTATTTTGCACGGAGTCCGATCACGGACTAATCGGCTAGGCCGTCTCACCCGAAGACATCAACCACAATCAAAATTACTATCACAAACTTCAATCATTATCTCAATCACAATCTCAAGCACAATCACCACCATGTGTGCGGCATGGCGTCCGATCACGACCCGACCGGCTAGGCAGTCTCACCATAATGTTGTGTGGATCGACATCACCCTTTTCTAGCAATCATCTAATCCCAAATAAGGGGAATAATATCATCACATCAATCTCATCCCAATTAAGGGGAATAATTTCATCATATCAATACGGGGATTTAACCCTCAATTACTCCTATACCGCCACATGTAGTTTTGGGGTTAGGTTGTTACCTACCCTTCCTCGGTGACTAACGATACTCCCAAAAATATTTTTGATTTTCATACAAGGGAAACATAAATACAATTGCATTTACCCATAAACTTTCACACCATTTATAGCCTCATTGGTACTTTTAACCACTTACAACATCATTATTTCATTGGCTCTCTTGGCCATACATATGATTCTTAATTCATGGCACAATAGCCGTATTTCATATTCCACACTTTTATTTCTTTCCTTTCATGGATCATCATAAAAAATATCAACAAATAGAATATTCTAGAAATAGCAACTGTAGGTTCATTAGTAATGAAAACTTTAAACACAATGGATTTCTTTCCGAGAAATGGAGTAAAACGAGTGGCAATCGAAGTACAAGTTAAAATCATAAACGAGTAACACATCATTTATTCTTGAAATACTTTTCCCTAAAAGGGTAATACACAATTTCAACTCTTGAATATATAAGAGTTCAAAACACATTGGAAATACTTACAAAGCATAGCATTAGTTAAAACTACCATATTTGGGCATGACTTGAATACATAAGTTTTTAGGAAAATCTATTTTCGAGGTCAATTTGGAAAGGTTGAATCAAGGCTCATTTCATAACCTTTCTCACATCATTTCATTTCCTTGGCACCATTAGTGACAAGTATAACTTTCATTATTGGAACCGGTGGCCACGCTTTACATCTCCAACCCACTTCTTTCACTTTCAAGCATCCTTATAGATTATCACCAACAAGGCATTTCAAATCAAGACATTAGGTACACATATGAGCAATAGGATTTTTAGACACATGGAGTATTATTTCCAAGTTAAGATTAATGGACTCTCATTTGCAACACGACTCAAAGCCATAACATTTTAATACACATATCATTCTTGAACACATTCCCGAAGGTTAACATAATGTGATTGGAACATTCAGAACACATTTTGAATACATAATTCTCGTCACTTTGCTTACTCGGGATAATCGAATTTATTGGGAACAACTCAGAACATGGGAATAATGATCTTGAGCCAACCATACTTGAAACTTACGGGAACATCATGGAATTCAATTCTAAGAGAGTAGTTTAGCCAACATACCTCGCTTTGAGCTTTTCTTAAATTACTACAATGTTCCGAAAATCCTAGCAATCCCAATCTATTTTGAGACATAACAAAATTGAACACATATTAGGAAGATATTCATGGCTTCAGCTCGTTTGAGCATTTTATCAAACACTAGATGTGCAAATTTGATTACAAGGTTCTTCCACAAGATTTCCTTCACTCCACAACCCAATCTTTACCCATTTGAGCTCAACAATCTTCCCACAAACCTTAATTGTACATACATGTATAAATAATACTCTCACACCCAAGAATCATACTCCCAATCAACCATCTTCTACCTAAATTCAAAATTAAAAACTAGGGTATGGAACCTTACCTTTTAGATGAACACCTTGTGAGCTTTCTTGTTGAATTTCAAGGCGTGAACAAGCTTTTGATGAACTATTATCTTAGGAATTTCTCCTCTCACTCTAGGGCACTTTTTCTCTCTAAAAATATCAGATATTCCCTTAAAAAATGGTCCCTTATGTCTATTTATCGAGATAGGGTCGGGTTATAAAGATAGAAGAATGGATCCTCCAAAATTCGGACCTTGGCTACAAACCAGGCTAGGAAAGCTCTGCAGCGAGCTACAAACAAGGCTTCGCGAGCTCTGTAGCGAGCTACAGACCAGGCTTTGTGATCTCTATAGCGCGCTACAGACCAGGCTTCGAGGGGGATATAGCACGGTCTAGCGCGCTACGAGCTGGGTGATGCGAGGTCCAAATGATTCAACTCCCCAATGCACTGTTCAACCCAAAAAGTCTTAAAATACAATACATTAGCCTACATAGGCACCACAGAACCTTAAATTACTTTCCGGAAATTTACGGGGCCTTACATCCTCCCCCACTTAGGATCATTCGTCCTCGAATGAGGAGTAGAGTCCTCCCCAAACACCTAATATAACACATCTCAAGCTCCCAAATTTGACTAACTCCTAATTTTTTCAGAAATTCCGGCAGAGTCGCCTCTGTAATTGGGCCTATCCACTTGCCAGAGAATCACCTAAATCACTCCTAACAACACATCCACAACTTGACAAAGCATCACAACATACCAATAACACAAATTTTAACATTACCGGCATTACTTTATCAAAAGTAATATCTAGACATGAGCTGCACATATTTAAATCGTAACACATAGAAAGTACCTTTCGATCCACGACAAGCGCACAACACACACTAGAATATGCTCGCTAGTCGAATATAGTATAATATAATATCGTATCCACATGGATTGGAGTTAAACAGTATTATCGTGATTGGAGTTAAATAGATTGCTATCCAAGATAATCAACAGTTTAGAATTATGTGATTAAAAACTAAAATTAACTAAGAATCTAAAGCTAATTGATGAATGACAATCGAAACAAAAGTAAGAAAAGAAGATATCAATGGGAGAAAATAGGGATTGATTGGATCGGTGCAAGATAAAAGTCTGGGATTTAACTCTAGTTAATTCACTTCTAATGTTCAAGTTAGTCTCTCAAATTCACTCAATTATTAGTTCAAACGTTTAGTAGAAACTCCTCTCTCGATTAAGTCTCAACCTCACAATATGGACCAATTTAATCTCGGTGAAGATATGCACGACTTCGTGGTGGATTGGTCTTTAGGAGAACCTCTTTTGATTATCCTCCTAACTAGGTTTAATTAATAACTCAACTAGCCTCTTTTGATTACTAAGAAGAATTAATGAATTCAACTAACAAGATAATGCAAAGATATTACAAGTTATGCCTCTCTCGATTACATGAACATGTGAAAATAGATCCAACTATATAAAACATCCAAAACAATTCAATACATAAAAACTAAAGTTATTATCCACAAACAAATATCAAAACACCAAATCCATCAAACCCTAAAGGGAATTACTCCATAGATATGGAGTAATTCATCACAGATAAGTTTAAAGTAAAGAAAAACATAAAACGATCCAAACTCTTGTCTTGAGTGAGGATTGAATGATGAATTCCTTCTGCTTTTGCTTCTCCACCTCCTCCTTAGCCTCCTTAGGTCTTAGATGTGTCAAAAGTCGAGGAAATAACATTTTTCCATGTATTTATACCAAGTAGGGTCGGACCCAAATGAAAACACCTTTTCCTACGTGAAATAGGACATTTACTCTATAAAAATTGTACAGGCGTGTCACATGGGGTGACACGCCATGCGGGGAATTAGTGGGGAAATCCAGAGAGTTTTTTCTGACATGCAGCAGGACTTTTGTACAGGCGAGGCACGCCACGCGCTGCCCCACGCGCCGCATGTATGTTGTTTTCTTAGAGTATGGATGTTTTTTGACTTTTTGATATCCAGACGTGTTTTTCGACCCCCGAACGCAATCCCGGCTTAGTCCCTTGGGCTTTTACTCAGACTTCAAAGCTCCAAATCACTCGAATTCATTCCGTAACATCTACATAGCTCGGAATCCCCCTACAAGGCATAAAACACACAATTAGTGTAAAAATTGTACAGGCGCGTCACATGGGGTGACACGCCATGCAGGGAATTAGTGGGGAAATCCAGAGAGTTTTTTCTGACATGCAGCAGGACTTTTGTACAGGCGAGGCATGCCACGCGCTGCCCCACACGCCGCATATATGTTGTTTTCTTAGAATATGGATGTTTTTTGACTTTTTGATATCCAGACGTGTTTTTCGACCCCCGAACGCAATCCCGGCTTAGTCCCTTGGGCTTTTACTCAGACTTCAAAGCTCCAAATCACTCGAATTCATTCCGTAACATCTACATAGCTCGGAATCCCCCTACAAGGCATAAAACACACAATTAATGTAAAACACTAGCGATTAAAGCTCAAAGTCAACTAAAGTGCAATAAATTAGAGTGCAATAAGTAACTAAAACACGTGATTATATCCTACTATCAACACCCCACACTTAAACCATTGCCCGTCCTCGAGCAATCAAACTCCACTTTATAAAGACACGACCTTTTTCAAACAACTCTCCTAACTCATTACACCAAGAATATTTAAAACAGACTAAGCACAATAGTGTAACATCTTCACCTCAAGATTTGACTCAAAAGCACCACGCATTATTTATAAACCGCTCACTTACTCTAACATTGAGGTCATGCATTACCTTTCCTTCATGAATCAAGTGCCCTCACTACAAGAGAGATTAGTTCTATACACAATAGATATTAAAAACAATTAGGAACTCAAGATAAAAAGAATTCATTCACTCTCAGAAATAACATTCATATGCCACAAAATATGAACCATAGGCTTGCCCGTAGTGTACTACTCTACTAATTGAGCTCATTCAGTCAAGTATCAAGTAGGACTTTAAATGGTTGTAATGTAGGCTGCGGGTTGAGTAGGATACATTTAGATATAAGAGTGACTACACCTCTCTAAGCACTTTAATACATACAATTTAACATTCTAAACCCCACACTTATGTCAAACCATACTCCACCTTCACATCAATATGCATTAACTCCCTACTTCTTTAAGCTCATTTACATCAAGAGTTACCACTGTCAAAGAATAATTGCACAACAATACAACACTTTTTGTTTCTTTTTTTTTTCTTTCTTTTTCAATTCAAGTTGCTCTTACTTTTTCAATACATTGCACCTTTCTCCTTATTTCATTAGTTCTACTCAAAAGCTAAACCAACCACCACACACTTCAACATTTACAAAATTCATAACAAATTTAAGTGCTCACGAGAGGTTAAATGGTTCAAATAGATGGTCAATTCAAATAAATGGCCGAGGCTTGTAATATGGTTGCCAAGGAAACAAGATCACAGTGTCAAATGAGTTAACTAAGATTCATAACAATTAGGCGAGTAAACACATATAACTGGCTCAACAAAGAAACGCCTATATCACTTCCAAGACTGAATAAAACTACCATTTCGCTTTGCAAACACACGGGGTAAGTTCTAGACATCAAATGCAATGCACAGAATAACGCTAAACCTCTCTCACACACATGGCACATAACTCACTAAAGATTGGATTATCAAGACACTCTAGTCAAAGCAGTTAAGAAAAGTTAAGATCATACAGCTTAAGGTATACACGAGTCAAAAACCGAGCCTAAGTATCACAACTAAAGCACTCACTATTCTCAAGGCATGATAAAGTTAAAAGATGTTGCCTTCAATTCAATTCATAGCACAAAGTTTCCTACTATTCTACAAAACAAAAGCTAACTACACCTGGTTCAAACAATTTTTATAGTTTTTTTCAATTTTCCAACTACTACAACTAACAAAACTAACACATTTACATACAACATACAATTATCCCCCACCCCACACTTTATGTTGTGGCATGTCCCCGTGACACACAATTAAAAAGCATAAGGTAAAAGAAACTTCCCTGAACATCTAGTCGGGGTCTGAGTCGAAGTCCGGATCCATTCCTCGCATTCGATCCAATTTGCACATCCACGCCGACAACTTCTTCTCTGGCTTCTTGGAGTGTACCACACACTTATCTTCCTCACTCTTTCCAGCCTTCTCTTTTGAACTCTTCACTTTTCACTCAACACTTGCAGCTGGCTTCTCCTTTCTCACCCCCGTTTCTACATTCATCTCGAAAGTCACCGTCTCCTCACCCACTCTAAGCATGAGTTTTCTATCATGTATGTCTAGTATTGCTCTACCCGTTGCTAAGAATGGTATTCCTAGGATAAGAGGGACCTCCTAGTTCTCCTCTATATTCACTACTATAAAATTTACAGGAAATACGAACTTGTCTACCCGCACCAAGACGTCTTCAACTATCCCCTCGGGATTAAAGTTGTTTGGTCTGCCAGCTGCAAAGATATTGGTGCAGAACTTATCTCTCCAATATCATTCTCAAGCTTCCTGTAAATAGACAAAGGGATTAAATTAATTGAGGCACCAGAATCATATAAAGATTCATCAAAGGTGAGAGTGCCTAAAGAGCAAGGTATAGTAAAACTCCCTGGATCTCCACACTTTTGTGGGAGTTTATTTTGCAAGATTGCACTGCAGTGCTCTGTGAGCTTCACCACTGATGTTTCTTCTATCTTCCTCTTCTTTGTAAGGATCTCCTTCAACAATTTGGCATACACTGGCATTTGGGAGAGCACTTATGTGAATGGCAAATTTACATTAACCTATTTCAGCATATCTAGAAATCTCTCAAATTGCTTGCCCAACTTTTGGGGAAAAAGTAAAGCAGGCATGTGATTGCTCTCTTCATGATCCTCCTTACTCGAATTCTCTTCCTTCTTTTTATTTCTCAGTTGCCTTCTTGTCTTTCTTCTTCTTATCAACTTTATTTTTCAGTTTCTCCCCACTTTGTTTTTCAGGTATCACATCTTTTTGGACTGGGGTGGGCTCTTTCAACACTTGCCCGCTTCTTAGAGTTACAACATTCACCGTTTCTTTGGGGTTTCTTTCAGCATCAGCTGGCAGAGTACCTGGGATCCTTTCAGATAATATTGTTGCAATCTGTCCCACTTGTCTTTCCAGATTTCGAAGACCAGTACCTATTTCCTTGATAGCTGATCCATGTTCCCTTATAGTTGCACTATGAATTTCAAGCTTCTCATCAGTTTTCTGAATAAAGGATTTCATGAGATCTTCTAAGCCAGACTGAATGGGCTGTTGGGGATGAAATTGCTACCTCTGCTGATTTTAGAAAACTGGAGCTCCTTGTCCCTGGAGTCTAGGATTATTCTGTTGCCATGCATTTGCTGTACCCCCCAGGTGAACTCCATGAAAAACCGGGGTGTCTCTGACCCATTGCATTAAAGTTGTAATTCTCCACAACATTCACTTCCTTAGTTGAGGTCTGACACTCATGAGTGGGGTGTCCTCTACCACATATATCACAAGCTGTGTGAGTCTTACTCTGTATTAAAGCTAAGGTCAGCTTCCTTATCTCCTTGGCCATAGCATCAAGCTGTACCTGCACAGATGTGTTAGCGTCAACTTGGTGAACACCAGTCGCTCTTCTTCTTTCAGCACTTTCAGAGGGCCACTGATTTGCATCTTCAGTCAATTCATCAAGAATAGTGACTATCTCCTCTGGTGTCTTCTTCATCAATGGGCCTCAAGCTGCATTGCTCAATGTTCTACGTGCGACCGGTGTCAATCCATCTCAAAAATCCTAGAGTTGCATCCAGAGTTCAATTCCACTATGTTGACACTTTCGAACAATCTCCTTAAACCTCTCCCAAGCTTCAAACAAAGTCTCAGTATCTTTCTGGCAGAAGTTATGAATCTCTCTTCTAAACTTGCCGTTTTAGCTGAGGAGAAATATTTATCAAGAAATTTTCTGGTCATCTCCTCCCATGTTCTAATTGATCCTTGGAGAAAGCTTCGAAGCCACTGCTTCGCATAATCTTTTGAGTGTGAAGGGGAATGCCCCTAAGTATACCGCATCTTGTGAAAAACCATTGTATTGAAAGGTGTTCGTAATCTCCTCGAAGTCCATTAGATGGTTGTTTGGATCTTATTTCATCTTTCCTCTGAAGACACAACAGTTTTGAAGAGTTTTGAGAAACCCTTGCTTCAATTCGAAATTGTTTGCTGCAACTGGAGGTGGTCTGATACTTGACAATCCTTGGTTGTAGACTGGTCTAGCGTAATCACCAAGTGGTCTCCCAGCACCGGAAGCTATGTTTCTGAACTGGTCTGCACCCATGGGTTGATTTTGATTAAGTATGTGACACCTCTCTTCTTCATAAATGCATTGTGCATCTCTAATAGCTGCTTCTTCAGCATCCCGTGCAACGTTTTCTCTTTGTTGGGCTGCCTCTCTTGCATCCAAATCCACATTTTTATCATCTCCAACAATAATTTCTTTGGTTGAGAATTCCCCAACCTTCACTATATTCTCGTGGAGATTTCTTTCCTTCCTCAGCTGTCGTAGTTGTATCTCAATTTCTGGTCGTATGGTAGCACTTCCTTCCGAGAAGATCGAGTCATACACCAATCTAATATGTAGCCTACGCACAGTCAAAAAACACCAAACGTAAAAAAGGGAAAAATAAATAAAATAAAAAAGAAAAAATCCTGAATTAGCACTACAAACTATTTCAAAAACTATTGTATGCCAATCCCTAGCAACGACGCCAAAATTTGACGAGCGCAAAACAAACACTAAAATATTCTCGCTAGTCGAATATAGTATAATATAATATCGTATCTACAGGGATTGGAGTTAAACAGTATTATCGTAGTTTGTAACTAGATTGCTATAAAAGATAATCAACATTTTAGAATTATGTGATTAAAAATTAAAATTAACTAAGAATCTACAGCTAATTGATGAATGACAATCGAAACAAAAGTAAGCAAAGAAGATATCAATGGGAGAAAATAGGGATTGATTGGATCGGTGCAAGATAAATGTGTAGGATTTAACTCTAGTTAATTCACTTCTAATGTTCAAGTGAGTCTCTCAAATTCACTCAATTATTAGTTCAAACGTTTAGTAGAAACTCCTCTCTCGATTAAGTCTCAACCTCACAATATGAACCAATTTAAGCTCGGTAAAGATATGCATGACTTCGTAGTGGATTGGTCTTTAGGAAAACCACTTTCGATTATCCTCCTAACTAGGTTTAATTAACTATTCAACTAGCCTCTTTCGATTACTAAGAAGAATTAATGAATTCAACTAACAAGATAATGCAAAGATATCACAAGTTATGCTTCTCTCGATTACATGAACATAAGAATATAAATGCAAATATATAAAACATCCAAAATGATTCAATACATAAAAACTAGAGTTATTATCCACAAACAAATATCAAAACACCAAATCCATCAAACCCTAAAGGGAATTACTCCATAGATATGGAGTAATTCATCACAGATAAGTTTAAAGTAAAGAAAAATATAAAACGATCCAAACTCTTGTCTTGAGTGAGAATTGAATGATGAATTCCTTGTGCTTTTGCTTCTCCACCTCCTCCTTAGCCTCCTTAGGTCTTAGATGTGTCAAAAGTCGAGGAAATAATATTTTCCCATGTATTTATACCAAGTAGGGTCGGACCCAAACAAAAACATCTTTTCCTACGTGAAATAGGACATTTACTCTATAAAAATTGTACAGGCACGCCGCATGGGGTGACGCGCCATGCGGGGAATTAGTGGGGAAATCCAGAGAGTTTTTTCTGACATCCAGCAAGACTTTTGTATAGGCACGACGCCCCACGCGCCACGGGTGTGTTGTTTTCTCAGATTACGGATGTTTCTTGACTTTTTGATATCCAGACGTGGTTTTTGACCCCTGAACGCGATCCCGGCTTACTCCCTTGGGCTTTTACTCTGACTTCAAAGCGCCAAATCACTCAAATTCATTCTGTAACATCTATATAGCTCGGAATCCTCCTACAAGGCATAAAGCACACAATTAGTGCAAAATACTAGTGATTAAAGCTCAAAATTAATTAAAGTGCAATAAATTAGACTGTAATAAGCAACTAAAATGCAAGATTATAGCCTACCATCAATCCAAAATCATTTGACTATACAACCAAGTGATAACATTTTCTTTCCTTAACACTTTCTGCCTTCGAGGTGGCCTCCTTGACTCACAGACTTCACCATAACACTCGACAGAGGCGATCTCAACTTCAGGACTTATCTAACAAGGATGTCAATTAAGTACCTCTCATAGGCCAATTATCCATTAACTTCACCTTCACTAGCTTTCACTGGAACGATAGACAAAGGATTTCCAACTACCTACTTAGACATAGACACATGAAACACTGGATACATGGAGGACAATGATGGGTAATTATCATACTCATAGTTCGGCATATTTCCTTCAAGATTTCATAAGGGCTAATGTGACTATACATACTTTACCTTTATTAGAAATTCTCATAATATCTTCATGGAGAAGATGACCATAAAGTTTCCTACCCAAATTCAACCTTTGGCGACCTTCATCAATTATTCTAAGATGTGTTAGCATGAAGATGACCATAAAGTTTCCTACCCAACATGTTTGATCATGGGATGATGATCCTTCTGTGACATGTTTGAACCTTCAGCCCCCATAGATCTAATACAAAGAGGAACAACGGGGTTCGAGATGGAGCTGGAATTGTTTAAGAATTCATCAATGTGTTGAGCACAGGCACTTCAGGAAGTTATAGCCTAAGAGATGTGAAGGTTACTACCAATAACGCAGACATGATTATTCATTATGGTGACATCATTGGTTCAATAAATGAGGCATAGAGTTGCCTAGTAGGCATTGATAATGTAGGAACCATGTACATGACCCTGAGATGTAAAACCAAGTGAGGCATTCTAGATATGTGATTTATGGGAGACATGATCGGGAGGATAAGGACATTAGCATCAGTTATTCTTGTAAGACTATGAGTTATGAAAAGGGACAGTAACAATTGTTTCATTCTATATGTGCCGTGTTCAACCATAGTAAAATAGCCAAGTACGTGACACCAGTCTCCTCCTGGAGCATAGGCAAGATCAGCTTAACTCAAAATGAGAATATTCTAGCACCCTGAATGTGAAATTGGTTTCAAAATACATGCAGTTGCATTACGCTCTTAACATTAACTGACATAAGGAATCTATACCACAAGCCCATGAGGTTAAAAAAAAAAGAGGTCGATCACTTGTGAGATTATTATCATTGTGACAACTTAACCCTTTCCGATAGTTGATCCTATATGAGAGGACTAGAGACACGATAAACATGTCTTTCAAATCAATATGCTCACGATATGTGTCAGAATCTGGAACATCCACCTAAAGTGGGGAGGGTAAGGTCGCGATAAGTCTACTTAACTTTCAACCACATACGAGTGAAACCATGTAGCTACGACATCTTAATATTGGGATAAAATCATGTATTGGTTAGAGAGAATGAACACTTCATTATGAGATAGACATGTTTCTATCATAGTAACTCTTAAGCTGGACTAGCCGACCACTTCATGGGCAACTACAATACTAGGAATAAAGTGATTTACTCACTAACACATAATCTAGGTGGACATGAACGTCATACTGAGATGGGCGAGCAAAAAGATCTTCCTATGATGAATTCGTGAAAATCTCAAATTTCCCAGAAACTTTATGCGGACAAGTGACCCCTTTCAATTGACAAGTACACATATGATAGGTGCTGAGATATGCTCTCATGTTACTAGACAGTGAAAAGGATTCATGATAATATTCACAAAGGAGTAAAGTGATTGTTCCAACCATAGGAGCCACATACACCGGAGAGAGAAAGAGTGGCTCAAGAAGGATCTCAAAACTAGACTGCTTTACATTAGATTTGATACCACATAGGTAAATATTATGATAGTGCGTGCATAGGCACAAGTGAGCAGATGTTATCCATTTGAATCAAAAGGTTTTGTAAGAAATTCATCAGGTATAGTCCCTTGTTAAGAATTTAGGGAAGCAAGTGGGAAGCATTAGCCTAGGGTTATAACCCAATTCAAGGAAATAATTATAGAGCTCAATTCCACAAGAGGTTGTAAATAAGAGAATTTTCGATAGAGTGGCTTCACGAATAATGCGTCTCATTCAGAAAGTAAGTACATGCAATGTTTTGTGATCCAGCGTCTTGTTAAGACCATGTTAATGAAGGATCTTTAATATGGGTGTTCATATACAACACGGAAAAGCATGTGGTGTTTAGAATGATAAACTAAGGAGTGACTTACTTGGTAACTTTAGATTGATGGGGCAGTGCCTTAACTGATACCCCTCGACTCCACATCCATAACATACATTGGTACCATAGTGACATACCCTTGAATGACATCTCTTACACTTCACACAACGAGGATGAGGTCCGTTAAACTAACTCTCCCCACCGACCTGATATTTACCCTTTTTGCATACATCATAAGCATTCCCCCTATCCTTCCTCTAGGACCCCGTAACGGGATTAACAATCTCTGCACCAACTCGCTGTATGGGCTTTTAGAATTGCCCAAATCTACCAGCCCTAACACGCTCTTGAGCATACTCATAACACGACGCAAAATGTTCCCGTCCACATATCGGGCAGACTAGGATGGGTGTACCCAACCAAAGGGCATTTGTTCTTCTTGTGCCCCATCTTTCCACAACCATAACATATTTCAAGAATCATCCAACGTAAACCTGAGTGGCTCTTCTTTCATATCAAACATTTCGGTTTATTGATTCTAATAATCCTCTTTCATTTCTTAGATGCTCTCACCGCATATTCCGGTGGCGCGGTAACATTAATAGGAACAAGGACACTTCCCCTAGCCACTGGTTCTTTCAATACCTCCTCGCTGCCTCGCACCCGTGGGTTACTCATATTTAAAATGATACACAGCGAGGAAATTAGCTTCCTATCTTGAGCCCTATCGCATGATATGGAGTACCAAAGAAGAGTGACATTCCTAAGTGCCCAAGTAGACTCCTAATTATAGATGTGGTCGATAACACACCGATAAGAAGGACTCTACTAGACACGGCTTCAAGACATCCTAGGATACTTTAAAACCATAGAATCTGATACCATGTTTGTCACGCCCCGACCTCGGGGAGCGCAGCCGGCGCTTAACTGAGATAACCCGGTCGAGCAAGCCTACTTGATGCCGTCTATACAATCTTACCCATGAACAATGTAAAATTAATATCAAGAGATATACATGAGGAGAGTGAAATGTTCCCCATTCTTTTCTCATTTCTCAAAAGAAATTCATTTACAATTTCCAAAATATTATGAGTTTATAGATATAATGAAAAAAACATGTTTGCCCAAAACCAACACTTCTAGTTCAATTCCCAACATCAAACATCACCCACAACCTGTCTACGGAGTCTATAAGTACAACAAAAGAGTAGTATGGAAGTGCCGACAACAAAGTCCCAACTATACCTCAAAACACAATATACAACATCAAATGACATCAGGCCCGAAATAGAGTAGGGCTCACCAAAACCTGATGAATAGAGAGTGACTGCTAACGAGGACCAAAGCTGCCTGCTGATGAACCACCTGCATCCATTGAAGATGCCGCGCCCCCGGCAAAAGGGACGTTACTACATATGGAATAGTACTAGTATGTAAAGCTAACTGCCCTCTTTCAAAATAGAATGCCAATGTAAGAAAGGGAAAACCATGGAAACAACAATCAATAATCAATGATATCCAAATTCCAAGTTAAAACATAATAATTTTCAAAATACGAAGATAATACTGTAACGATGATAATCAAAATATGAAGATAATATTATTTTTGGTTGGGAGATCATTAGTACCGATATAAATATACCACCGTGTATTTTGTACGGAGTCTGATCACAGCCCGATCAGCTAGGCCGTCTCACACGAAGACATCAACCACAATCATAATTACTATCACAAACTTCAATCATTATCTCAATCACAATCTCAAGCACAATCACCACCATGTGTGCGGCATGGCGTCCGATCACGACCCGGCCGGCTAGGCTGTCTCACCACAATGCCATGTGGATCGACATTACCCTTTTCTAGCAATCATCTCATCCCAAATAAAGGGAATAATATCATCACATCAATCTCATCCCAATTAAGGGGAATAATTTCATCATATCAATACATGGATTTACCCCTCAATGACTCTTACACCGGCACATGTAGTTTCGGGGTTAGGTTGTTACCTACACTTCCTCAGTGACTAACGATACTCCCAAAAACATTTTTGATTTTCATACAAGGGAAATAGAAATACAATTGCATTTACCTCATAACCTTTCACACCATTTATAGCCTCATTGGTACTTTCAACTACTTACAACATTATTATTTCATTGGCTCTCTTGGCCATACATATGATTCTTCATTCATGGCACAATGGCC
Organism: Nicotiana tomentosiformis; assembly: GCF_000390325.3. Classification (NCBI taxonomy): domain Eukaryota; kingdom Viridiplantae; phylum Streptophyta; class Magnoliopsida; order Solanales; family Solanaceae; genus Nicotiana; species Nicotiana tomentosiformis. The sequence goes on from NC_090823.1 coordinate 60,045,083, forward strand.
GTATTTCATATTCCACACTTTCATTTCTTTCCTTTCATGGATCATCATTAAAAATATCAACAAATAGAATATTCCGGAACTCACAACTTTAGGTTCATTAGTAATAAAGACTTTAAACACAATGGATTTCTTTTCAAGAAATAGAGTAAAATGATTGGCAATCGAAGCACAAGTTAAAATCATAAACGAGTAACACATCATTTATTCTTGAAATACTTTTCCCCAAAAGGGCAATACAAAATTTCAACTCATGAATATATAAGAGCTCAAAACACATTGGAAATACTTACAAAGCATAGCATAAGTTAAAACAGCCACATTTGGGCATAACTTGAGTACATAAGCTTTTAGGCAATTCTATTTTCGAAGTCAATTTGGAACAGTTGAATCAAGGCTCATTTCATAACCTTTCTCATATCATTTCATTTCCTAGGCACCATTGGCCACAAGTATAACTTTCATTATTGGCACGGTGGCCACGCTTTACATCTCTAACCCACTTCTTTCACTTTCAAGCATCCTTATAGATTATCAACAACATGACATTTCAAATCAAGACTTTAGGTACACATATGAGCAATAAGAATTTTAGACGCATGGAGTATTCTTTCCAAATTAAGCATAATGAACTCTCATTTGAAACACGACTCAAAGCCATGACATTTTAATACACATATCATTCTTAAACACATTCCCGAAGGATAACATAATGTGATAGGAATATTCGAAACACATTTTGAATACATAATTCTTGACACTTTGCTTACTCGGGACAATCAAATTTATTGGAAACAAATCGGAACATGGGAATAAGGAACTTGAGCCAACCATACTTGAAACTTACGGGAACATCATGGAATTCAATTCTAAGAGAGTAGTTTAGCCAACATACCTCGCTTTGAGCTTTTCTTAAATTACTATAATGTTCCGAAATTCCAAGCAATCCTAATCTATTTTGAGACATAACAAAATTGAATACAGATTAGGAAGATATTCATGGCTTTAGCTCGTTTGAGCATTTTATCAAACACTAGATGTTCAAATTTGATTACAAGGTTCTTCCACAAGATTTCCTTCACTCCACAATCCAATCTTCACCCATTTGAGCTCAATAATCTTCCCACAAAACTTATTGGTACATACATGTATAAATAATACTCTCACACCCAAGAATCATACTCCTAATCAACCATCTTCTACCCAAATTCGAAATTGAAAACTAGGGTATGGAACCTTATCTCTTAGATGAAGACTTTATGAGGTTTCTTGTTGAATTTCAAGGTTTGAGCAAGATTTTGATGAACAATTAGCTTAGGGATTTCTCCTCTCACTCTAGGGCACTTCCTCTCTCAAAAAAATATCAGATATTCCCTTCAAAAATGGTCCCTTATGTCTATTTATCAAGATAGGGTTGGGTTATAAAGATAGAAGAATGGATCCTTCAAAATCCGAACCGGGCTACAACCAGGCTAGGCACGCTCTGCAGCGAGCTATAGACCAGGTTTCACGAGCTCTGTTGCGAGCTACAGACTAGGCTTCGCGAGGGATATAACATGGTCTAGCGCGCTACAGACCAGACTTCGCGAGGAATATAGCACGGTCTAGCACGCTACGAGCTGGGCAGCGCGAAGTTGAAATGATTCAACTCCCCAATGCACTATTCAGCCCAAAAAGTCTGAAAATACATTACATTAGCCTACATAGGCACCACAGAACCTTAAATTACTTGCCGGAAATTTACGGGGCCTTACATGGGGATCAGACCCAGAATCTCTAGTTTAAGGTTCAGAATTCGAGCTTGTAATGTGATCTATACTTGGGTTTATTGATTGTATAATATTGCTGTGTTTGTGGGCCTACTGTGCTAATTGCCGCTCATTTACTGCTTTGATATTATTTGAACTGTATAAACTGTCTTCTTTCGCCTCCCCTTTGAATCTTCTGAATTATTGGTGCACATGTGCGCATGGCCTACTTTTCTGTTAAAGGTCATACAAATTAGAACGAGGCTAAGTCAATAACTAGGCCGGGAAGACGTTCATGCTCCCGGTACGTTGCCCCCATCTCGGCTCGAGCTGTCTGCTTGGGTAAGCCAGGTCTAAAACACAACCCCAGGATTTGAACCTAGAATAACATAGCCTCATGCCGGATCCCTAGTAGGAACAAATATTCCTACTAGGGATCCCTCATGCCGGATCATTGGTTTTTTCTTTTGAAATTAGTGTCAACCCTAACCTTAACCACCCATAGGTACAAAATGAGCACTGTCCAGAACACACCGTTGACAGTTGTAGACGAAGCTCCACTTCAGCTTTAGATGTGGTGGTATGACTTGGGGGAATATGGTCAGAAATGGGTCACCAAGCACCTGGGAGCCCTCACATATATTATGAAAGTTAACCACGAGACGATTTGATTGAGGCACTAGTGACCTTTTGGGATCCCGTTCACAATGACTTCCGCTTCTTCGATTTTGAGCTTACTCCCACAGTTTGTAGTTTACTTTTTCTCGCGCTGAATCTGTTGTCCTTCGTCTATTTCGAGTCTATTATTTTTGCTTCGAGTCTGTATGTTTTCCTATTAAAATCTGTTGTTCATGTTTTCGAGTCTGAAGATTTTATTAATAAAATATTAAAAAACCCCAAAACTTTATTTGCTTTCATTTTACATTCATTTCCCTGAAGTACGTAATGGTCTGATTCATGTGGCGCCATTATACATAGGCAATTCCCATCGGATACGATCATAGTTATAAAATAACTGAGCGAAAAATCAACAAAAAGAGAGAGAAATTGAGAGAAAAACAAATACAAAGAAAACAAAACAAATAGTGACAAAACAAAAAGAGAAAAACAAAGAACGACAAAAGACAAAAGAGAAAAACCAGGAGCGACAAAATGAAAAACCAAAAAAGAGCGAGAAATGGAATAAAAAAGTACAGACATTTAAAAGCTGGGATGAAACACGTGACCATTGCAAACACATGGTAGAAGCATTTAACTATTTAGTTGAATTGCATCCAATGTGCAATTTCCTATCTGTTAAATGTTTCAAAACTAACAAGGTTGTTATGCGTGCAATTTAGCTAGGTTCTATTCAGGTGGTTGGTTTTGTTGGTAATCTGGCTTCCCATCCCTACTTCAAAAGATCTAAAGGAAAGGTTCCGATGGTCTCTGAAAGCAATCTACACATCATCAACCCTGAGGATCGCCCGACACCGGCTATTCCACAACAAGAATTCGCAACTATTGAAGAGAATAAGATGTTGCGTCTTCACATGTTGGAAATGTGGGACGCCTGGTCTAATAGTAGGGAACCGCCCAATGCAATTCCTGGGTTCCTTGAGTTGATCCCAAGATCGGGTGGGGCTACCAACGTCCCTATGACTAACCCGTTTATCCCATGCGGGTACTCTCCAATGCCGTCTAACGCTCCCGGCATGACTTACGTGGTTCACCCCCAGGCGCCGATTTTCGGGGTACCTCCAGCATTGTTCTCCGCTGCGCCTGTCTTCATCGCGACGTAGCCGATCATGCCCAGGACATATTTTAAACCTCCGACATTCACATTCTAGGGCACACAATTTCAGCAGGATATGACTTATATCACTCCAGACTCATATACTCAACATCCACAGTATGAGTCTCAGGCTGAACCAGAAAGAATAGTCAAAAATCTCGAGTAGGAAGAAATGGCTCAGAAAATGAAAAGCCCGGAGCAGAGTTTAAAGAACATGTAGGGCCTGAGTACCCAAAAGAGTGTCTCCTACTTCGACTTGTGCATGTTTCCACATGTTCATTTGCCAGCTAATTTCAAAATGCCAAAATTTGAAAAGTACAATGGGCACGGGGACTCGATTGCTCATTTGAAAAGGTACTGCAACCAGCTAAGGGGTGCTGGTGGAAAAAAGAAACTTCTAATACCCATACTTTGGAGAGAGTCTAGTGGGAAATTCCTTTGAATGGTATATGGACCAGGAAATCGCTCACTGGCACGTATGGGACGACCTTGCTAGAGATTTTGTCCGCCAATTTCAATACAATGTGGATATTGCTACGGATAGAAACTCCCAAATCTGATCTAAAAACGAAATCCACGGAAAATTTCCATGAGTATGCTGTTAAATGGCATGAGCAGGCTGCCCGTGTGAAGCCTCCAATGGACGAGACAAAGATGGTCACGATTTTCTTCCAAGCCTAAGAAGCCGACTATTTCCTGAACATGATGTCTGCCTTGGGAAAACCATTCGATGAAGCCATAAAGATTGGGGAAATGGTTGAAAATGGGTTGAAAACAGGACAGATATTGAGTCAGGCAGCCCTTAAAGATGCATCGCAAGCCATCTAGAATGTCTCGGGGGTCTAGCCAATCTATAAAAGAGAGAAGAGGGAGCCATAATGGCTCCAGGCTCGAGGAGGGCTCGCAGATCATTTAACCAATCTTTTATGTCACCCCGAATCCCACAACATTACTACCCGCACCATGATGCTGCATGCGCCGTAGCACTGCCTCCCTATGCAGTGATGAACTCACATCCCTACATACGGCCCCATCAAAATTACAATCAAAACCGAGCTCCACCAACTAGAAATAACCATCCTTACCAAGCTCCATATAATCTTTGCCCACCATAAAATACACCCCAATATAATCCACATCCCTGAGATCCTCCCAGAAGAAACAATTTCACCCTCATCGGTGAATCATACTCATTTTGCTCTAGAAGTTAATCCAATTGGGTTTACTACAACCCATGGCTCCGAATAGGCCAAATCCCGAGTCTCCGACATACATGGCTGATGCTAGGTGTGCATACCACTCGGGGGTGGTAGGCCATGATACAGAAGATTGCTAGACCCTCAAGAGGGTGGTTGAAGACTTGATTAAAGCTAAATGAATTGTGTTGAGGGACGAAGAGGCTCCCAATGTGACCAATAATCCATTGCCGGCTCATAATGACGGTCCGGTTATCGGTATGATCTGTGATGACAAAGAATTTATCCCAGCGCTGAAGGCCATTGTTGCCATCGCTACTTCTGAAGCAAAACCTAAAGCGCCAGCAAAACCGGTAAAAACTGAAAAGAAAATAGCTCCGGTCCCTCACGCCGTTAAAACGAAAGCTGAGCCGGCACCCCCCATGAATTTGGTTCTTTATTTTCCAAAAACCCTGAGGAAAGAATAGCTTGTCCTCAGCACTTCAAAGAAGTTTGATGAAAGGAAAGTTACATTGATCGTGCCAAGGTTGTACGTACTGAAGGGAACATATGTGGGGGGAGGGGAGGGGGGGAGATAATGTCACCAAGGCTAACTGAGCCCATGGCTATCAGTCCCACATCACAAGCACTGATGAAAGATCCTACTGCAGTCCCTTGGAATTATAGCAAGACAATTGTCACTAACAAAGGGAAATAAATTATGGGGGAAGTAAATGATATGACTCGGTCTGGGAGGTACTATACCCTGGATGAGCTAAGGAAAGTTAAACAAAATATGGACAACCAGATGTCTGATGGTAGGCTATAATCTCGTATTTTAGTCGCTTATTGCACTCCAATTTACTGCACTCTATTCGTTTTGAGCTTTAATTGATAGTGTTTTGAACTTATTGTGTGTTTTATTCCTTGTAGGAGTGATTTCGAGATATGTAGATGTTAGGAAATGAATTTGAGTGATTTGGAGTTTTGAAGTCTGAGTAAAAGCCCAAAGGATTAAGTTGGGATCATGTTCGGGGGTCGAGAACCAAATCTGGATATCAACAAGCAAGAAAAATTCCGTACTCTGAGAAAACCCCACTGCCACGGCGCGTGTACAATTTCCTACTGCCTGTTAGAAAAAAACTCTCTGGATTTCCCCACTAATGCCCCGTATGGCGTGTCGCCCCATGTGGCGCGCCTGTGCAATGTTTACAGAGTAATTTTTCTATTTCGGCTAGGAGAAGGTGATTTCGTCTGGGCCCGATCCTACTTGGTATAAATACATGGAAAAATATTATTTTTCAGACTTTTTTGACATATTGGAGACCTAAGGAGGCTAAGGAGGAGTTGGTGAAGCAAAAGTACAAGGAATTCATCATTCAATCCTCACTCAAGACCCGAGTTTGGATCATTTTATGTTTTTCTTTACTTTAAACATATCTGTGATGAATTCATCCATATCTATGGAGTAGTTCCATTTAGGGTTTGATGGATTTGGTGTATTGATATTTGTTTGTGGATTCTAACTCTAGTTTTATGTATTGAAGAGTTTTTGGATGATTTAACTGTTGCATCTATATTCACTAGTTCATGTAATCGAGAGATGCATAACCTGTGATTTTTTTGCGTTATATTGTTGGTTGAGTTCATTAATTCTTCTTAGAAATCGAAATTGGCTAGTTGAATCATTGATTAAACCTAGTTAGGAGGATAATCGAGAGAGGTTCTCCTAAAGACCAATCCACTACGCATTCTTGTATATCTTCACGTGCTTAAATTGGTTCATCTTGTGAGGTTGAGACTTAATCGAGAGAGGAGTTTCTACTAAACGTTTGAACTAATAATTGAGTGAATTCGAGAGACTCACTTAAATATTAGAAGTGAATTATCTAGAGTTAGAACCCAAATAATTATCTTGCACCTATCCTATCAACCCCTATTTTCTCCCACTGATAACTTCCTTGCTTACCTTTGTTTTGATTATCATTTGTCAATAGCTTTAGATTCTTAGTTAATTTAGTTATTCATCATATAAATCACAATTGTTGATTCTCCTGGATAGCAATCAAGCTAGAAACTACGAAAATACTATTTAAATCCAATCCTTGTGGGTACGATATTATACTATACTATCTCTGACTAGCTAGCATAATTAAAGTGGTATTTTGCGTTCGTCAAATTTTGGAGCCATTGCGGGAGATTGGCAATCAATAGTGTTTGAAATAGTTTGTAGTGCTAATTCAAGAATTTTTCTTTTATTTTTCTTTTATTTTTCTCTTTTTATGTTTGGTGTTCTTTGACTGTTCGCAGGATACAAGTTAGATTGGTGCATGACTCGAACTTCTGCAAAGGAAGTGCTACCATATAAGCCAAAAATTGAAAAACAACTACGGCAGCTGAAGAAGGAAAGAAATTTCACCGAGACAATAGAAAAGGTTGGGCAATCCTCAACCAAAGAACTTATGGTAAGAAACAGTGGAGATAATTTGGATTTGGTTGCGAGAGAAGCAGCACAACGAAGATAACAACTTGCACGGGATGCTGAGGAAGTAGCTATTAGAGATGCGCATAACATCTATGAAGAAGAGAGGGGTCTCAGACTTAATCAACATCAACCCTCACCTGGGAGACCACTTGGCGATTATGCTAGACCGGTCTATAATCAAGGATTATCCAGTGTTCGACCACCTCCAATTGTAGCTAATAATTTTGAGATGAAGCAAGGGTTGCTCTCAACCCTTCAAAACTGCTGTGTCTTCAGTGGGAAGATGAACGAAGATCCAAAAAACTATCTAATGGACTTCGAGGAGATTATGAATACATTTCAATACAATGGTATGTCACAAGATGCAATTTACTTAAGGGCATTCCCCTTCACACTAAAAGATGATGCAAAGAGTGGCTTCGAAGCTTACCTAATGGATCGATTCAAACATGGGATGAGATGACCAGAATATTTCTTGATAAATATTTCTCATCAGCTAAGACGGGCAAGTTTAGAAGGGAAATCCATAACTTCTGCCAGAAAGATACTGAGACTGTGTTTGAAGCTTGGGAGAGGTTTAAGGTAATAGTCAGAAAGTGTCAACATAGCGAAATTGAACTCTGGATGCAACTCCAAGACTTTTGGGATGGATTGACACTGGCTTCACATAGAACATTGAGCAATGCAGTTAGAGGCCCTTTGATGAAGACGACTCTAGAGGAGATAGTCACAATTCTTGTTGAGTTGTCTGAAGATGCAAATCGGTGGCCTAAGAGTGCTGAAAGAAGAAGATCGACAACTGTTCACCAGGTTGATGCTAACACATCTGTGCAGGTACAACTTGATGCTATGGATAAATAAATACGGAAGCTGACCTTAGCTACAATACAAAGTGATCCTCATATAGCTTGTGATATATGTGGAAGAGGACATCCTACTCATGAGTGTCAAGCCTTAATTGAGGAAGTGAATGCAATAGGTCATAGGCACCCCGGTTTTTCATGGAGTTCACCTGGAGGTACTGCAAATGCGTGGCAACAAAATAACTCTAGACCCCAGGGACAAAGAGCTCCAGTCTTCCAAAATCAGCAGAGGCAGTAGTTTCAGCCTCAACAGTCCAATCAACCTGGTCTGAAGATCTAATGAAGGCCTTCATTATCAAGACAGATGAGAGATTGGACGCTTGCGGGGCAGCTATCAAAGAATTGGGCAATAGTTTTTGAAACTTGGAAAGACAAGTGGGACAAATTGCAACAATATTATCTGAGAGAGTCCCAGGTACTCTTACAGCTGATACTGAGAGAAATCCCAAAGAAACAATAAATGTTGTGACCTTGAGAAGCGGACAAGTGTTAAAAGATACCACTCCAATCCAAAAGGAGGTGGTACTTGAAAAGGAAAGTGGGGAGCAGCTGAAGAATGATATTGATAAGAAGAAGAAAGGCAATAAGGGAGCTGACAAAAAGAAGAAGGAGGAAATTTCGAGAAGGGATGAATCTAATGAGAGCGAGCATATGCCTGCTCTACCTTTTCCTCAAAAGCTATATAGAGAAAAGCTGGACAAGCAATGTGATGACCCGACCAGTCGTCTTGAGAGTTATAGCCCCGATCCCCTATTTAACTGCTTCCCCCGTATCTTTTTCTGCTATTGTGACTTGCCGGGAGGTTTCATTTTGGTTTTTTGAAGTGTTTGGGACACTTAGTCCCTAAATGGAGGTTTAAGCCTTAGATTTGGCACCGCAGTGGGAACTGTGTGAAGACAACTCTGGAATGGAGTTCCGTTATCTCTGTTAGGTAATTTTGGACTTAGGGCGTGCCCGGATTGTGTTTTGGAGGTCCGTAGCTTATTTAGTCTTGAATTGGCGAAAGTCAAAATTTTGGAGTTTTGGACCGGTAGTGGAAATTTTGATATCCGAATCAGAATCCAATTCCGGAAGTTGGAGTAGGTCCATAATGTTGAATATGACTTGTGTGCAAAATTTGGGGTCAATCAGACGTGGTTTGGTTGGTTTCGACGTCGGTTGTTGAATTTTGAAGTTTCAAGTTCTTTATGTTTGAATTGGAGGGCGATTCTTGATTTTTGCGTTGTTTGATGTGGTTTGAAGGCTCGACTAAGTTAGTATGGTGTTTTATGATTGGTTGGTATATTTGGTTGAGGTCTCGGGGGCCTCGGGCGTTATTAAGATGCTCAACGGGTCATTTTTGGACTTAGGGAGTTAGCCGATTTTCTGGTATTATTGCAGACATTTTTTCTCCATCGCGTAGGTCATCTGAGAGGTCAGCTAAAGTTTCTCTTCGTGTTCGTGAAGATGAAGATGCGATCACGTAAGGTTATCTGGCAGTGCACCGCGAACGCGTGGGCTAGTCCGCCTTCGCGAAGAAGAAGTGAGGCAGCAGTGGAGTTTGAGTATTACTCTTCGCGGTCGCGTGAGGATAATTGCGATCGCGTAGGTATGAGCAGCTAGTGATCGTGTTCGCGTGAGTTGTTACGCATTCACGTAGAGTAAGTTCCTGAGGGAGCAAAGTTGTTCTTCGCGATCGCGATTAATGAACCACTGGGCAGAATTTAAAGTTCAAAAAACAAGGGTTTAAGTACATATCACAAAATTTGATTGAGAGCTCGGTAGAAGGCAAAATTTGGAGAGATTTTTGGAGGTTGTTATTGGGTAATGATTCCTAACTCTATTATGATTAAATCCCACTAATCTATGCTTGATTTCATCATTTAATTTCAGATTTAGGGTGGAAATAGGGGAAACATTGAGAAACGTTCTTAGGCCGAATTTTGGGATTTTAATCGAGATTTTAGTATTGGATTTGAGTGAATTTTGTATGGTTAGACTCGTGAGTGAATGGGCGTTCATAATTTGGGACTTTTACCCGATTCCAAGACGTGGGCCCGGGGAAGCTTTTTGGACGTTTTTCTATTTTTTTTGCCTTAGCTTTGATTTCGTTAGCTAGATTAGTTTCTTGTAGCTATATTTATGTTATGTAATTGGTTTTGGCTAGATTTGAGCCATTCAGAGTCGGATATTCATGGAAAGAGCATTGTGACAGATTGATTTGAGCTTGGTTCGAGGTAAGTGGCTTGCCTAACCTTGTGTGGGGGAACTTCCCTTAGGATTTTGGTACCGTTTGATATGTGATCGCCGTGTACGTGAGGTGACGAGTACGTACACAGGCTATATATTGTAAAACTCCGTTTTTCACTAAGTCATAACTTGTTTTTTTCTCCTTATTTGAAACACACTAGCATATGTAACTATCCTGTTTAGACTATAATAGCCTGCCTACTTGTTTAACTGCCTATTTGAACTCTGTGCAGCATGTTTAGTGAAATTTCCTGCTTTCCTTGACTTGAACTTAGTCTAAACTGTAGGATTTCTTGCTGTAATTATTATTTCGGTTGGTTGCGCTGCATATTTACTCTGGGACTACGAAACGGTATTCCGAGAGATCCCCCTGTACTGCGTATTTACTTTGGGATTGCAAAACGGTATTCCGGGAGATCCCCCTATTTTGCATATTTATTTTGGGACTACGGAACGGTATTCCGGGAGATCCCCCTGCACATTTACGTTTGGGACTACGAGATGGTATCTTGGGAGATCCCTTGTTGTTATCACTGTGTTCTGAGCTGTTGTCTTTCATTGATTCTATTCCTGTTAGATTTTATTATTTATTTTACCGCGATATTTCATTCTGTATTATTACATTATATCTATACCAGTAAGGCCCTGATTTGATCTTGTCACTACTCGACCAAGGTTAGGCTTGAGACTTACTGGGTACCATTATGGTGTACTCACGCCCTTTCCTGCACATGTTTTCGTGTGCAGATCCAGGTTCATCTTACCAGCCTCATCACTAGTTGCAGTCGCTGCTACTTATTGGAGACTTCAAGGTACATCTCCTCGCGCCCGCAGATCCTCGGAGTCCCCCTCTATCCCCCTATGTTCATTTTGCCTTATTTCTGTAGAAATAATGTATAGAACGGTTAAGACTTCTCAGTAGCTTGTGACTTACTGTATTATGGGATTTGGGAAATTATTTTGTACATTTTCAGAGGTGTTAATTGTATATGTCGAGTGGCATTCAGTTGCTTATTAGATATTTGTTACTGTTAGTAGTTAATGTTCATGTTTTAGTTTCACTTACGCAAAGAGTTAGGCTTACCTAGTCGTAGAGACTAGGTGCCGTCACGACGGTTCACGGAGGGAGAGATTGGGTCGTGAAAAGTTGGTATCAGGGCTCTAGGTTCATAGGAGTCGTGAGTCATAAGTCGGTTTATTAGAGTCAATGGATCAATACAGAGACATCTGTACTTATCTTCGGGAGCTATGGAACTGTTAGGAACAAACATACTTCTTTGATTTCCTTATCGTGCGAGTTATTGTCATCAAATTCTAAAAATTCTCTATTCTATTTTTTCTCACATATGGTGAGGATCCGTACCGGAGGATCTGATGACCAGGCACTCGCGCCCCAGCTAGAGCCGCCAGAGGCCGAGGCCGGGGTAGAGTACGGCCACGCGATGCAGCCAGAGCACCCGCGCGAGCTGCGACAGAGGAGCCCCTAACAGTTCCAGCTGGAGGGCAGGCACCAGAGGTTCCTATTGCTGCACCAGCCCTCCAGGAGACTCTAGCCCAGTTCATGAGCATGTTCAGCACCTTAGCTTAGGCCAAATTGATTCCGTTAGCTCCCGCCACATCTTAGGCTGGGGGAGGGGCACAGACTCCTGCAGCCCACACTCTTGAGCAGAGGGTCCAGGTTGATCAGGCCCTTGAGTTCATTCCTATGCCACCGGTAGCCCCGGTTCAGCATGAGACTAGGACAACCGCTTCTGAGGCGGAGCAGCTCAGACTTGAGAGGTACCAGAAGTACCACCCAACTACCTTCAACGGATTGGCTACAGATGATGTTCAGGGTTTTCTGAAGGAGTGTCATCGTATTATCCGTACTATGGGCGTAACGGAGACAAGTGGGGTTTCTTTTACCACTTTCTAGCTTAGAGGAGTAGCCTATCAGTGGTGGCGTGCTTATGAGTTGAGTAGTCCGGATGAGGCAGCTTCACTTACATGGACTCAGTTCTTGGACATGTTTTTGAGAGAGTATGTCCCTCAGAGCCTCAGGGACTCATGGCGCGCAGAGTTTGAGCAGTTGCACCAGGGTGCTATGACTGTGTCAGAGTATGCAGTCTGCTTCAGCGATTTGGCCCAACATGCCCCGGCCTTGGTTGCCACAGTTCGAGAGAGGGTTCGACGATTTATTGAGGGACTCCACCCGAGTATCAGGATTTGTATGGTCAGGGAGCTGGAGAAGGATATTCCTTACTAGTAGGTTGCGAGTATTGCTAGGAGATTAGAGGGCATGCTTGCCCGGGACCGAGAGGAGAGAGAGGCCAAGAGGTCTCGAGAGACTGGTTCTTACTCTGGAGCTCGTGCCCCATCAGCCCGCCCTGGTAGGGGTTATGTAGGTTGCCCCGTTCATTCAGCTCTTCCAACCGATAGCGGTGTTCTAGCCCCTTCTAGGCCTAGGAGCCTTATTATACACCACCAGTATCTAGTGTACCTCCTGCTCGGGGTGCTTTTAGCGGCCAGTCCAGCAGACCTGGCCCGAGTCAGTCGCAGTAGCCATGCCCTCCGAGGGGTTATTTTGAGTGTGGAGACACCCGCTATATGGTGAGGGATTGCCCAGACTTAGGAGGGTTGCACCTCCACAGACTTCTCAGCCACCACGTGCTCCACCGGGTCCTCGGGCTATGATTCCAGCACTAACTACCGCCCCACCTGCTCAGCCAGCTCGAGGCGGAGGTCGGGGAGGTCGAGGTCGCCCTAAAGGGGGAGTCCAGGCCAGGTATTATGCCCTTTCGGCTCATACAAAGATAGTTGCTTCCGACTCTGTCATTACAGGTATTGTTCCAATCTATCATAGAGATGCGTCGGTATTATTTGACCTAGGCTTTACGTATTCATATGTGTCCTCTTATTTTTCCCCATATTTGGGCGTATCTCGGGATTCTTTGAGTTTCCCTGTTTATGTGTCTACTCCTGTGGGAGATTCTCTTGTTGTGGACCACGTGTATCGGTCTTGTTTGATTGTTCTTAGTGGTTTTAAGACCACAGTCGACTTATTATTACTCAACATGGTAGATTTTGATGTTATCTTAGGCATGGAATGGTTGTCGCCCCATTATGCTATTCTTGATTGTCACGCTAAGACCGTGACGCTGGCTATGCCAGGCTTACCGCGATTAGAGTGGAGAGGTACCTTAGAGTATACTCCCAACCAAGTTATTTCATTTCTTAAAGCTCAACGAATGGTTGAGAAGGGGTGTGACACGTATCTAGCTTATGTGAGAGTTATCAGTATTGATACCTATACAGTTGAGTCAGTTCCAGTAGTGAGGGACTATCCAGATGTGTTCCCAGCTGATTTTCCGGGCATGCCGCCCGACAAAGATATCAATTTCGGCATTGATTTGTCGCCGGACACTCAGCCCATCTCTATTCCTCCATACCGTATGGCTCCTCCCGAATTGAAGGAGCAGTTGAAGGAGTTGCTTGATAAGGGCTTCGTTCGGCCCAGTGTGTCACCTTGGGGGTGCTCCTGTCTTGTTTGTGAAGAAAAAGGATGGTTCTATGCATATGTGTATGGATTATCGCCAGTTGAACAAAGTCACAGTGAAGAACATGTATCCTTTGCCTCGTATTGATGACCTATTTGATCAGTTATAGGGTGTCAAAGTATTTTCCAAGATTGACTTGCGTTCAGGCTATCATCAGTTGAAGATTCGAGAGCCAGATATCCCAGAGACTGCTTTCAGGACCAGATATGGTCACTATGAGTTTCTTGTTATGTCTTTTGGGCTGACCACTGCCCCAACAACTTTTATGCACTTGATGCACAGCGTGTTCCAGCCCTATATTGATTCTTTTGTCATCGTATTCATTGATGACATTCTAGTGTATTCCCGAACTCGGGAGGATCATGAGCAGCACCTGAGGACAGTGCTTCAGACTTTGAGAGAAAAGAAGTTGTATGCAAAGTTCTCAAAATGTGAGTTCTGGTTAGACTCTGTGGCATTTTTGGGTCATATTGTGTCGAGTGAGGTGATAAAGGTGGATCCGAAGAAGGTGGAAGCAGTGCAGAGTTGGCCTAGACCGTCCTCAGCTACAGAGATCCGAAGTTTTCTTGGTTTAGCAGGGTATTACCGTCGGTTTGTCGAGGGAGTTTCTTCTATTGCAGCACCTATGACCAGGCTGACCTAGAAGGGTGCTCCGTTTAGGTGAACAGATGAGTGTGAGGAGAGCTTTCAGAAGCTCAAGACAACTTTGACTCCAGCCCCAGTGTTGGTATTGCCTTTAGGTTCGGGTTCTTATACAGTTTATTGTGATGCGTCACGAGTTGGCATCGGCGCGGTGTTGATGTAGGACCGTAGGGTGATTGCCTACGCGTCCAGATAACTGAAGGTGCATGAAAATAACTATCTTGTCCACGACCTTGAGCTAGAAGCTATTGTTCATGCCTTGAAGATTTGGAGGCACTATTTTTACGGTGTTCCTTGTGAGATCTACAGTGATCACCAGAGTGTCCAACATCTGTTCAAGTAGAAGGATCTTAATTTGCATCAGAGGAGGTGGTTAGAGCTGCTTAAGGATTATGACATTACCATTTTGTACCTTCGCAGGATGGCCAATGTGGTGGCCGATGCTTTGAGTCGTCGGGCAGAGAGTTTGGGGAGTTTAGCATATCTACCAGCAGCAGAGAGGCCCATAGCGTTGGATATTCAAGCCTTAGCCAGCCAGTTTGTGAGATTGGATATTTCTGAGCCGAGTCAAGTATTGGCTTGTGTGGTCTCTCGATCTTCCCTTTATGATCATATCAGGGAGCGTCAGTATGATGACCCCCATCTGCTTGTCCTTAAGGACACGGTCCAGCACGGTGATGCTAAAGAGGTCACTATTTGGGAGGATGGTGCATTGAGGATGAAGGGCAGGTTATGTGTGCCCAATGTGGACTGTTTGTTTGAGTTGATTCTCCAGGAGGCTCACAGCTCGCGGTACTCCATTCATCCGTGTGCCACGAAGATGTATCAGGACCTGAGGCAACATTATTGGTGGAGGAGGATGAAGAAAGACATAGTGGGGTATGTGGCTAGATGTCTAAATTGCCTGCAGGTGAAGTATGAGCATCAGCGACAGGGTGGTTTGCTTCAGAAGATAGAGATTCTGGAGTGAAAATAGGAGCAGATCACTATGGACTTTATTGTTGGACTCCCACGGACTCAGCGGAAGTTTGATGCAGTTTGGGTGATTGTGGACAGGCTGACCAAGTTAGCTCATTTCATTCTTGTGATGACTACCTATTCTTTCGAGCAGCTGGCTCGAATTTACATTCGTGATATTATCAGACTTCATGGCATACCGGTATCTATCATCTCTGACCGAGGCATGCAATTTATACCGTGGTTTTGGAGAGCTGTACAACAGGAGTTGGGTACTCAGGTGGAGTTGAGCACAACTTTTCACCCTCAGATGGACGGGCAGTCCGAGCACACTATTTACATTCTTGAGGATATGCTTTGTGCGTGTGTGATGGAGTTTGGAGGTTCTTGGGATTAGTTCTTGACACTTGCGGAGTTTGCCTACAACAATAGTTATCAGTCCAGCATTCCGATGGCACCGTATGAGGCTATGTATGGTAGGCGATGTCGGTCCCCAGTGGGTTGGTTTAGCCGGGAGAGGCCAGATTTTTGGGTACGGACTTGGTTCAGGATGCCTTGGAGAAGGTGAAGGTGATTCAGGACATACTTTACACAGCCCAGTCTAGACAGAAGATCTATGCGGACCGGAAGGTTTGCGATGTTGCATTTATGGTTGGAGAGCGGGTCTTGCTTCCGGTTTTGCCTATGAAGGGCGTTATGAGGTTCGGAAAGAGGGGCAAGCTTAGCCCAAGGTTTATTGGCCCCTTTGAGGTGTTGCGGCGAGTTGGGGAGGTTGCTTATGAGCTTGCCTTACCTCCCAGCCTAGCAGGAGTTCATCCGGTATTTCATGTTTCGATGCTCCGGAGGTATCACGACGTTCCGTCTCATATGTTGGATTTTAGCTCAGTCCAGTTGGACAAGGATCTACCCTATGTTGAGGAGCCAGTCTCTATTTTCGATAGGTAGGTTCGGAAGCTGAGGTCAAAGAACATTGCATCAGTAAAGGTTCAATGGCGGGGTCAGCCGGTCGAGGAGGCGACTTGGGAGACCGAGCCGGATATGCGCTGCCGTTATCCTCATCTTTTCACACCTTCAAGTATATCTCTATACTCGTTTGAGGACGAACGATTATTTTAAGAGGGGGAGGGTGTGACGACCTGGCCGGTCGTCTTGAGAGTTATAGCCCTAATCCCCTATTTAACTGCTTCCCCCGTATCTTTTTCTGCTATTGTGACTTGTCGGGAGGTTTCATTTTAATTTTTGGAAGTGTTTGGGACACTTAGTCCCTAAATGGAGGTTTAAGCCTTAGGATTTGGCACCGTAGTTTGAACTATGTGAAGATGACTCTGGAATGGAGTTCCGTTGGTTCCGTTAGCTCCGTTAGGTGATTTTGGACTTAGGGGCATGTCTGGATTGTGTTTTGGAGGTCCGTAGCTTATTTATGCTTGAATTGGCGAAAGTCGATTTTTTGGAGTTTTGTTCCGGTAGTGGAAATTTTGATATCGGGGTCGGAATCCGATTCCGGAAGTTGGAGTAGGTCCGTAATGTTGAATATGA
This sequence comes from Nicotiana tomentosiformis, assembly GCF_000390325.3. Lineage (NCBI taxonomy): Eukaryota > Viridiplantae > Streptophyta > Magnoliopsida > Solanales > Solanaceae > Nicotiana > Nicotiana tomentosiformis. The sequence goes on from NC_090823.1 coordinate 60,062,025, forward strand.
CTTGTGTACAAAATTTGGGGTCAATCAGACGTGGTTCGGTTGGTTTCGGCGTCGGTTGTCTAATTTTGAAGTTTCAAGTTCTTTAAGTTTGAATTGGAGGGTGATTCTTGATTTTTGCGTTGTTTGATGTGGTTTGAAGGCTTGACTAAGTTAGTATGGTGTTTAGGATTGGTTGGTATGTTTGGTTGAGGTCTCGGGGGCCTCGGGCGTGTTTCAGATGATCAAGGGGCCATTTTTGGACTTAGGGAGTTGGCATATTTTCTGGTGTTATTGCAGACATTTTTTCTTCATCGCGTTCGCAAGGGAGATCTCGCGATCGCGTAGGCCATCTGAGATGTTAGCTAAAATTGCTCTTCGCGTTTGCAAAGATAAAGACACGATCATGTAAGGTTAGCAGGTAGTGCACCGCGAACGCGTGCGCTAGGTCGCGTTCGCGAAGAAGTGAGGCAGCAGTGGAGTTTGAGTGTTACTCTTCGAGGTAGCGTGAGGACAATTGCGATCGCGTAGGTGTGAGCAGCTAGTGCATCGCGTTCGCGTGAGTTGTTACGCGTTCGCGTTGAGTAAATTTCTGAGGGAGCAAAGTTGTTCTTCGCGATCACGAGGCCTTTTCCGCGATCGCGATTAAGGAACCACTGGGCAGAATTTAAAGTTCAAAAAATGAGGGTTTAAGTTCATATCACAAAATTTGATTGAGAGCTCAGTAGAAGGCAAAATTTGGAGAGATTTTCAGAGGAAGTTATTGGGTAATGATTCCTAACTCCTTTATGATTAAATCCCACTAATCTATGCTTGATTTCATCATTTAATTTCAGATTTGGGGTGGAAATAGGGGAAAAATTGAGAAAAGTTCTTAGACCGAATTTTGGAATTTTGATCGAGATTTTGGTATCGGATTTGAGTGAATTTGGTATGGTTAGACTCGTGAGTGAATGGGTGTTCATAATTTGTGACTTTTACCCGATTATGAGACGTGGGCTCGAGGAGGCTTTTTGGGTGTTTTTCTAATTTCTTACCTTAGCTTTGATATCGTTATCTAGATTAGTTTCTTGTAGCTATATTTATGTTATGTAATTGGGTTTGGCTAGATTTGAGCCATTCAGAGTCGGATATTCGTGGAAAGAGCATTGTGACAGATTGATTTGAGCTTGGTTCGAGGTAAGTGGCTTACCTAACCTTGCGTGGGGGAACTCCCCTTAGGATTTTGGTACTGCAATTTGATATGTGAGTGCCGTGTACGTGAGGTGACGAGTACGTACACGGGCGATTTATTGTAAAACTCCATTTTTCACTAAGTCATAACTTGTTTTTTTCTCCTTATTTGAAACACACTAGCATATGTAACTATACTGTTTAGACTATAATAGCATGCCTACTTGTTTAACTGCCTATTTGAACTCTGTGCAGCATGTTTAGTGAAGTTCCTGCTTTCCTTGACTTGAACTTAGTCTAAACGGTAGGATTTCTTGCTGTAATTATTATTTCGTTTGGTTGCGCTGCATATTTACTTTGGGACTACGAAACGGTATTCCGAGAGATCCCCCTGTACTGCATATTTATTTTGGGACTACGGAACAGTATTCTGGGAGATCCCCCTGCACATTTATGTTTGGGACTATGAGATGGTATCTTGGGAGATCCCTTGTTGTTATCACTGTGTTCTGAGCTGTTGTCTTTCATTGATTCTATTCCTGTTAGATTTTTGTATTTATTTTCCCGCGATATTTCATTCTGTCTTATTACATTATATTTATACTAGTAAGGCCCTGATCTGATCTCGTCACTACTCGACCGAGGTTAGGCTTGACACTTACTGGGTGCCATTGTGGTGTACTCACGCCATTTCCTGTATATGTTTTCTTGTGCAGATCCAGGTTCATCTTACCAGCCTCATCACTAGTTGCAGTCATTGCTATTGGAGACTTCAAGGTACATCTCCTCGCGCCCGCAGATCTTCGGAGTCCCCCTCTATCCCCCTATGTTCATTTTGCCTTCTTTCTGTAGAAATGATATATAGAACGGTTAAGACTTCTCAGTAGCTTGTGACTTACAGTATTCTGGGTTTTGGGAAATTGTTTTGTACATTTTTACAGGTGTTAATTGTATATGTCGAGTGGCATTCAGTTGCTTATTAGATATTTGTTACTGTTAGTAGTAAATGTTCATGTTTTAGTTTCACTTCCGCAAAAGTGTTAGGCTTACCTAGTCGTATAGAATAGGTGCCATCACGACAGTTCACAGAGGGAGAAATTGGGTCGTGACAAGCAATTTGAGAGATTTCTGGATATGCTGAAACATGTTAATGTAAATTTTCCATTAACATAAGTGCTCTCCCAAATGCCAGTTTATGCCAAATTATTGAAGGAGATCCTGACAAAGAAGAGGAAGATAGAAGAGACCTCACTTGTCAAGCTCATAGAGCATTGTAGTGTGATATTGCAATACAAACTCCCATAAAAGTGTGGAGATCCAGGTAGTTTTACTATACCTTGCTCTTTAGGCTCTATTAATTTTGATAAATCATTATGTGATTCTGGTGCCTTAATTAACTTAATGCCTCTATCTATTTATAGGAAACTGGAGAAGGAGATTGGAGAGATAAGGTCAGTGCCAATATCTTTGCAGCTGGTAGACCAAACGACTTTGATACCCGAGGGGATAGTGGAAGATATCTTAGTTCGGGTAGATAAGTTCGTATTTCCTGTAAATTTTATAGTAGTGAATATGGAGGAGAACAAGGAGGTCCCCCTCATCTTAGGAAGATCATTCTTAGCAACGGGTAGAGAAATATTAGATATGCACGAGAGAAAGCTCATGCTTAGAGTGGGTGAGGAGACTGTAACTTTCGAGATGAATGTAGAAACGGGGGTGAAAAAGGAGAAGCCAACTGCAAGTGTTAAGTGGAAAGTGAAGGGTTCAAAAGAGAAGGCTGCGGCGAGTGAGAAAGATAAGTGTGGGGTGCACCCCAAGAAGGCGGAGAAGAAGCTATTTGCATGGATGTGCGCATTAGTTCAAAGGCGAGGAATGGATCCCGACTTCGACTCAGATCCCGACTAGATATTCAGGGAAGTTTTTTTTACCTTATGCTTTTTAATTGTGTGTCATGGGGACATGCCACAACCTAAAGTGTGGGGTGGGGGTAATTTTATGTTGTATGTATGTGTGTTAGTTTTGGTAGTTAAAGATAGAAAAAAATTGAAAAAACATAAATTTTTTACGGGTTTATTGAGGGATTAAAGTTGAAAGAAAAAGACACAAAGATTTTCTTTTGTTAGGTAGTGTATTAATTCCCTCTTGGTTTTTCTTTATGTCGCGGTTCTTTTCCAAGGTTTTTTTTAATCGGGTATAGTTAGTTTTTATTTTTTTTAGTAGTAGGAAACCTTGTGCTATGAATTGAATGGAAGGTAATATCTCTTGACTTTATTATGCCTTGAGAATAGTGAGTGCTTTTGTGTGACGCTTAGGATCAGTTTTTGACTCTTGTATAAGTACCTTAAATTGTATGATCTTAACTTTGCTTAACTGCTTTGACTAGAGTATCTTGATGAGTCCGATCTTGAGTGAGATATGTGCCAAGTGGGTGTGAAGTTTTGTGTTATTTTGTGCATTGCATTTGATGTCTAGAACTTGCCCCGTGTGTTTGCAAAGCAAAATAGTCATTTTGTTCAGTCTTGGAAGTGATATAGGCATTTTTTTATTGAGCCAGTTATATGATTTTACCCACGTAATTGTTATGTATCGTAGTTAACCCCTTTGAGCCTGTAATTTTGTTTCTCTGGCAACTACATTACAAGCCTTACCCATTTGTTCGAATTAACCATCTATTTGAACCTTGTACTTCTCGTGAGCACTTGAATTTGATATGAACTTTGTAAAAGTTGAAGTGTGGGGTGGTTGGTTTGGCTTTTGAGTGGAACTATTGAAATACGGAGAAAGGTGCAATGTTTTGAAAAAGTAAGAGCCACTTGAATTGAATAAGAAAAGAATTTGAAAAAAATAGTTGTATTGTGAAGAAAAAAATATTCCTTGATAGTGGTAACTCTTGATATATTTGTGCTAAAAGAAGTAGGGAGTTAATGTATATTGTTGTGAAGGTGGAGTTATGGTTTGGCATAAGTGTGGGGTTTTGAATTGTTAATGTATATGTATTAAAGTGCTTAGGGAGGTGTAGTCACTCTTATATCCAAATGTATCCTACCCATCCCACAGCCTACATTACAACCAAATGAAGTCCTACTTGATCATTGACTGAATGAGCTCAATTAGTAGAGTAGTACACTACGGGCAAGCCTATGGTGTATCTTTTGTGGCATATGAATGTTGTTTCTGAGAGTGAGCAAATTCTTTCTAATGTCATTGACCTCTGTGTTAGAGTAAGTGAGCGGGTTATAAATAATACATGGTGCTTTTGAGTCAAATCTTGAGGCGAGGATGTTACGTTAGATTGCTTAATCTGTTTTAAATATTCTTGGTGTGATGAGTTATGAAAGTTGTTTAAAAAGGTCGTGTCTATGTGAAGTGTAGTTTGATTGCTCGAGGACGAGCAGTGGTTTAAGTGTGGGGTATTAATGGTAGGCTATAATCTCATATTTTAGTCGCTTATTGCACTCCAATTTACTGCACTCTATTCGTTTTGAGCTTTAATTGATAGTGTTTTGAACTTATTGTGTGTTTTATTCCTTGTAGGGTGATTCCGAGCTATGTAGATGTTATGGAATGAATTTGAGTGATTTGGAGCTATGAAGTTTGAGTAAAAGCCCAAGGGATTAAGCCGGGATCGTGTTCAGGGGTCGAGAACTACATCTGGATATCAAAAAGCAAGAAAAGGTCCGTACTATGAGAAAACCCCACTGCCGCGGCGCGTGGGGTGAAGCGTAGTGCGGCGCATGGGGCTGTGTATGGTGCGCCGCACGTGTATAATTTCCCGCTGCCTGTCAGAAACAACTCTCTGGATTTCCCCACTAATGCCCTGCATGGCGCGTAGCCCATGCGGCACGCCTGTGCTATTTTTACAGATTAATTTTCCTATTTCGGCTAGGAGAAGGTGATTTAGTCTGAGCCCGACCCTACTTGGTATAAATACATGGAAAACATTATTTTCCGGTTTTGTTTGACATATTGGAGACCTAAGGAGGCTAAGGAGGAGTTGGAGAAGCAAAAGCACAAGGAGTTTAACATTCAATCCTCACTCAAGACTCGAGTTTGGATCGTTTTATGTTTTCCTTTACTTTAAACATATTTATGATTAATTGCTTCATATTTATGGAGTTGTTCCCTTTAGGGTTTGATGGATTTGGTGTATTGATATTTGTTTGTGGATTATAACTCTAGTTTTATGTATTGAAGCATTTTTGGATGATTTAACTATTGCATCTATATTCACTAGTTCATGTAGTCGAGAGAGGCATAACTTGTGATATTTTTGCATTATATTGTTGGTTGAGTTCATTAATTCTTCTTAGTAATCGAGAGAGGCTAGTTGAATCATTGATTAAACCTAGTTATGAGGATAATCGAGAGAGGTTCTCCTAAAGACCAATCCACTACGCATTCTTGCATGTCTTCACTTGCTTAAATTGGTTCATCTTGTGAGGTTGAGACTTAATCGAGAGAGGAGTTTCTACTAAACGTTTGAACTAATAATTGAGTGAATTCAAGAGACACACTTAAATATTAGAAGTGAATTATCTAGAGTTAGATCCCAAATAATTATCTTGCATCTATCCTATCAACCCCTATTTTCTCCCACCGATAACTTCCTTGCTTACCTTTGTTTTGTTTGTCATTAGTCAATAGCTTTAGATTCTTATTTAAGTTTAGTTATTCATCATATAAATCTCAATTGTTGATTCTCCTAGATAGCAATCAAGCTAGAAACTATGAAAATACTGTTTAAATCCTATCCCAGTGGATACAATATTATACTATACTATCTTTGACTAGCGAGCATAATTAATTTGGTGTTTTGCGCCCGTCAATGCCACCCAAGAAACTCGTGATCAATGAAGAAGTAGAGGAGTTCTTTAAGAAAATGAAAACTTCAGAGTACTCGATAGTCGACCAACTCCGGAAGACTCACTCTCAGATCTCACTTCTATCTCTTTTGTTGAGTTCGGATGAACACCAAAAAGTGCTCCTCGAAACTTTGAATAAAGCGTATGTCACAGTTGAAACTACTGTTGCACAAATGGACAGGATGGACGAGAGGTTTTTCGAGGTCAATAAGATCTTATTTAACCGTGATGATTTGCCTGCAGAGGGAGCTGGCCACAACAAAGTCCTCCCCCTGACTGTTAAATGTGAGGCCTACTATGTGAAAAGGGTGGTGCTGGATAGTGGGTCTGGAGTAGATATTTGTCCCCTCTTAGCACTCCAGAGGATGGAAATCGGTACAGAAAGAATTCGAGCCAACAATGTCTGTGTACGAGCTTTCGATGGTGTTAAGAGGGATACAATCGGAGAAATTGATCTAGTCTTAACTATTGACCCTGTGGACTATGAGGTGACCTTCCAAGTCTTGGACATGGAAACCTCGTACAATTTCCTTCTCGGCAGACCATGGATTCATGCCGCCGGAGCTGTTCCGTCCATTCTCCAACAAATGGTCAAGTTTGAGTGTGACAATTAAGAAATCGTTGTCCATGGAGAAGACGAGCAATCTATTTACCGAGACCCCTCAGTCTCGTGTCTTGAAGCCAGGGAGGGCAGTGAGCACATCGTGCATCAAGCTTTTGAAATTTTGGTTGCTGACCAGTTTGAAGAGGAGCCCTCACTACCTCAACCTTGTTTGTCTATTGCTTCAATTATGGTTGCCACCCAAATTATCAAAAATGGGTACAAGCCCGGAAAGGGGCTCGGGGCATCCCTGCAGGGCATTACTAAGCTAATTTCCGCGGTCGTGACTGAGAAGCCTTTTGGTTTGGGTTTCTGAGCTACACCGAATGACAGAATATGGGCTGGCAAACACAAAGAAAATGGGTGGGTCCTGTCATAGCCCATCCCACATCTCTCCCGATCATTTGTCATACAAAAGTATGTGGAGGAAAACAAAGAGGCATTCACGGCCGAAGAGATAGATGATATCTGCGGAGCTCTGAAACTAATGCTATATGAGTCCAACATGGTCCAGCCAGGGGAAGGCACGAGCCGGGCCGAGGTGCAGTATATGGGACTAGATTTCAAACTCCAAAACTGGGAGGCTACCCCATTCCCCGTTAGGCGGGAATCCCGGTAGTTCAGTCTTGCTATCTTTTCTACATTACGGGTTATTTCAAGGTGTAACTCGAATGTTTTTACTTTATTTACATTCTGATATAAACCCTTCTATCTTTTAATTCAATGAAATGAAATCAAGATTTCATCATTCATAGATGTCTCTTTTTCTTTTTTTTGATTTTGCTATTTTTATTATCTTTTTCTTTTCAGTTCTAATAATGCGTACTTTAATTACATGACATGCTTGTGAATTTCATGCTCAGATCCTAAAATGTTTTCTGACTTTGAAATAATGAATCAAGATGCGGAATATGACGAAGATGAGGCTTTTAGGAAAATAAATCTAGAATTGGAACAATTTGAGAATAAGCCTAAGCCAAACTTAAATGTAAGTGGGCCAGCTAATTTGGGTAATTCAAAAGAGGTCCGAGAAACCAAGATAAGCATTCACGCTGATGAGAGAACTAGAAATGCTTTGATCCAACTGCTGTTTGAATTTAAAGACGTATTTGCTTAGTCTTATGGTGATATGCCATGGCTGAGTGTTGATTGGTGGTACATAAATTTCCTACCTATCCTGGTTATTCGCCTATCCAACAAAAGCAGAGAAAGTTCAAAACCGATATCAGTGATAAGATCAAGGAAGAAGTCACAAAATAATTGAAATCTGGTGTGATCCAAGTGGTCCGATACACAACATGGATAGCTAATGTGGTTCCGGTGAGAAAGAAATACGAAAAAACCCGAGTTTGTGTTGATTATCGAGATTTGAACAAGGCGAGTCCCAAGGACAACTTTCCATTACCAAATATCCACATTCTTGTTGACAATTGTGCTAAATACAAGATACTGTCTTTCGTGGATTGTTATGCTAGTTATCACCATGTTCTAATGGATGAGGAGGATGCAGTAAAGACCGCTTTCACAATACCCTGGGGCACTTACTGTTATAGGGTCATGCCGTTGGGTCTGAAAAATGCCGGGGCAACCTATATGAGGGTTATGACTGCCATCTTCCATGACATGATACATCAAGAGATTGAGGTGTATGTGGATGATGTGATCATTAAACCTATAATGCAAGAAGACCATGTGCGAGATCTGAGGAAATTCTTTGAGAGGTTGCACAAGTATGATTTGAAGTTAAACACAACTAAATGTGCATTCGGAGTTCCGTCTGGGAAGCTTTTGGGGTTTATAGTCAGTGGGAGGGGTATCGAATTAGACCCGATAAAGATAAAGTCTATTCAGGATTTTCCACCTCCGAAGAGCAAGAAAGAGGTCATGAGTCTGTTAGGGAGATTGAATTACATCAGCAGATTCATCGCTCAACTTACCAAATCAAAGAATATCTGTCAAATCCGCTGATATTGGTTCTGCCCGAACTAGGAAGACCTTTGTTCTTGTATTTGACAGTCCTGGAAAATTCTTTCGGCTGTGTCCTGGGGAAACACGATGTAACCGGGAAAAGAGAATAAGCCATATATTATCTGAGCAAGAAGTTCACCAGTTATGAAGTCAAGTACACTTTGTTGGAAAGAACCTGTTGCGCCCTAACTTGGACATTACTTGTTAGCTTACACAACATATCTCATAACAAGGATGGATCCTTTCAATTATATATTCCAGAAGCCGATGCCTACCGAAAGATTAGAAAAGTGGCAGATCCTACTCACCGAGTATGACATTTTCTATGTCACTCGCACAACAATGAAAGCTCAAGCCTTGGTGGATCGTCTAGCTGAGAACCCAGTTGACGATGAGTACTAACCCTTAAGCACTTACTTACTGACAAGGAAGCAAACTCAGTTGAAGTGATTCCAAAGAATATCAATACCTGGAAAATGTTCTTTGATGGGGTTTTAAACACAAAAGGCGTAGGGATTAGGGCAATTCTGATCTCGCCTATAGGTCAACACTATCCGGCCCCGACCCGACTTTAGTTTTTTTGCACAAACAACACTGCCGAGTATGAAGCCTACATCATGTTCATGAACATGGCGGCTGATCTGGATGTACATGAGTTATTAATAATGAGAGACTCTGATTTAATTATTTGGAAAACCCAAGGCGAGTGGGAAATTCGGGACGTCAAGCTTTGAAACATGTGGAAGATCTCAGTAAACGGTTTAAGTCCATCAAGCAAGTATATTCCTCGATTCCACAATGAGCTAGCGATGCGCTAGCTACTTTGGCCTCAATGCTGCCGTACCCGGGTAATGCTCATATTGATCCGTTGAAAATCCAAGTTCGAGAAAGGCAGGATTATTTTAACTCAATTGAAATAGAGCTAGATGGAGCCATGGTATCATGATATCAAAAGGTTCTTAAAAACAAAAGAATATCACTAGCAAGCCAGTGGGGATGAAAAAAGAACTATCAGAAGGCTTACAAGCAGTTTTTTTTAAGTAGGGAAATTCTGTACAAAAGAACCCCAGATCTAAATTTGTTGAGATGTGTAGATTCTCGAGAAGCTGATAGGATCATGAACGAAGTGCATTCAGGAGTATGTGGGCCCCACATGAACGGGTATGTACTTGCAAAGAAAATCCTCCGGGCGGGTTATTATTGGATGACCATGGAAAATGATTGTTTTAGTTTTGTGCGGAAATCCCACCAGTGTCAAATACACAGTGACTTGATTCATTCACCGCCTTTGGAGTTGCACCCTATGTCAGCGCCTTGGCTGTTCGTTGCCTGGGGCATGGATGTTAATGGTCGAATCGAGCTGAATGCTTCAAATGGGCACCGATTCATCTTGGATGCCATTGATTATTTCACAAAGTGGGTTGAAGCAGTCACTTTCAAAGCCGTCACTAAGAAAGCAGTGGTGGACTTCGTGCATTCCAACATTATTTGTCCTTTTGTTATTCCTAAAACTATTATTACGGATAATGCTGCAAATTTGAACAGCCACTTGATAAGGTATGCGGACAATTTAAAATTATGCATCGTAATTCTACCTCTTATTGTCCTAAAGCTAATGGCGACGATGAAGCTGCAAACAAGAACATTAAGAAGATCCTCAGGAAAATGGTTCAGGGTTCCAAACAATAGCATGAAAAGTTGCCTTTTGCACTATTGGGATATCGCACAACCGTGCACACATTAGTTGGGGCCACTCCCTACTTATTGGTTTATGGCACTAAAGTCGTAATACCTGCAAAAGTCGAGATTCCCTCTCTTTGGATCATAGTTGAAGCTGAGATTGAGGATGATGAATGGGTCAAAACCCGGTTGGAATAATTGACTATGATTGATGAAAAGCGATTGGCCATAGTCTGCCACGGGCAGTTGTACGAACAAAGAATGGCCCGTGCCTACAACAAGAAAGTGCGTCCTAGGAAATTTGAAGTGGGGCAACTCATTCTGAGGGGTATTCTTTTCCATCACGAGGAAGCTAAAGTAAAATTCACCCCAAATTGGAAAGGTCCATACATTGTAACAAGTGTGCTTCCAAAGGGAGTGTTGTATTTTGGAGACATCGAAGGAAATGTCCCCGAGGCAACTGTCAATGCAGACGCGGTTAAAAGGTATTATGTTTGGCCTTTACACGGCTTTAACATTCTCTGATTGGGATGACGAAGGCTTTCTTTATTGCTACCCAAACACTATCAATCCTTTGTAAACCCTTTGAGCCAGTTCCCTTTCTTTGATTACCCTCTTGGAACCTGGAATTTATAAAAGAAGGAGAAGAAAAGAAAAACAAAACAAAAATCAAAACAAGTTCATGTTAATTGAACTACGTTCGACCTGATTCCAAAAGGATATGTAGGAAACCTCAATCTGGGGTTCGGTCATACCAAAACAAAAATCCACATTCCCCAAAAAGTGAAAACTGGGGCAGATGTTATAATGGTTCGGCAATGGTTTTGCCCGAAAGGTTCCAAAGTTGTAGTTCAATCCAAAGTCCTTTTTACCCAAATCCCATTCAAGTCCTTCAGATTAATCAGCGAGAATGTTCAAGAATTGGAGTATACAGTTACTTGGATCTGATGCAACCAAAATAAGAGAAATAAAATGAGAAAGTCTTGTTGGTGAAAACCCTCACGGGCACCGTAAGGCAATGGTGAGTAGAGAATTTAAAAATGAGATAGTCTTGTTAGTGAAAACCTGCAAAGGGCACTATAAAGAGATGGTGAGAAGAGAAATGAGAGAGGTCAGCTAGTGAAAACCCGCAAAGGGCACTAATGATCGAAAAAGAGGATCCTTACAGCCATGGCATCAATACAGTCCTGGGCAAGGTTTCTCAGTTTCAAGGAAAAAATAGTGATGATTTTCTGAGGGTCGGACGGTTTACACAGATCATGCATCCAGTCCAAAAGATATGTCATGTTCATTGAAGTCCGCATGTACTCCCAGATAAGTCCGTCTTTCTGTTCCCCGAAAGGGACACCTCTTATTTATACTTAGTCTCCAGTCCATGTTTGTTTTCTTTGAATCCCTTTCGGTATAACTTTTTTTCAAAAATTAAGGCAAAAAAGAGATGGAAAAGCTGATTTATAGGGCTCTTGTTCGGCACAAGCTGATATATTCAAAAGACACCCAACTTCGGAAAGGGCATCAAGTCAACCCCGACTGGCCATGTTGGCCGATGCTTCAAAATCGAAATTTCTAGGAAGAAGGAAGTCAAATTGAAATGCCTACAAGAGCAAAATGAACTTGAAAAGATTAAGTCCCATGCGACTAACCGTCTTACGAAGTTTGAAAAGCCAAAGGTTCCCCAATGTTCTGAAATTGAAAGCTTTGGAAGAAATAAGTCAAAAGTGAATTGACACAAACGCAAAATAAAGTTGAGAAAGGGTAGGTCCCACGTGACCAACCGTCATGTAAAAGTTTGAAAAATCAAAGGTTCCCGAGGCTAGAAGTACAATTGGTATTCGGGAAATAGCGAGTTGTAGTTGAAATCACATCAAAAGATGATGGGTCGAGATCAAGTGACTGAAACACTCAAGGCTACAATACCAACCACCATTTTAAACTAACAATTTTTCTTTGTTGAAAAATAAGAAACAGGTGTAATCCAAAAACAACTTTGCAAAAAGAAGGTGCAACAAAAAAGGAAATCGCGCGGAGACTAAAACAACCCTGCAATAGCAAAAACTCTCAAAAGGGAAGTCCTTTCAAAATTATTTCCCGCATTTTACTCATTTTTAAATTAAAAAAAAGAAAGAAAGAGAGAAGGAAATCAAAAATTCAAAATCATGGTAGTATAGGGTACACCATTTCTTAGTTGATGTTTTAGACATAGGGTACACCACTCCCTAGTCTCCTTCCCAATATAGGGTACACCGATCGCTAGCTTTGTTTGCCAACATAGGGTACACCACTTCCTAGTTGATTGATCTTAAATGTAGGGTACACCACTTCCTGATATCTTTATTGATAGAGCTGAAACGCAGGGTACAACACTCCCTGATATCATTCCTAGACATAGGATACACCACTCCCTAGTCTCCTTACCAGTATATGGTACACCAATCCCTAGCTATGTTTTCCAACTTAGGGAAAACCACTCCCTAGTTGGTGATATTTTAGACATAGGGTACACCACACCCTAGTCTCCTTACCAGTATAGGGTACACCAATCCCTAGCTGAGTTTTCCAACATAGGGTACACCACTCCCTAGTTAATAACATTTTAGACATAGGGTACACCACTCCCTAGTCTCATTACCAGTATAGGGTACACCAATCCCTAGTTGTGTTTCCAACGTAGGGTACACCAATCCCTAGTTGTGTTTCCAACATAGGGTACACCATTCCCTAGTTGATTTGAGCTTAAACGTAGGGTACACCACTCCCTAATATCATTACCGATTGATCTTAAATGCAGGGTACACCACTCTCTGATATCATTCTTTTAGACATAGGGTACACCACTCCCTAGTCTCTTTACAGTATAGGGTACACTAATCCCTAGCTGTGTTTTCCAACACAGGGTACACCACTCCCTAGTTGATGAATATTTAGACATAGGGTACACCACTCCTTAGTCTCCTTACTAGTATAGGGTACACCTAGTTGTGTTTCCAACATAGGGTACACCACTCCCTAGTTGATTTGAGCTTAAACGTAGGGTACACCACTCCCTAATATCATTATCGATTGATCTTAAATGCAGGGTACACCACTCCTTAATATCATTACTATTTGATTCAGCTGAAATACAGGGTACACCACTCCCTGATATCATTACTGTTTGATTGAGCTGAAATATAGGGTACACCATTCCCTAGTTTTACCAGTACAGGGTACAACAATCCCTAGTTGTGTTTTCCAACATAGGGTACACCACTCCCTAGTTGATTTGATCTTAAATGCAAGGTACACCACTCCCTATATCATTCCTAATATAGGGTACACAATTCCCTAGTCTCTTTACCGGTATAGGGTACACATCACTAACTGTGTTCTCCAACATAGGGCGCACCACTCCCTAGTTGATTTGAGCTTAAGTGTAGGCTACACCACTCCCTGATGTCTTTTGTAATATAGGGTACACCATTTCCTAGCCGCATTTTCTCGATATAAGGTACACCAATCCTTAGTTGAGACATCATTTCGACAATAAGGAAACACCAACCAAAAAAAAAGAAAAAAAATCATCTTGATCTCTTCAGGGTACACCATTCCTGACCTTTTATTGCTTTCAAAAATGAAGTAGTTTAAAGTTTTGTTACAATAACTCATGAAATTTTCCTAGTGAAAACCAGGATAGAAACATTTCGTTCGTTTTTTTGTTTTGGTGTCTGAGTAGGTTTTTACCTCGAGGCACAGGGTTCGAGATGACCAAAAGAAGAAGTCTCAATACTGAATAAAGAAAAGAAAAGAAGAAGAAGAGAATCCAAAATGCAAAAGCAGATGAAAATATATGGACTGCTCAAGACATGACTGAAGTCACAAGCATTGCATTTTCCATTTTGATAATAAAAGTCAGAAGAAAGAACTAGCACCTTCAGCTAGCAAGCATCAAGATTTCGATCAGAGTCTGCATGAAGAACCAGTCAAGACTCAAGATCAAGTTTCAAAAGACTTATAGATAGGAATCTTGTAACTCATAGGTGATAGGCTTGTTTAATTTCTTTTGGTTTTGATTTTGGGGTAATAAGGAGTTCAACAAGTAGTAATAACAGCAACAACAGTGAAATCACAGCTATTCGATAGTCCCAGCTACCAAACTTTCCTGAACTATACTGACCTGATTCCTTTATAGCCAAGGATATGTAGGCAACTGCGGAAGCAAGGTTCGGTCAAGCTTTTTCAAAATGCTTCTCATGAAGTATCAAACGGGCAAAAATTGTTCATGATTTATCACTTTATCGTTGCCCGAAAACTCTTCATGTTCTCGAGCAAAGAGGGGCAGCTGTGAGCACGTAATTTTTGTCCTATGCCTAAACTACTCCTAAAAAATGGTTTAAAACTAGTTTGCAATTATTTTATAGAATTTTAGGACTTTTGTTTGTTCATCTGATTGCATTTTTATTGCATCGATAGATTAGTTACATCACTAGGAACATTTTGAAATCATAAAAAGGGTAAAAATATTTTTTTATCTTACATGCATTATGTTTTTAGATTTTAATTGCATCGTTAGCATTTAGATGCATGTTAATTGCATTTGTAAAATATGAAAACCACAAAAATACTTCAATTATCCTCATTTTTGCATCTTTGGTTTTGATTAATAGGTTAAGTTTGTTAATTCACGTTAATTAGTTCAGATGTTAGAGAAAGTAGATAAATAGGTCAATAATGCAAATTGGAATTTAATTAGGAGTAGGTTTCAAATTGGCTAATTTTGAAGAATTTGATACGAGAAGAAAAGAGAAGCATGGATGATGAACTCGACAGCTCGATTGGGCCAACGTTTTAGCCCAGTTCCTTTTGAGCCCAATTAGCCTTACCCAATCCGCCCCATACCCGATCTAGTTTCCCCACTAAATTAAACGACACTGTTTTGTGTGGAATTGATCAATGCCGTTCATCTCACCTCATCCAACGGCTGAGAACTGGCCATCCCTTCCCTTATAATTGTCAGAGATACCCCCTATCCCCAAAACGACCTCTCACATCATCTCTCACCCCTCTCTCATCCTCCGCCTGGAACCGCCGCTGGAAATCGCCCACGGCGGCGACCAACCTACAAACATCCCCATTTTTTCACCATATAATCTCCTCCTTCTCTTCTTTCATAATCTCCGGTCCGTTTCTGCTAAAACCCCATAGAATTTCCCGATTTGTAGATCTACGAATCTGCTAACCCCAGTTTAATTTTTTTCTTTTCATTTTTGTTTCAATTGTTTCCTCAATTTCGACCTTTTTGAAACTGAAACATACATCATTTAACCATCCTTGGCAAGAGCTTTTAGCTAGTTTTGGTAAAAGCCTATTCACGATGGTCATAACTTCTTTCCATCTGAATTCCTTAGTCCCTGTCGAGACTTGTCGAAACTCAACAGGCTTTGTTCAATGAAATACTTATCCGACGTCTAGGATCCAGATAAGTGTTCATCGGGCTATGTCATGACCCAATCTCCCCTATAGGCCGTGATGGCGCCCAACGTCGTCGCTAGGCAAGCCAACGGTGAACTAGCCATGTATTTATTCTTTTTAATAATTTCAAAGTAGTTGATTTTTATTTATTTAGTAAATGAGAAGTGGAAAATTTAATAAAGTAAAGCGTAGACTAATAAAAGACCAAATACGATGAAATAAATACTCAAAAGTGAATGAAAGTGTCTACTAGTATGTTCCCAAGACCCGATGTCATAAGTGTATGACCAATTAGTAGAATATACAAAATACCTATGCTACTGTCTGAAATAGGATAGACAGAAAGTAAATACAAAAGAGAGACTACGGGTGTTGTAGACGGGCTCAGAGAGTAGCTCACCACTATGCCTCAGGATAACATGGATGCGCCTGAATGGGCACCAGATGCACCTGCCTCAGATCCTGCACGATTAGTACAGAAGTATAGCGTGAGTACATAAACAATATGTACCCAATAAATATCCAGTCTAACCTCAAAGAAGTAGTGATGAGGGGTCGACATCGACACTTACTATGGGCCAACAAATAAAATACAGAAATTCTAAATTGGCATGGAATATGTGAATAATAATAATAACACAATAACAAGCAGTGAATAAATGATTCTTTAACTGATAGTAAATTCCGAAGTCTCCAACTAACACTTACTAGTTCCAAATCAATTTTGGTCATTAAATAAATTATAATCTCTCAAGCCATAAAATAATATCAAGTGTGAACGGGCTCCAAGTATTATCACGCACGATTTATGTCGAGGTCGTGCAACCCGATCCAAAATACTATGTGCACTGCCGAGGGTCGAATGACACGAACCATAGATGCATCCATTATATTGCCGAGGCGAATGACCTGCTCCCATGAGAGTATAAAGGTTTACCTCGCTCGCGAAAGTACTTGCGATGCGAGAGGACATGGATTTCTCAGAGTTATTATGTATTCCTCAATTCTTCCTAAAATAAGAAATCTAATTTGAAAATTTTCAACTTAAAAATCCCTAGTCTTAGCTCTATTCAAGACAATTAACATGCATAATAAACACAACAGTACAATTAAAGCATGATGTGGTAAGACTGCCCGGACATCTTATGAAATATAGCTACGCACGGACTCTCGTCACCTAGTGCGTCCGTAGCTCTAAAATCACCCAACAAAGTGAATGAAAATGAGCCCAAAAGATTAAGTCCCGACATTAAAAGAACCTCACTGCCCCAGCGATTTTCGCTTCTGCAGACATGGGGCGCACCTGCGAGCCTGCGCTTTTGCTTCTGTGGAGCTGGTCCACATTTGCGCACACGTGCCTGTGGGAGGTCGCCCGCACCTGCAAATCCAGGCCTCCTTGGCCTAGCCCGCACCTGTGACCATTTTCCTCGCACCTACGAGCTCGCAGGTGCAGTAAGGCCTCTGCTTCTGCGACTGCTGGACAACCTGCTCTAGGCCGTTTTGAGGACCGCTCGAGCTAGATGCTCTGCCTCTGCCGCTACCACGACTCATTGGTTCTTGTGAACCTTGCCCAGGGGGCATACTGATGATGATGAACTAGCTACAAATCCCACTGACGGAGCTATGCTTGCATCACCTCTCGTCTGACAATCCTTCATAACGTGGCCCGGATAACCACAAGTATAACAAACACCCAACCCCATACGACACCGCCCGGCATGCTGCTTACCACACTGAGCACATCGTTGCAAGGGCAGCCTCATCTGAATTGACTCACCCCTATACTGAGAACCTAAGCCCCTGGAATTCTGACCAGGCCCTGAATATGTGGAACGATCAAATCTCTTACCGCCAAACTGAGGGGGCTCGCTAGCCGATGGCTGGGCTGGATACCTTGGGTATTGTGATCTCTGACCACCTCGAAACTCTCCAGAAGTACTCGAAGACCTCGCTTTCTTATTTTAGGCACTATCATACTCACGATCGGGCCTCTGCTTCTGCTTATGCTCCTCTACACCCTGAGCGTATGCCTGAATACGAGAAATATCCATGTCTGCCTGAAGTGAAACCGACATACAATCGTTAAGCAAGTGCGGCCCTAACCCCATCACAAATCGGTGAACCCGATCCTCCATCTTAGATACAATAGTGGGAGCATACCTAGCCAACGAATCAAACTTAAGGCTGTACTCCCGAACACTCATGTTACCCTGCCGAAGGGTCAAGAACCTGTCAACTTTGGCCCGTCTAAGCTCTGGTGGCAGATAATGACGAAGAAAAGCCTATGTAAACTCATGCCATACTGCTGGAAGGGCATCTTCACCTCTGGACAACTCCCAAGACTCGTACCAATTAACTGCAACATCCTGAAGTCTATAGGAAGCTAGCTCAACAGACTCAGTTGTAGTGGCCTTCATTACCTTCAAAGTCCTCTATATTCTATCGAAAAATATCTGAGGGTCTTCGTTTGGATCTGCCCCAGTGAATACCGGAGGGTCCAAATTAATGAAATCACGAACCCTCGCACTGACAGACCTATCTGCATGACCAATACCTACTTCCTGACGCCGAGCTTGTGTGGCTACTAATAGAGTTAATAGCTTGTTAACCACTATCCAATCTCCTGACCTGGTGCTTCTAGCTGAGGGGCTGAATGCACAGGGGCGGACGCTGGAGCTGGTGCCCCTCGGAGCTCTTCTGGAGAGGGCGGGGTATGTGAAGTCTAGGATGGAATCTCACTATGAGACTCTCTCCGAGCCCTGGTAACTCGTGGCGCTCGACTAGTAGTCTCACCAGCCACGGACTTTCCCTTCTGGGCGGCTGTAGTCTTCAGAGGCATTGCTGAAAACGTAACATATCGTAAAGGAATATGAATTATTATATCGCATGATCTAAGATAAGAAGAGAGGATAAAATCCTATATGTCCTGTAGCCTCCTGTTTATAAGTGTGGTGCACAACACACCCATAAACAAGACTCTACTAGACACGGTCTGTAGACCACCCTAGCACAGAACTACTCTGATACCACTTTTGTCACGACCCAAACCGATAGGCTGTGACGGGTGCCCGAGTCCTACCTGTCGAATACCTCTGAGCATGCAACTAAGTTATATACATCAATAATATATGCTGAATTACGAGAATAACATACATCAGGGGAATCTGCCCAAAAGACATATGTACATATACGTGCGGAATACGTAGGGCGAGCCGACAAGGCTGCTATAGACAATTATATACCCAAAACTGGAAGTCGGCAAGGCCACATACTATCCAACTATACATACTGTCTATAGACCTCTAATAGAATATACAACTATACAAGTACGGGACTGGGCCATGTCATACCCATATATGTATACAAGTATATCGTACCACAATCAAAAGCAGCTCTAGATCAAATGGAGCACGCCAACTCTCGTTGATCAAGGATCCTAATAAGGGGACCGTCTGCTTATTTACCTGCACCTGTGGGCATGAAACACATGCCCCGGGAAATAGGGCGTCAGCACGAATAATGTACTGAGTATGTAAGGCATAAAAATTAGTACATAACAGACATAGATGAAACATGGAATAAAGAATTCCGCTTGTAAGTCTAAATCACTTTGTAAATCCTGAAACATTTATAATGTCATGCACATGCGTATAAATATCGTGTCATGTATATTTTTAGGTGTACACAACATAATCAAACGTCTGAGGGCATCCTATCATATCATCTCGGCACTATGGGCAAAATCATCACATGTACCAGCTGATCAGGTGGTGGGGCGTATATAACGCCGTAACCTTTTCCCATATCCCATATACATATAATATACGCGTATATAACGCCATCTGGTCATGGGTCAATGTACATGTATAAATGAATAAAATGCATATGAAATACGTCAATAAAATCTCTCGGAATGTCATAGGACCATTATGCCTTTGATTAATATCATGAAATAAACTTTATCAACTTACGTATTTTCTGAGAGCCATGAACAGAAGATGTGATAATAAGATACTTGGGACTTCAAGAACATAGGCACCTCTAATATTCTATGAATAGAGTCAATTATGAAGGTTGTGTATTTTGCTCGTTTCAATTGTATCGTACAGATTATTCCAAAAAGAAAGAAGGAATAGCCTTAACATACCTTAATTGCCCATAAGAGCTCGAGAAGGTCGTAGATAAATTATTCAAACTTGGATAAATGTTTTGGCATGAATTCCCAAAGAATTATCTTTAACTAAGGTGCTGCACGTTTGTTAACTCATTCTCCATAACAATTGAAGAGTGAACGTTTATGATGGCTTTTGCAGGAATGAGAGAACACCAAATTAAAGGTGAATGTTATAATAGCCTTCAAGAATGAGAGCACAAGGTCTTTTAAATGTTTGGCTTCCACCTGGCCATGTACTGGCGGTGGAAGTCCTACAATTATGACATATGGTGCTTACTAAGACAAAGGATGTTTACAATATTCTTATCCCCAAATTTAAGTACTTAATGTATATAAAATTTTGTTTACTTTATTATCCCATATTTAACTAATTAGCCACATAATAATTTCTATGTCTGATTTCACTTAAATACTAGTATACTTCATATACCTTACTATCATGGTCATGTGGTATAGCACTAATCCATAAATACGGGGTATTATAGCTTGGACCGTATTTTATCCCAAATCGACAACCTTCAACGAAACTCATTTTCTTTGATTCGTTTACACTTTATCCTTCACGGAACTTACTTATCGCTTGTTATAAATAGCTAAATGTGTATAACCTCAAGATAATCTCATCCCCGAGTCTACGTCGATTAATTGAAGATGAAACTTTAACGTATGAAAACGCGAGATGTAACAATAAAGATAATGCCTCTAGATCTTAAGAGCATGAACAATCGCGGCCAACTCCAATTCATGCACAGGATAATTCTTCTCACGGGGTTTCAGCTGGCGCGAAGCATATGCAATAACTCGCCCCTCCTGCATCAATACACAACCCAAACCAACGCGTGAAGCATCGCAATACACAGTATACATCCTCGAGCTGGAAGGTAACACTAGAACGGGTGCGGTAGTCAAAGCTGTCTTGAGCTTCTGGAAGCTCGCCTCACAATCATTGGACAAACGGAACGGAGCACCCTTCTGGGTCAGTCTAGTCAAAGGTGCTGCAATAGATGAGAAACCCTCCACAAACCGGCAATAATAGCCTGCCAACCCCAAGAAGCTCCTGATCTCAGTCGACGTAGTAGGACGAGGCCAACTCTGAACTGCCTCAATCTTCTTGGGGTCCACCTTAATACCCTCGCTTGATACAACATGCCCCAGGAATGCTACAGAATCTAGCCAAAACTCACACATGGAGAACTTAGCATATAGCTTCTATTCCCACTAGGTCTGAAGCACCACTCTCAAATGCTGCTTGTGCTCCTCCATGCTATGTGAGTAACTCAAAATGTCATCGAAGAAGACAATGACAAATGAATCAATGTAAGACCTGAACACCCTGTTCATCAAATCTATAAATGCCACTAGGGCATTAGTCAAGCCGAAGAATATTACTAGGAACTCATAATGGCCATATCTGGTACGGAAAGCAGTCTTCGGAACATCCAAGTCCTGAATCTTCAACTGATGGTACCCCAATCTCAAGTCGATCTTAAAGAACACCCTAGCACCCTACAACTGGTCAAACAAATCATCAATATGCGGCAATGGGTACTTGTTCTTAATGGTGACTTTGTTTAACTGGCGGTAGTCAATGCACATCCGCATAGTCCCATCTTCCTTCTTCACAAATAGCACTGGTGCACCCCAGGCGATACACTCGGCTAGACAAACCCCTTTGTTAGCAACTCCTCAAGCTGCTCCTTCAACTCCTTCAACTCTTTCGGATCCATATGGTACGGTGGGATAGATATAGGCTGGGTACCTGGAGCCAAATCAATACAGAAATCGATATCATGATCTGGTGGCATGCCCAGGAGGTCAGAAGGAAACACATCGGAGAACTCCTGAACTACTAGTACTTAATCAATCACCAGAGACTCTACGGTAATATCCCGCACATAGGCTAGGTAAGCCAAATAACCCTTCTCAACCATGTGCCGAGCCTTCATAGAGAGATGATCCGACTAGGTGTGTTGACGAATGAACCTTTCGAATCTAATGTATGCAACTCTGGCATCGCCAAGGTAACAATCTTGGCATGGCAATCAAGGATGGTGAGATACGGAGATAACCAATCCATGCCCAGGATAACCTCAAATTCGGTCATATCGAGCAATAGGAGATTCGCTCTAGTCTCATAACCATAGAATGTGACCATACATGACCGATGGATCCGATCCACAATAACAGAATCACCCATAGGAGTGGACACATAAATAGGAGTACCCAAGGACTCACGAGGAATATCTAGGAAATAGGCAAACAGAGATGACACATATGAATAGGTAGATCCTGGATCAAACAATACTGAAGCATCCCTACGGTAGACATAAATAGTACCCGTGATCACGGAATCTGAGGCTACTACATCTGGTCTGGCCAGAAAAGCATAGAACCTAGCTGGAGCGCTGACTGACTGGCCTCCGTCTGTCAGAATAGTAGCTGGCTGACCTCTCCCTACCTGGCCTCCACCTCTAGCACAGCCCCTACCCGCCTGCCCTCTGCCTTTGGGCAGCCAGACGGCAGGTGCTGTAATCATAGGCTGATTACCCTGCTGTACGGCCTTGCCCCGAAGCATGGGGCAGAACCTCCGCACATGATCGGGATCGTCGCACTCGAAACAACCTCTCGGTGCGGTGATCTGCTATTTTAAAGTCTGACCCTGATGGCCTGATTACCCACTGGAAGAACCCGGAATGGCTGGTGGGCGTTAAAACCTCACCGGCATGGCACTGAAATAGGGTCGCACTGGAGCACTCCGAGGAGGCGGTGATGCTGGATATGTGGGCCTGCTAGGCTGACCCCTCATGAACTGACCTCTGCCCCCAGCCGGGGCACCTCTAAACTATCCGGAATAACAGACCCTCTTGTCCCGCTACATGTGCTCTCTACCCCTCTGACGGTAACCCTCAATTCTCCGAGCAATCTCCACTACTAGATAATAGGAAGTCCCCATATCAACCTCCCTGGCCATAGTAGCCTGAATACCTGAGTGCAAACCCGCAACAAACCTTCGCACTTGCTCCGCCTCAGTAGGAAGTATCATAAGTTCATGACAAGACAATTGAGAGAATCTCGCCTCATAATCGGTCACTGACATCTGACCCTGCTGGAGCTGCTCAAACTGGAACCACAACTCTTCCCTCTGAGAGGGTAGAATATACCTGTCCAATAATAGACGTGTAAACTGGTCCCAAGTCATGGGAGGAAAACCTATTGGTCTGCCAAGAAGATAACATTGCCACCACCTACGGGCCCTACCCTCCAGCTGGAAAGTGGTGAAATCCACCCCATGGGACTCCAATATCCTGATGTTGTGCAGTTTGTCCCTGCACCGATCAATGAAGTCCTGGGGATCCTCATGTCGCTCACCTCCGAAGATAGGAGGGTGTATCCTAGTCCATCTGTCCAATAGCTTCTGCAGGGTCAGGTGCCGCTGCTGCAACTGGCTGGGCGCCATCTACGGGTAGTGCACCCGAGGTCTGATATACGGCAGCCGCATGCCCAGGAGCCTGAGCAGTAGGGGTCTATGATCCCGCTTGAGATGTGTCTGGGTCAGCTGGAAATAAACCAACCTGGGTAATTGTATCCATGAACCGTAGCATACGGCCCATAACCTCCTGAAAGCCCGGTGCTGACATGAAATCAACCGGGGCTGGCTCTACTACGGGCACCTCGCCCTGCTCCTCAATAATGGGATCCTCTATTGGATCCGCTGGTGGTACAACTAAGGCAACTCTGGGACATCCTCGTCCCCTACCTCGGGGGGGTACCGTTCCCCGGCCTCTGCCTCGGGCTCTAACAATAGGGGGAGCAGTCTCTTCGGGTCATGAATGTATACCGTGCGCGTTCTCACCATCTGTGAGAGAACAAGAGGAAGAAACTTAGTACACCATCAACTGCACAATAGAAGATGAATAAAGAGTGGTTTCTTAACAATACCCTACATCCTCTCGAAGATAAGTACAGACGTCTCCGCACCGATCTGCAAGACTCTAATAGGCATGCCTATAACTTGTGAGACCTACATGAACCTAGTGCTCTGATACCACGTTGTCACGACCCAATTCTATTTTAGGTCAAGATGGCGCCTAGTACAGTTGCTAGGCAAGCCAACCTTAAGCAATCTAGTGATTTCCCATTTTAATAAGTTTTTCAAGTAAATAACTTTCCTTAATTTAAAAGATTTAATAAATAACAGATTTAGAATAATTAAAACATAAGCAGCTAAATGCAATCATAACCGTAGAAATAAAGCCAAAACCACAAATCTACTAGTGTGTGCCAAGACCTGGTGTCACAAGTGTTAGGGCTACTAGTACAATATACAAAAGTGTACTATACAGTTGTCTGAAACAAAATAGACAGAGAAATAAGGCAAAAAGAAGACTTTGGCTGCTACAGGATGGGCTTGGAAGATAGCTCACCGTAAAGTCTCGCAGTACTAATCAAGCGTGCACGCCAGACTGATATCCAGAAGTACCTACCTCAGATCCTGCACATCAAGTGCAGAAGTGTAGCGTGAGTACATAAACAACATGTACCCAATATGTATCTAGTCTAACCTCGAAGAAGTAGTGACGAGGGGTCGACTTTGACACTTACTATGGGCTAAAAATAATATGCCAAAATTTACAAATGAGCATGGATTTCGTGAATAATACTGAAAACCCAATAACAAGAAATAATAAACAATCCTTTCACAAGTACTAAGTCCCGAATTTATTTTTCATCATTTAACAATTTATATCTCAAGCCAATGAAGCAATATCGATTATGAATGATTCCAAAGATGTATCATGCGCAAATTATACCGAAGTCGTACGGCCCGATCGAACATAAATATTTAAAATGTGCACTGCCGAGGGTCGAACGGCTCAAACCATAGATGAATCTATCTACTACCGAGGCATTCGGCCCGCTCCACAAAGAAAAATACTTTAAAGAAACACAAATTCCCAATAACAGTCAAGTGTTCCATTCACAACTTCAAGTAAGTGAAATTTAAACTTTTAAAAAAATTCCTTTATAAGTTTCCAATCTAACTTAAGCAATTAAATTAACATTTAAGGGTGCAAACATCTCAAGTATAGAATGATATGGGTCCTAGACTACCCGGACAATAGCATAATTAGTAGCTACGTACGAACTCTCGTCACCTCGTGCGTACGTAGACCCCTACAAATAGAAACACGTTAATCAATTCACCTATGGGGATAATTCCCTCTTACAAGGTTAGAAAAGAGACTTACCTCGTCTCAAAGCCTACTTTTTAGTCCAAGATTGTGCTCAAACCCTTAACTTGATGCCAAACGACTCGAAACTAGTCAAATATTATATAAAATGATCAATACCTGTTCAAAAGTTCATATCTTAACTATCAAAGTGATTTCCCAAGAATATTTGAAAAATCCCTAAAATTCACCCCCAGGCCCACGTGCCCGTATTCCGAAAATGTTCGGAGAAAGTTGTTACCCATAACATTATGAACTCAAATATATGATTTTCACTAGATTCCATAACAAATTTCGTGGTTAAATATCCTCTTTATAAAAACCTAGGTTTTCACCTAAACCCTGAGAGTTTCACTAATTTAAATGTTATAGTCTACCCAAAAACTATGTATTCAACTCACATTTGATATTACTTACCTCAATTAGTTGATGAAAATCCCCTCTTTAACCAGCTCCAAAATCGCCCCAAGAAGTGTAAGAAGTGGGAAAAATGCCTAAATCCCGTATTTAAAAAAGCCCCGTTGCCCAGCGAATCTCGAGGCCACTGCCGCACCTACGGTGCCGCTTCTACGGAGGAAATCTCGTAGGTGCGGTCCTCCCCTAGCCGGCCAACATTCGCATCTACGGAGCTAGAGCCGTTCATGCGCGTCCGCTCCTGCGACCATCGACGCGCGCTTGCAGATATAGCTACTTCTACGGTTTCCCTCATCGCACCTGCGCGTTCGTAGGTGCGCAGACTCGCATGCATCTGCGGTCCATGGTCAAATGCTCCTAGACGCTTTAGTTTAAAACTCAATCCGCGTATCGTCCGAACGGCATCCGGGGCCCCCGAGGCCCCGTCCAAATATACAACAAGTTTGGAATCATAAAAGGAACTCGCTCAAACTCTCGGAACGTACAAAACAGCATCAAAACTAAGAATCACACCCCAAACCAATTAAATCAAAATATGAACTTCAAGTTTTTCAATTTACTCCCAACGCACCGAAACGTACTTAAACTATTCGGAATGATTCCAAATTTTACGTGCAAGTCTTAAATGACATTACGGAACTATTTTCGGTCTCGAAATTCCATTTGGACCCCGATAACACCAAAACTTACTTCAAACCAAATTTAAAGAACTTCAAAAACCTTCAAAAAACCAACTTTCACTGTTAGGCGCCGAAATGCTCTCGTGTCATCCAAACCCTGATCCGAACATACGCCCAAGTCCAAAATCATCATACGAACCTATTGAAACCGTCAAATCCTGATTTCGATGTCGTTTACTTAAAACATTGACCGAAGTCAAACTTAGCCTCTTTAGCCAACCTTAAGGAACCACGTATTCTGATTTCAACCCGAACCCTTCCAAATCCCAAAATAACCATCCCCGCAAGCCATAAAATAGTAGAAGCACGTACTGGGAGTCTTATTTAGTGGAACAGGGTTCTAAAAAGCAAAACGACCGGTCGGGTCGTTACAAGAATCATCCATAAAAGGCAGCCCCGTGGATCTATTAGTTGAAATTGAAAGGAAAAATGACAGAAACTACGGCCGCTCATGGGATGACTCGATCTGGGAGATGATATGCCCCTGAAGAATTGAATCGAGGAAATTCAAACAATGAACATAACCAAAAGAGGAACATAAATGACGCAGAGGCAGCAAAGTTTTGGAGAAAGATGCCGATTAAAGAATACTCCATAGAAGAGTAGGTGAGAAAGACCCATGCCCATATCTCAATCATGGATTTATCATGTAGAGTGAATGTGCTAGGCAATACCACTAGTGAGGCACTGGCAGTAACTATTAGGAAGATGGTGGAGGCAAAGCAAATCTCTTTCCAAAGGGACAAACTTCCTACGGAGGGATTAGATCACAACAAAGCTCTAATCATCATTGTCAAGTGTCGAGACAATGTCGTATCTCGGGTACTGATTGATGGGGCATCTGAAGTAAATATTTGCCCCTTCTCCACTTTGTGAGAATTAGGCATCCATATAAGAGAGACAAAAGAGAGCCACATGATGGTAAGGGCTTTAGATGGTTCGCAGAAAGAAGTTATTGCTAAAATCTATCTAGCTTTGCAAATTAGACCCGTTGAGTTCCCAATATTGTTCCAAGTGATGGATATCTCGTCTTCTTACAATTTTCTACTAGGAAGGCCATGGATACACATGGCAGGGGAAGTTCCTTCTACTCTCTATCAGTGTATGAAATTCGAATGGGATTGCTAAGAAATAGTGGTACATGGGGAATTGAAATGATAAGTTTATTTAGAACATGCAGTTCCTTTTATAGAGGGGTTGGACAGGGTCATTTTTCATGCGGTCGAGATCATGCTTGCAGTGGAATGAATAAGGATGAACAGGACCACCACACAGTCGTCATAAGGGTCGGGAATGGCAATTCAAGAAATGGTGAAATATGGGTACAGATCAGGGTCCGGGCTGGGAGCCCAATTAGATGGGATATCTGAGCCAATTCAACCAAAGTGGCAGAAGGGTGCCACCGGCTTAGGATACCAACCTACAATTGGAGGAGTCCACAACAGTAACCCTAGGGAGAAAGTTCTCATTCCAGAGTACGTTCCGGTCCTGGGTAAGAACTTACCACAAGAAGAAGAGATCAATGACGGGATATGAAGGGTGTTCGTAGCAATAATCAAGGAATGTTGCGGCAAAGATGACATCAAGACACCGACTATTAGGGATGCCGAATCAGGAGAGACTTTGCGGAACTGGACACCAAGTCCATCTCTTGCTCGCCGGGAGTCTTGGTAGTGTGGAATTGTAGCAACTTTTGAAAATTGCATGGTCAATTGAGGCTTGAATCATGCATGTGTTTTTTTTTGTTGTTAAAAAGCCTCTTTGAACTGTGAGACGTTCCTTTCAACAAAATAAAGTATTATTTTTCCAAATTTCATTGCAAACTTGTCTTTATTTATTTTTATTTATACTAGAATTTTCTTTTCAGTGATCAAACTAATAAAAAATGGCATTCCACAATTATGACATGTAACAAAATCCTCGAGCAAAATGTTCCGAAATTTGAAGAATATTATGAGAGTATGATGACCGAGAACCTAGAACAGGAGATTGAATAGTTAGAAAGCCAGCTGAAGCCCAACCTCAAGGAAACATAGGTGATCAATCTGTGAAATAAAGAAGACGTAAAGGAGACTCAATTCAGCATCTACCTGGAGGTAGAATAGAAGAAAAAATTGGTAGAGCTCGTCCAACAATACATCGATGTATTCACTTGGCCGTATGATGATATGCCTGGACTAAGTACTGAAATTGTCTTGCACTAATTCCCCACTAATCCCGCCAAGCCACCAGTCAAGAAGAAACTTAGGAAATTCAAGCTTGATTTGAGTCTAAGAATCAAAGAAGAAATTACAAAGCAAATAGAGGCGAATGTGGTAAGGGTCATGAACTACCTACCTGGTTGGCCAACATAGTGACAGTGCCTAAGAAGGACACAAAGATTAGGATATGTGTGGATTAACGAGATCTCAACAAAGCAAGTTCCAAGGACGAACTTCCTCTGTCCAATATCCATATCCTTATTGACAACTGTAAAAATCATGATTTACAATCGTTCGTGGATTTTTTAGTCGGGTATCACCAGTTTTTGATGCAGGAAGAAGATGCAGAGAAAATAGCATTCACCCCGCCATTGGGAGTTTACTACTACAAGGTCATGCTATTTGGCCTCAAGAATGCTGGTGCCACCTACGTGAGGGCCATGACGACCCCTTTTTCATGACATGATCCATAAAGAGATTGAAGTATATGTGGATGATGTCATCATCAATTCATGGGAGAGTACATATCATTTTAGTGACTTGAGGAAGTTCTTCGAACGGTTGCAAAGATACAATTTGAAGTTGAATCCTGCAAAGTGTGCGTTCAGAGTTCCCGCGAGAATTGTTAGGATTCATTGTCAGTAGGAAGGGGATAAAGTTAGATCCCTCAAAGATCAAGGCTATTCAGGAGCCCTCAGGAGATTGAACTAAATCAGCCAATTCATAGCCTAGTCAACGGTGATTTGTGAACCAATTTTTCAAGCTGTTGAAGAATGATGACGCTACGAAATGGGCAGAATAAGGCCTAAAAGCTTTCGACAGAATCAAGGAGTACTTGTCTAGCTCGCTCGTGCTAGTTCCTCCCGAACCTGAAAAGCATTGCTAACTATATTTGTCCGTTTTGGATAATACATTTGGATGTGTGTTGAGGCAACACGATGAGACCAGATTACACCTTGTTGGAACGGACGTGTCGTGCTTTAAATTGGATCACGCAGAAGTTAATACATTACTTGTCGGCATATACCACGCATTTGATATACAGACTTGACCCACTCAAGTACATCTTCCAGAAACCAATGCCTACTAGAAAGTTAGCAGAATGGCAGATCCTTCTCAGTGAGTTCAACATCGAGTACGTGATGTAGAAAGCTATTAAAGGACAAGCATTGGCCAATCATCTCGCATAAAAATTGGTGGACAAAGACTACGAGCCACTTACTACGTATTTCCCGGATTAAGAAGTGTTATCGCCGGGGAAGACATTTTAGAGTCATACCCGAGGTGGAGGATGTTCTTCAATGGAGCTGCAAACATCAAAGGAGTAGGAATCAGGGTGGCCTTAGTCTCTGAATTAGGACAACATTATCCGAATTCAGCAAATATAAAGTTCCCATGTACAAATAATATGGAAGAGTACGAAGCATGTATCCTTGGGATCAAGATGGCGGTCGATATGAATATCAAGGAACTTTTGGTCATAGGAGTTTCTGATTTGCTGATTCACCAAGTCCAAGGGGAATAGACCACCAAGAACGTCACAATCCTTCCGTACTTGCATTGTGTAAAGGAATTGTGTGAGAAGTTCACCAAGATCGAGTTCAAACATGTTCCTAGAATCCAAAATGAATTTGCCGATGCTCTTGCAACATTGTCATCCATGATTCAACACCCAGACAAGAATTACATTGACCATATGGAAGTAGAGATCTGGGACCAGCATGAGTATTGCTTCCATGTAGATAAATAACTGAATGAAAAACCTTGGTATCATGACATCAAGAGATTCCTTGATGTAAGGGAATATCCAGAGAATGCTACTACCGGACATAAACGAGCATTAAGAAGACTGGAGAATCACTTTTTCCTTAATGGGGAAGTTCTATACAGAAGGACGTCGGACTTGGGTTTGTTAAGGTGCATTGATGCTACCGAAGCAACAAGATTACCGGAAGATATACATGCAAGAACATGTGGGCCTCAAGTGAATGGTTTTACTTTAGCCAGAAAGATTCTAAGGGAAGGATACTTTTGGATGACCATGGAAAGGGATAGCATTCACTACGTGCATAAATGTTATCAGTGCTAGATTCACGGGGATTTCATCAGGGTCCCGCCAAATGAGTTAAACACAATAGGTTATCCTTGGTCGTTTGCCGCTTAGGGCATCGATGTAATTGGACCCATAGAGCCGGCTGCATAAAATGGACATCATTTTATCTATAGACATCAATTATTTTACCAGATGTGTCAAATATTCCACATACAAGGTTGTTACAAAGAACATGGTGACATATTTTGTTCTTAAAAACATAGTCTGCCAATTCGGGATCCCGGATTTAATCATAACTGACAATGCAACCAATCTCAATAGCGATATTATGAGGGAAATTTGGAAAAATTTCAAAATCGTCCATCATAATTCCATAGCATATGGACCGCAAATGAATGGAGAAGTTGAAGCAGCCAACAAAAACATGAAGCAGATCTTGCGAGAGATAGTAGACAATCACAGGCAATGGCATGAAAAATTATCATTTTCCCTACTTGGTTACCGTACCACGATGAGGACATCTACCAGGGAAACACCATACATACTGGTATATTCTACTGAAGCCTTAATACCTGCAGAGGTCGAGATACCATCTTTAAGAATCATATAGGAAGACAAGTCGGACGATGCAGAATGGATATGTGTCAGGCAGGAACAACTCATGATCATCGATGAAAAGAGGATGGACGTAGTTTGTCATAGTCAGCTGTATCAATATAGAATATCCAACACATTCAAAAGGGATGTAAAACCTCGGCAGTTCACGCCGGGGCAACTGGTCTTGAAGAAGATATTTCCCCATCAAGAGGAAGCTAAAGGGAAGTTTGCGCCAAATTGGTAGGGTCCTTATGTGGTCCATCGGATATTTTTAGGAGGAGCATTAATCTTAGTAGAGATTGACGGCAGGGTTAGCACAAAGCCCATCAATTCAGACGTAATCAAGATATACTACATTTGAAGACAATATAGTTAGGGTTTTGTGTAACAGAACTACGCTCGACCTGACTTTCTACAGTGGGATACGTAGGCAACCAACATAGGGTCCAGTCCCCCTTTTTGTAATAGAAAATTCAAATACCATTTTCATCTATTCGGAACTATGTCATGGCTTGATTTCCTTTGGTAGGATTACATAGGCAATCCATTTCGCGTTCGGTCATCAATTGTGATCAAACTACGTTTTAACCTGATTCCGTTTGGATACATAGGCAGTCTGAGTCAGACTCGGACATATCATTTCAAATTCTATTTCCATCATTTTGCATCTATTATAACGAATTGCGTTTTGAGCTGATTCCATTTGGATACCTAGGTTGCCTGAGTCAGGCTCAATCATTTCAATATTTTTATTTACTCATACGTTCGAAATATGCTCAGACCTTATTCCTTTGGATACGTAGGAAACCTAAAAAGGTTTGGTTGTCACCCTAGGAAAGCCTTTGTAATGCATTGTATAGGCTACGAATGATCGCATCAACAAGGAAACTTCATCGTCAGGGGGTATATCCAAAAAACATCATAAGAAAAACAGAGCCATCTAGAAATGATACTTGCATCAAGGGAAGCGTCAAAACATGTAATAATCTAGAACGACAACATTTATCATAAACATAAATAATTTTTCAAGAATAATATTTTTCAAAAAAGAAAAAAACTACTTTACCACCTGCCTAACCTCATGGTATGTTTCACTAGAGTCGAGGCAAGGCCAAGTTTACGATCAATACAAATCAACGCCCCTCTCCTACTAAGAATGTTTCTTTGAGTGCAATATTGACAGGAATCAAAGGGCGCCAGATAACGTCAGAATCCATTCCAGACCTGCTACCCTCATGAGCTTTTAATCCTCCTTTATTGTTCAAGTAGTTTCAGTCTCATATAGCTAAAAACTAACTTTGAATTATTTGCAGGTGTCCCAAAGCCAAACCTCCAACGCAACTAGATCACATTGTCCGCTTTGCCAATCGGAGCGCCACGTACATATCACACCATCTACTCTGCCAATCGGAGCACCTTGTATAAATTACACCGTCCGCTATGACAGTTGAAGTGCCTTGTATAGATTGCACGGTGTGATATGTACAGATTGCATTGCACTGTACATATCACACCGTCCGCTTTATCAATCGGAGCACCTTGTACAAATTGGACCGATAGGTTTACCAATTGGAGCTCATTATATAGTTGTAAAGTCCGACCCGGATGCGTCATCATGTTATATAGCTATCATGTTCCACCGCCAAAGGATGGACCATTCAATTTCTGCACACGTTTCGCCGATCGGCGGCCGCAAATTAGTTCTGCAGTCAAGAGTATCTCTTGGGCATGCTAATTTATTATCTTATTTTTACTTTAAATGTCTTGATGTTTTATTTGTGCAGCTTACATGCGTTTTTACATTCTTGCTTGATTCAAATTCAAATACTCCCAATGCGTGGAGATTCAAATACTCCCATCGCGCGGATATTCAAATTCAAAGTCAAATACTCCCATCGCGCGGAGATTCAAATTCAAAGTCGAATATTCCCATCGCGAGAAAAATCAAATTTAAAGTAAAATTCAAAGTCGAATACTCCCATCGCATGGATATTCAAATTCAAAGTCAAAGTCAAACGCTCTGACAACTTCAGAATGGTACACAACCTGGTTAACCTTCAAAGTCAAAGTTCAAACATCCCGTCCCCGGCATCCGGAATAATGCTCCATCGATCGGAGGCTTCAAAGTTCAAACATCCGATCCCCGGCATACCAAATAATGCTCCACAACTCGTAGGCTCTGGATTCAAACATCTCATCGCCCAGAAATCCCCAATAAAGGCTAGCCGGCAGCCAAGCATTGTCATTCCTGCATATTTACAATATATCCTAACATATTTGCATTATGATATATGTGTATGTGTGTATCTTTCTTTTACAGGTTCAAACATTACAACGTGGAACTTCCTCCAAACAGCAAACAAGGTTACACCGCTACTAAGGGACAACAGAATCATAAGCGAGCCAAGGATCCAATCTCCAACTCAATTCGACCAGTAGAACTCCAAAATTGTCAAAATCCTTCAAAATCTACAATCAAGCAGCAATTCAGAAGTCATTGGGTCTCGAAATCTTTTAGTCTTGCAGTATCATCATAACATGATACTTGGGCAATTCCTGCAAGCATAGCGCTCTCCAAATCATCATTCCAGAACTACATACGGTCTGATTCTAGTTAAGCCCGAGGTATGCATGCGATTCAAAACCAGGATTCGGCTGTAATCTTACGAGTCATTGTCTTTCACAAATTCATACACTATCTTTGCAGTATATGGCTAAAGTCAGTAAAACATTGGTCATTAAGTCAATTTCTCTTCTCGCAAACTCTTTCATCGTGTCTGATCAAAGAGAGGCAGATGTTGACGATGAATTTTGACCCTCCCCTTTTTAAATTAATATTTTCTTACGCTTATTGATCAACAATAATGTAATAAAAGCATTTTAAAAATTATTAGTAACTATTTTTCTCAAATATAAATAATATAATAGGTAACAATAAGTATAATAATAGTTAATTATAGTACCTCTTCTACTTTAATTAATCAAACAATTAGCTTTTATAATTTAATTGACGAATATTATTAGTTATTATTATTATTTTAAACAAGCTTATAGTAATTGATTAATAATACATCTATTAAATATTTTATTAGGATTAAATAAGTTTATTAATTTAGTTATAAAAAGGGGGTTAAAACTTTAAATAGGCTACAATTGCAATTGGTAGATTTTAAATTCAAATTCTTGCCTAATACTCAATTAATTGGCCCAAAACACCAGCCCAATACCTCTGACCTAGTCTGATCTGCCCATTACCCGTCCTACTTGGCAATCCTCAATACTCCCTCTCCACTAATCACACCATGCCATGTTGCCCCCTCTAAGTTACTCACAAAACAAACACAGTCCATCTGGACCGTTGATCAAATCAGCGGTCCAAAATTTATCGCAATTCATCTTTAATGCTAAATCCACCAGCGTATTTATCTCCACCGTTGGACAAAAATGATCCAACAATCCATGATTTATTCCTCATAAATATCCTCCTCTCTTTTTATTTCCAAAAATCTGGAGCCGTTAATCTAAATGACCCAACGGCTCCCATGCAATCTCTCACTTTAAGCAAAGACCAACTCCCAAACCCTAGAGACATTTTCGTCTCACCAACTGCCCATGTTTCCTCTTCTTCTCTCTTTTCTCTCATCCCCTCACACCCTGCCAGCTCTGAAACATAGCACCAATTTATGCAAAATCATTCGAGACAAACTGGAAGCTTCATCATTTCTCCTATTGAGCCGAAAATCCCGCTGAATTTTCCCCCTTCCCTCATCCAATTTCGAATCCTAAACCCAGAAACCCTACATCCCAAATGTAAAAGAGCTTGAATCTCATCATATCATTCTTTTGCTCGTTCACATCATCATATGCAACTACAGATTCATGATATCTTTGACCTCACCATGATGATTTTAGTCCAGAGGTCAAACGCAATGACCTCTGGATATTGGCTTTAACCGGCGGTCTAATTGGCCTCAACGGTAGTCTACTCATCATCTTTACTAGGTAACATCTCCATTCTGATTTCCCCTCTATTGTTTTCATTTTTCCCTTCTTGTTCTCATCAACGTTCATCGTCACCTTCCACTTATTTTTCAAATTTGAATGAAACCTTAAGTCTCAATTGTATCTATAAATAGAGGGCTTTAATGCCCTCACCAAACACACAGCTACAATAAGGAAGACCTAATAAATGCTCCATACTTAAGTACTCATAAAACTTCTCTAATTTCCTTTTTCTCTTTTCTTTTCTGCTCGAGTTATCTACTGGGAATTGGTTTTGAATTTTGATTCTTAAACGACTAAGGACAGTTACTTGGTTTGCTACCCTAAAGAATGTCAACAAACCTCCAATTTCATTTTTGTAATCGATTTTGCTTTATAGTCTCTTATGTGTAGTTGTCGATTTCCTTGTGGACAGTCATGTTTGATTCCTTATGTTGATTAAACTAATTGATTTCTTTGTTGACTACCATGTTTGGTTTATCCTGTTGTTCTTCTAATTAAATGGTGCTTATTGATTCCCATTATTATGTTATCAAGTTGTTCTACTTAAGCTGATTGAATGATTCTTATTAACTTTTATGCTTATACCATCATATTGTTCTGTTTACCTAATTGAAACATTCTCATGCCTATATCATTATGTTATCCTGATTGAACGATCCTCATGCTTATATTATCATGTTGTTTATGCTTAGCTAATTGAATGACCCTCATTTATAATCATGCCTATATTATCATGTTGATCTGCTTAGTTAGCCGAGTGGTTCTGGTTGACAGTCATGTTTATTGTACCATGTCGTTCTGTTCAGTTAAGTGGAATGATTTATGTTAGCAGATGTGTTAGTTTATCATGATAACTTGAATAAAGACAGGGGAAGTATATTAAAAACCTGACTACCTAGCTCAACTCGCTTTTATTTTAGAGTTTAACATGTGACCCTGTTTGCTTGAATATATAAATGTTGACTTGCAATCACATGCCCATTTTTTCTATGTAACTGTAAACAAGTATTCTTGTCATCTCATGACCCTTTGATATTTGAGGACACTATCTAGAAGATCTTTATGTAATGTGGTTAAATATTGTTGGTCTTAATAGTTTGAATAAGTATTATTCATTCTCAATGTGTACTATCATGTTTAGATGCCATGCTTGTATAATTCAAATGAGACTAGAATTTGACCTCCTATTCATGTTTAATGCTCCCATGTATTTGTTGATACTCAATTTTGCACTCATATTTTTTACTTAACTAGTATATTTATAATATATTTTTAAATATTATTTATACAATATTTCCTTGCACTACTATTCTATGACATATTTTAAATATTAATCTATTATCTTCATAACAATTTTTATCAAACTATCATCATGGATTTTTTATACAAATAATTTTATTCACATTATAAGTATTTTTAATTGAATCTAGTAATTTAATTGATAAATATTTATTTATTATTTCTTTAAAATTATTTCTGAGTGGTTAGTTGTCCAAACTAGTTATCTATATTTCTATGCATATTTTATTTTATTTTACATCATTTCACACAATTTTATTTGCATTTTTATACCATTTGCATATTGATTTGCAATAATAGCCCATATTTTATAATAACAACATTTAATATGATATTTAGGTCAAAATAGTATTTTTATATTTTTACAATTATAATCTACTATTTTTAAAGTGTTAATTCCATAAGTAGCATTTCATTATTTTTGTTAACCATTTTATAATTTATTTTATTAATTTTTCATGTGTTTTAAATTATGGCCCAATGTAGGGCTGGAACTCGGAGCAAATATGGTCCAAGCCAACTTACCCATCTGAGGCCCAAACAAAATATACCAATACCATATACCTGTCCACGACCCGCTATCCGCCCCACTTACCTTTTTATAATCTCGATCGTTGATCTTAAGAGATCAACGACCCACAATAGCCCCATCCCTTTCCATATATCTCCTAACCAAACCCTACTCCTCATTTTCCCACTTCAGCCGCCCTCAAATCCTCTCATATGTAAACCATACTCCTCCCAAACCTAGCCGACATGATATTTCCTTTCCTTTCCTGGATTGGAATCGACCTGTGGTTCTACTATGATGTTATTACCTTTCTTGGTTCCTCATTTCTCTGGTACTTGCCTTTTTATGGCATATTTGCGTGAAAAGCTAACGATACTTTCCTGAACATGGCAAGTATCGAATAAGAAGATTCAATGCATTTTTGGAATATTGATTCTATACGGAATCGTGGCTTGGTACATTTAGGGGAAAATCCTTATTCGTCTGGCAACCCAAATTGCTGAATAATTTTCGATTGACCTTCTGCGTATATTCTTGTCCTAATCCGATTCAAATATGTTTTACATGTGATTCATTCCTTCATTCAGTGATATTAATTGGTGTTTTCCTTTTGATTTGTGTGAATCAAACACTATATAAACCCCTCCCCGATTTCCCTTTAGGGCAGACTTTTTAGTCATAATCTCTCTCCCTCATATTGATTCTATTTTGTTCTGATTCTCTAAACACTACTATTGTTAATCGTGTTCTTGGCCAGTTGGAAGCCAAGGCCACCCTGGGTACCATTCAAGAGCCTACTTCGATGCAAGCACTGCTCAGATCCCATTGAGACTTCTTTGAACTCTGATGCACCGGAGACCTTGAGATTCTCACTGTTCTCCTTCAATCGCTGCTGATGAACCACTGCTGAAACTCTGATTTTCTAATTTTTGCTCGTTTCTCTTTGCAACTAGTTAGTGCTCTTGAATCCTACAGTTTGATTGTGTCACGACCCAAATTCCACCGTAAGGATCATGATGGCAGCTAGTCTCTAAAACTAGGTAAGGCGGTCACTTACAACAGTTAAACAAATTAAGCATGATATTATGAAACAAAATTTAATTTAAATAAGAAATTTAAAGGTGATACATGCCAACACAACGATAATCACTACAATCACCAAGACTAGGTAGTACAAAATCACGAACTCTAGCTGGATACATACAAATGTCTAAAATTACAAAACTGTTCGGATAGTTATTTGACAGTATAAATGTAAAGGAAAGCACTATAAGGAATTACGACGACCAAGATTCTCTACCCTGAATCCTCGCAATCAAGAAACTAACTCTGCATGAGTCCACTATCTCCAATACCTGGATCTGCACAAAAATGTGCAAAAGTCTAGTATGAGTCACCACGGTCGGTACCCAGTAAGTATCGAGACTAACCTCAGAGGAGTAGTGACGAGGTACAAGTCAAGACACCTACTAGACATAATAACCTGCGGAGAATATTAGTATAAAGTTAATAATGGAAGTAAGAATCAGTATATGACAACAAGGAATAAACATGTGATAAAATAGTAAAGTATTCAGAACACAATTAAAGTACTAGTGAAATCAATTAAAGAAAACAAATGACAACCAAATAATCAAGCCGTTCTAATACAAGGTTTACAACAAATATCACCCCGAGGCACCACACCTCATAACCATAAGTCACGAGTCCCAAATCACAAATCACACATGGCACCTCGTG
Source organism: Nicotiana tomentosiformis (assembly GCF_000390325.3). Taxonomy (NCBI): domain Eukaryota; kingdom Viridiplantae; phylum Streptophyta; class Magnoliopsida; order Solanales; family Solanaceae; genus Nicotiana; species Nicotiana tomentosiformis. The sequence goes on from NC_090823.1 coordinate 60,100,638, forward strand.
CCCATATTATCAAGCACAACCACATGGACAACTCACGTGCTGCACAGACACCTCACGTGCTAATATCTCAATCCACCCGGCATGGTCACATGCTCAATATCACAATCCGCCTGATATGGTTACAGGCTCAATATCACAATTCGCTAGACATGGTCACATGCTCAATATCATGATTCTCCCGTCATGGTCACATGCTCAATATTACAATTCGCTCGTCATGATCACGGGCTCAATATCATAACTTTCCCGGCGTTGTCACCGGCTAACAGTCCAATCATATAGCAGAGAAAGCAGATATACAAGAATGCATGTACATGGTCAATGAACATCAAGTTTCACACTCCTCGACTGGTATAAATGATATTTTACGGTGTATGCATGTGCAAGTGTACTATCACAACTCAAGTCAACAAGTAATATCGAAGACACCGAGTAGCGCATTGGAAACAACATAACAAATCACGTAATATGCATGACACGCATAAGGAAGTCACTCCGCCACACGAATATCATCAAGAATATGCCCCTATGCCATCACATATTATCCCTGATATAGCCCCCCTTGTCTCGCCGCATGTGCAACAATATAGTAAATGCCCGCCTTGTCTAGCCACACGCGCATCAACAATTATCCCACCTTGTCTCACCCCATGCGCAAATCCGATACATACAAATTTAGTCCCCATTGTCTCGCTGCATGTGCAATATCAATAATAATAATAGAACGGCAGAAACCTCATGCAAACACCCCGATAATCCGCTCAATAGACCCACATGTGCCAAAAACATAACAACACAACATATTAACTCGCACCACACGTGCCCATATGGCACAACATTACAAAAACAACAATACCAATATCACAACAATGCATAGCCCACGGCTTAACAACAATGTATACAAGAGTTTCAACAATAACACAATGGAACAAAAATAACTCAACACCGATAGATATTCCATAAAAAAATAACTTCAATTATAAGGTTAATAGCTCTCAATAACTACAACACCAATTAAATGCATAAGAATAAACTCAACAATGGAAGATATGCCATGTAATAAGAACCTCAATTAAATGCATTTAAGAGTAAACTAGACAATGAAAGACAGAACATGTAATAACAATTTCAATTAAAGCATATAAGAGTAAACTTGACAATGAAAGATAGAACATATAATAACAACTTCAATTAAAGCATATAAGAGTAAACTTGACAATGAAAGTTAGAACATGCAACAACGATAACGACAAAAAGCATGAGAATAACTTGACAATGAAAGAGATAACACGTAATAACAACTACAATTAAATTCTTATAAGTAACCTAATAGTTTAAACCGGTCAATTTCCATATATAAGCCCATGTACACACTCGTCACCTCATGTACACATCTTTCACATAATTCAAATAGTGCAATTAAGCTCAATCCTATGGGGTAGTTTCTCCCACACAAAGTTAGGCAAGAGATTTATCTCAACTTGGCAAAATCAACACTCAAAAATAGTTTTTCCTTTAAAGTTCACCTGGGCTCGGCTCAAATCTAACCAAAATCAACTTAATAATATCAAATAATGCATGAGAAACCACTATCAATAAATAAAGTTAAGATCTTTACACAATTTCCCAAAAGGTAACAAAATCCAACCCCGGGCCCGCCCGATCAAAACCCGAGTCCAAGGGTAGATTCCGACTACTAATAATCCCAGGAGTCCAAATATGTATTTTGTTTTCAAATCCGAGTCCAATTCGACTCTCAAATCTCTACTTTTCATTTTTCAAAATATAGTAAAAAATCCCCAAATTTTCTATTCAAATATCATGATTTAGATGTTAATTCTCATAAATAATCATGTAATATAATTGAAATTGGATCAAAATCACTTATCCAATAGTTTAGTATGAAAATCTATCCTCCAAATCACCTCCCACCGAGTCTAGGGCTCGAAAGGTTATAAAATGAGACTAAGTCCCAAAATACAAAACATATAACTAGGTGCAGATGTCGCATTTGCGACCAGGGGTTTGCAAATGCGACCAACGCAAAAGCGAACAATTTGTTCGCAAAAGCGACCCCTGACTGACACTGCAAATGTCGCATTTGCGACCAGGGGTTTGCAAATGCGACCAACGCAAAAGCAAACAATTTGTTCGCAAAAGAGACCCCTGACTGACACTGCAAATGTCGCCTTTGCGACAAAATACTTCGCAAATGCGAAGCTTCTTCCCCCTAGCTGCCTGTCGCAAAAGCGACAATTTTCCCGCAAAAGCGACAATTTGCTCGCAAAATCGAACAACAAGATTTCGCAAAAGCGAAGAATTCCTCCCAAATGCGAGGTCCCTCCCAAGCAGCCCTTAGTCTCAATTGCGACAAAACCTCTGCAAATGTGATAATCGCATTTGCGACCTACTCATCGCAAATGCGATGGAACTAGGACGAGCACATGAAATGTTAATAAAAATAATTTGAAACCAATCCAAACTTACCCGAGCCCCCGGGGCTCCACACCAAGCATCCCCACAAGTCTAAAAGCATAATAAGAACTCGCTCGTGCGATCAAAATACCAAGATAACATCTGAAACCACGAATCGGACATCAAAACATATGAGAATCACAATGAACCTCAAGAACTTCTACAAACACCACGCCGCATCTGATTCCTATCAAACCAACTCGGAATGACACCAAATTTGGCAGACAAGTCATAAATGACAAAGCAGACTTACTCCAAGTTCTGATTTGCAGATCTTAACCCGATATCCATAAAGTCCACCCATAGTCAAACTTAGTAAAATTCTAAACCTTTAAATTTTTAACTTTTGCCAACAAGTGCCAAATTAACCTAGGAACCTCCGAATCCAATTCTGGGCATACGCCTAAGTCTAAAATTACCATTAGGACCTAACAGAACCATCGAAACTCCGATTTGGGATCAAATATGCAAAAGTCAAACTTGGTCAACTCTTCTAACTTAAATCTTCTAAAATGACAACCATTCTTCCGAATTAATCCCGAAACACTCGCAACCGAAACCGACCATACACGTAAGTCATATTGCATAATACGAAGCAACTCGTGACCTCAAACCACCTAACTGAATGCAAATACCCAAAACGACCGGTCGGGTCGTTACGTTCTCTCCCACTTAAACATATGTTCATCCTTGAACATTTCATTAGTCACTCCAAAGCCATCAAATTACTGTATAACTCACCATAAACATACGTACGGGTGATCCCACATCACCCCAATCTATGTAAGCCCGACAACACTATCTTGACTGAAGATTATTCCGTCCACCCATACAGATAAGCATTAGATCCAAATTTCCACATCTGATCATCCCCCAAAGACCCGATTTCCACGCAAACATATTGTACTAACCCCCAACCAGCTGCAACAACTCATGTGTACATCCACAAGGTATAACCACATGACGTAACACATCACCCATATCCCCATAGCAACAAGTGTGTCCACAATAGGTGCCTATTACCAACTCCGGTACCGGTAAATAGCCTCATAACGACTTGAGCCTTGTTCCAAATCTTCACAACACTGATAAAGATATAAGAAACACGTGAAAACTCATAAACACTCACCCGACCAGCAAGCTACACCAAACGCCACCTAGACACATACATCTCAATCCGGATCCAACAAGCACAACTCGAATATGGCTGAATATGGAAAAAGAAACACATGAGAGCACCACCCCTCAATCTCAATAGATACCACCACAAAACCCAATTCCATCAATCCATCACACAAGGAACAACCAAAAGACACGAAATAAACATGAAGGCTCATATCCCAATATAACACTGTTACGATGCGTGAGCCAATCCGAACACTGGTCCCCATGGGACATCTCGAGCCATGATGCTTACAATCCACAACCATATGCATATCAACAACAAACACGTGAAGCATATGAACATAATCATGGAGATACGTACATCACTATATACTACAAATAGGAAGACCATAACCAAAGCGCAATCAACCATTCAACACCCCAAACATAACTGCATCATGTGTGTAGATAGTCAACGATGTCACAACTCATCGTAGAAAAGTAGAGTAACACATGGAACACATTAGAACACGAATAAGATCTACTCCAACCGATATCACACTCCTCCATAGTAACTCTACCGAGTAGACAATTTCGACCCAATGTTGAACACACATTCTCGTTAGGCCTACCCATGGCCTCCAAATTAATTCCAATCCACCCAAAATAGGTAGTTATTCTTTGAATGCCCATAAACCACTATATTTCCCTGAAGCACCAAATAATGATGAAACTGAGATACTCACTTTGAAGAGACATTCAGTGAATCTGAAATTATTTCTCTAACCTCTCGTATATTGAAGTGTAGAATTAATAATGGCATAGAAGTACCAGAAGTCTCAACACTAACCCATGCAAACTTCAGATCGTAGCCATGTGCAAAGTTTATGGAATCCTCCTATACGCCATATATACCTCAGACCAAAACTACTATATCCATGCAATCTGATCATTGATAGCAAACTCCCCCACTCGATGTGAAGCCGTAGGACACAAAATCCGATGATCCACAATACTAGCCTTCTGTCACGCCCAAACTCGGGGAACGCGACCGGCACTCAACCGAGTAAACCCGGCTGAACAAGCCTGTTAGATTTCATTCTACCCAAATTCATCCTTGAATAACGAGGAAATGTACTCCGTTAATCTAATACTGAAAAGATTGCAATAACCACTTCCATTTCATTCCCATTAACAACATCATTCAATAATCCAAAATAGTACAAGTTTATAGATTTATTGAAAAACATGCTGCCAAATACAAACCGTTCTAATTCAATTCCCAACATCAAACACCACCCACAACCTGTCTACGGAGCCTCTAAGTACAACTGAAGAGTAATATGGAAATACCGGCAATAAGGCCCCGGCTATATCTCAAAACACAGTACAAGAGAAACAAAAGATACATGACCCCGAAATGAAGTGGGGCTCACCAAATGAGTTGAAAAGAGTGTACTGCTATCACTGATCAATACCTCCTACTGTAGAACTATCTACATCCATCAAAGATGAAGCGCCCCCGGAAAAAGGGACATTAGTACAGTCGAATAGCACTAGTATGTAGAGCTAAAAGTCCTCTTTCAAAATAGAATGCCCATATAAGAAAAGGAAACACATAGAAGCAGCAAGTCATAATCAACAATATCCAAATGTCCGTTAAAATATAATAATTTTCAAAATACGAACTTCATATACAATTTTGGTTGGGAGATCATTAGCACCGATATACCACCGTCTTTGTTAGCACGGAGTCCGATCACGCCCGATCGGCTAGGCCATCTCCCCACGGACAATGTGGTTTGACAGGTGATGCGAAAGAAAGTTGTTACCAAAAGTAGTACCACCATGTGTGCAACATGGCATCCGATCTCCACCCGATCAGCTAGGCCGCCTTCCCACATATTTCGTGTGGGTTGACTTTTTCAATCCACAAAGGTTCTAGTTTCATCCCAATTAAGGGGAGTAATATCACAATTTCCCAAAGGTTCCAATTTCATCCCAAATAAGGGGAATAATCCCAATCCACCCCTACACCGGTACGTGTAGTTTTAGGTGCGGTCCTTGTGACCCACCCTTCCTCGGTTTTGCTAATAATTCTCCCAATAATATTTTTGATTTAATTTGAACACAGAGGTAACATAAATACAATTGTACTCACCTGAACATCTTTCACATTGTATAAATTATCATTCGTATTTCCAGTCATTCACAACGCCGATATTTCCTTGGCTCATTTGGCCATTCACAAGTTTCTTTATTCCTAGCACGATGGCCGTATTTCATATTCCACACTTTCACTTCTTTCAATTTCAAAGATCACCATCAAATATCAACATATAGAATATTTCAGAAATCATATACTTCAAATCCATTTGTAATGGGAACCTTAAACACAAATAGTTTCTTCTCAAAGAATGGGGCATACCAACCAACAATAGAAACACACATGAAAAATCATAAACAATCAATACACCATTTACTCTTGCAATACTCTTCCCCAGAAATCACAATGTACAATTTTAACACATGAGTATATAGAACTCGAATCACATTGGACATATTTATAAAGCAAAGCATTAGTTAAAGAAGTCACTAATGGGCATATATTGATTACAAAAGCTCTTAGGCAAATTCTATTTTTCCAAATCACTTTTAACACAGTTGAGTCGAGGGTCATTACTTATTCTTTATCGCATTCTCTCAAATCATTTGCACTACTAGCTACAATCATAACTTAAATTCTTGGCACGTTGGCCACACTCTATATCCCCAATTCAATTATTTAATTTCCAACCACCTTCATAGGTTATCAACAACAAGACATTTCCAATCAAGGCTTTAGGTACACATATGAGCAATTCAGTGTCTTAAGAATATTGAGATTTTCTCACACAATTTGGTATACTAGCTTTCATTTGAAATACGATTCAAAGCCACAACATTTTAATACGCAACCCATACTTTGAAACTTACGAAAACATTATGGAATTCAATTCCAAGAGAGAAAGTTTGTCCAACATACCTTGTCCGAGCTTTCATTAAGTTACTACAATGCCCCAACACTTCTAGCAATAACAATCTATAGGAAGATAGTGAAAATTGGTTAATAATTAGAAGGATTTCCATGATGTAACTCTCTTAGGAATTTTGTCAAACACCTAACATACGAAATAGACCACAAGGCTCTACAATGGAAATCCTTTCATCCCTCAACCAATTTCAACAAGAAACTACACAAAATGGTTCATTAACCCCACTTACTACAACTTTGTGTCACATGCATGGCCTATTTCCAATCCCACAATATATTTGAACTCATAACCTCTTGTATGAAAGCTTAGAAGTAGGACTTACTCGGACGAAAGATAATCTAGTGATTGACTTCCTTGATTCTTGAAGATTGGTGCAAGATTAGATGATTGGGAGGTTAGGTTTTCTCCTTCTCTCTCTAAAATTCTCTCACCTCTCTCTAGACTCACCATAAAATTGTCCCAAATAAAGCCCCAAAGGCTATTTATTAAAATGGGGTCGGGTTGTAAAACTCCCTAAATTTGCACAGCCGCGCCGCGCCGCGCGGCACGGTAGTGAAAAATTTGCCTAGAAATGAAATTTTGAAGTGTTCTAGAAATCCCCACAGGCGCGCCGCGGTAGTGACACATTCTGCTAGCATTTTCTAATTAGGTCATAACTTCTTGTAGGAGTGTCCAAATGACGAACTGCTTGAAGCGTTAGAAACTAGACTCGATGATCTTTTATTTGATAGGTTTTTCATCACATAACTCCTTATATATATATGTAGAAATATTTATCCAAAGTTTGGTTTTATGCGTACTCATTTGTAACTTTAGTCTATCATGTAATTTTCCAACATGACTTAGACTTAGGCCTCTCCTTAGACCCCACATCACTTATAATATGCCTTGTACACTTATTATCATATCCAATTGATATCCATCATATTAATAGCCCTCTTCTGCATATAAAATAATATTATTAGCACACATCAACTTCCTTAATAGAGCTTAATAACTTCAAACTTTTCTGGGGTGCTACACCTTCATAAGCTCTTATAGCACCAATCATAAGATACCTCAAATCATCTACTAATTGCATATCCATCCTCGTGACACTCATGCCCGCTTCCTCAAGTGACTTGAATGATAATATGTACCTTTCTCTGAATAGAAGTCCCATACAAAACACATAACCTCTAATACCTCCGACCAGCCTCCAATCAACATTCTCCCATGACCCAACCACGATCAACACAACTAGGCAATCAATCAAATCCTTCCAATCACGTACTCACTAACAAGGTACCAGAACCCGCTGCACCCCACACGTGAACAACTGAAAGATATACCAATACATCCGTGTACTCAGCAGACAACATCTCGAGACAATGATCAAGCATCCATAGCCCCCTTGTAGCCCTTCCGCAACATCATAAAATAGTGCACAAGTGATACCGAGTGTGCAACATCATATATGAGTGGATATAAAGAAATATTAGATATATGCTTCAAGCTAAATCAATGCCGCACGATAAAGAATGAAAGAAGTGGAATTTCCTAATAGGTCTGTAGCCTTTCGAAGATAAGTACAGACGTCTCCGTACCCATTCGCAAGACTCTACTAAACTTGCTCGTAACTCGTAGAACCTATGAACCTAGAGCTCTGATACGAACTTGTCACGACCCAAATCACACCTTAAGGATCGAGATGGCACCTTATCTCTAATACTTGGTAAGGCGATCACTTACACCCGTTAAACAAATTAAACAAGATATTATGAAGCATAATTTAATATAAATAAGAAATATAAAGGTGATACATGCCAACACGGGGATAATCACTACAATCCCAAAGACTAGGTAGTATAGAGTCACGGTCTCTAGCTGGATAAATAAAAATATCTAAAAATACAATACTATTCAGATAGTTATTTGACAGTATAAATGTAAAGAAAAGGACTCCAAGGAACTGCGACGACCTAGAAACTCTACCCTGAATCCTCGCGATCAAGAAACTAACTCTGCCTGAGTCTGCTATCTCTAACACTTGGATCTGCACAAAAATGTGCAAAAGTGTAGTATGAGTAGACCACGGTCGGTACCCAGTAAGTATCCATACTAACCTCGGAGGAGTAGTTACGAGGTATAAGTCAAGACACCTACTAGACATAATAACTTGTGCAGAATATCAGTATAAAGCTAATAACAACTACAATTAAATGTGTATGACTAACCTAATAGTTTAAACCAGTCAATTTCTACATATAATCCCGTGTACACACCCATCACCTCATGTACACGTCTTCCACATAATTCATATAGTGCAAATAAGCTCAATCCTACAGGGTAGTCCCCCCCTCCCCAAACACAAAGTTATGCAAGATACTTACCTTAACTCGGCCAAATCAACATTCAAAAATAGCTTTTTCCTTTAAATTTCACCTCCACTCGGCTCACACCTAACCAAAATCAACTTAATAACATCAAATAATGCAAGGGAAACCAATTTCAATAAATAAAGTTAAGATCTTTACACAATTCCCCAAAAGTGAACCCTGGGCTCGTCCGGTCAAAACCCCAGTCCAAGGGTAGATCTCGACTGCCCATAACCTCACGAGTCCATATATGTATTTTGTCTTCAAATCCGAGTCCAATTCGACTCTAAAATCTCAAAAAAAAAAAAAAATCAAAACATAGTAAAAAATCCCAAAATTTCTTTTCAAATATCATGATTTAGATGTTAATTCTCATAAATAATCATGTAATATAATTGAAATAGGATCAAAATCACTTGTCCAATAGTTTGCTAAGAAAACCTATCCTCCAAATCACCTCCCACCGAGTCTAGGGCTCGAAAGGTTATAAAATGAGACTAAGTCTCTAAATACAAAACATATAACCAGGTGCAGATGTCGCATTTGTGACCAGGGGTTGGCAAGTGCGACCACCGCAAAAGCAAACAATTGTTCGCAAAAGCGACCCCTGACTGACACTGCAAATGTCACCTTTGCGACAAAATACTTTGCAAATGCGAAGCTTCTTCCCCCAGCTGCCCGTCGCAAAAGCGACAATTTTCCCGCAAAAGCGACAATTTTCCCGCAAAAGTGAACAACAAGATTTCGCAAAAGCGAAGAATTCCTCCCAAATGCAAGGTCCCTCCCAAGCAGCCCTTAGTCGAAATTGCGACAAAACCTCCACAGATATGATGATCGCATTTGCGACGTACTCATCGCAAATGCGATGGAACCAGGGCCAGCACATGAAATGTTAACAAAAACAATTTGAAACTAATCTAAACTTACTCGAGCCCCCAGGGCTCCACACCAAGCATCCCCACAAGTCTAAAAGCATAATAAGAACTCGCTCGTGCGATCAAAATACCAAGATAACATCCGAAACCACGAATCGGATATCAAAACGCATGAAAATCACAATGAACCTCAAGAACTTCTACAAACACCATGCCGCATCCGATTCCTATCAAACCAACTCGGAACGACACCAAATTTGGCAGATAAGTCACAAATGACAAAGCAGACCAATTCCAGGTTCCGATTCCCATATATTAACCCGATGTCCATAAAGTCAACCCATGGTCAAACTTAGAAAAATTCTAAACCTTTAAATTTTTAACTTTTGAAAACAAGTGCCAAATTAACCTAGGAACCTCCGAATCCAATTCTGGGCATACGCCTAAGTCTAAAATCACCATTAGGACATAACAGAACCATCGAAACTCCGACCCATGGTCAAATATGCAAAAGTCAAACTTGGTCAACTCTTCCAACTTAAAGCTTCTAAAATGACAATCATTCTTCCAAATCAATCCCGAAACACTCGAAAACCGAAACCGACCATACACACAAGTCATATTGCATAATATGAAGCAACTTGTGACCTCAGACCACCTAACTGAATGCAAATACCCAAAATGACCGGTCGGGTCATTACATTCTCACCCACTTAAACATATGTTCATCCTTGAACGTTCCATTAGTCACTCCAAAGGCATCAAATCACTGTATAACTCACCATAAACATACATACGGGTGATCCCACATCACCCCAATCCATGTAAGCCCGACAACACCATCTTGACTAAAGATTATTCCTTCCACCTATACTGATAAGCGTTAGAACCAAATTTCAACATCTGATCATCCCCTAAAGACCCGATTTCCACGCAAATATATTGTACTAACCCCCAACCAACTTCAACAACTCATGCGTATATCTATAAGGTATAACCACATGATGTAACACATCACCTATATCCCCATAGCAACAAGTGTGTCCACAATAGGTGCCCATTACCAAATCCAGTACTGGTAAATAGCCTCATAACGACTAGAGCCTTGTTCCAAATCTTCGCAACACTGATAAAGATATAAGAAACACGTCAAAAATCATAAACACTCACCCGACCAACAAGCTACACCAAACACCACCTAGACACATACATCTCAATCTGGATCTAACAAGCACAACTCGAATATGGCTGAATATGGGAAAAGAAACACATGAGAGCACTGACCCTCAATCTTAATAGATACCACCATAAAGTGCAATGCCATCAATCCATCACACAAGGAAAAACCAAAACACACGAAATAAACATGAAGGCTCATATCCCAATATAACACCGCTACGATGCGTGATCCAATCTGAACACCTGTCCCCATGGGACATCTCGAGCCATGATGCTTACAATCCACATCCATATGCATATCAACAACAAACATGTGAAGCACATGACCATAATCATAAAGATACGTACATCAGTATATACCATAAACAAGAAGACCATAACCAAGGTGCAATCAACCATTCAACAACCCAAACATAACTGCATCATGTGTGTAGATAGTCAACAATCTCACAACTCATTATAGCAAAGTAGAGTAAGACATGAAACACATTAGAACATGAATAAGATCCACTCCGACCGATATCACACTCCTCCACAATAAATGTTCCGAGTAGACATTTTCGACCCAATGTTGAACACACATTCTTGTTAGGCCTACCCGTGGCCTCCATATTAATTCCAATCCACCCAAAATAGGTAGTTATTCTCTGAATGCCCATAAACCACTATATTTCCCTAAAGCACCCAATAATGCTGCAACTGAGATACTCACTTTGAAGAGACCTTCAGTGAATCTGAAACTATTTCTCTAACCTATCGTATACTGAAATATAGAATTAATAATGGCATAGAAATACCGAAAGTCTCAACACTAACCCATGCAAACCTCAGATCTTAGCCATGTGCATATTTTGGGGAATCCTCCCTTACGACATATATATCTAAGACCAAAACTAATATATCCATGCAAACTGATCGTTGATAGCAGACTCCCCCACTCGGCATGAAGCCATAATACACAACATCCGATGATCCATAATACTAGACTTCATAAGCTCTTATAGCACCAATCATAAGATACCTCAAATCATCTACTAATCGCATATCCATCCTTATGACAGTCATGCCCGCTTCCTCAAGTGCCTTGAATGATAATATGTACCTTTCTCTGAATAGAAGTCCCATACAAAACACATAACCTCTAATACCTCCGACCAGCCTCCAATCAACATTCTCCCATGACCCTACCACGATCAACACAACTAGGCAATCTATCAAATCCTCCCAATCTCGTACTCACTAACAAGGTACCAGAACCCGCTGCACAACACACGTGAACAACTGAAAGATCTACCAATACATTCGTGTACTCAGCAGACAACACCTCGAGACAATGATCGAGCATCCATAGCAGCCTTATAGCCCATCCGCAACATCATAAAATAGTGCACAAGTGATACCGAGTGTGCAACATCATATATGAGTGGATGTAAAGGAATATAAGATATATGCTTCAAGCTAAATCAATGTCGCATGATAAAGAATGAAAGAAATGGAATTTCTTAATAGTTCCGTAGCCTTTCGAAGATAAGTACAGATGTCTCCGTACCGATTCGCAAGACTCTACTAAACTTGCTCGTGACTCGTAGAACATATGAACCTAGAGCTCTGATACGAACTTGTCACGCCCCAAATCCCACCTTAAGGATCGTGATGGCACCTCGTCTCTAAAACTAGGTAAGGCAATCACTTACACCAGTTAAACAAATTAAACAAGAAATTTAAAGGTGATACATGCCAACACGGTGATAATCACTAAAATCCCAAAGACTAGGTAGTACAGAGTCACGAACTCTAGCTGGATACATACAAATGTCTAAAAATACAATACAATTTGGATAGTTATTTGACAATATAAATGTAAAGAAAAAGATTCCAAGGAACTGCGACGACCAAGAAACTCTACCCTAAATCCTCGCGATCAAGAAACTAACTCTGCTTGAGTCCGCTATCTCCAATACCTGGATCTGCAAAAAAGTGTGCAGAAGTGTAGTATGAGTAGACCACGGTCGGTCCTCAGTAAGTATCAAGACTAACATCAGAGGAGTACTGATGAGGTACAAGTCAAGACACCTACTAGACATAATAACATGTGCAGAATATCAGTATAAAGCTAATAACAACTACAATTAAATATGTATAACTAACCTAATAGTTTAAACCAGTCAATTTCTACATATAATCCCGTGTACACACTCATCACCTTTTGTACACGTCTTTCACATAATTGAAATAGTGCAAATAAGCACAATCCTACAGGGTAGTCCCCCCCCCCCCAAACACAAAGTTATGCAAGATACTTACCTCAACTCGGCTAAATCAACACTCCAAAATAGCTTTTTCCTTTAAATTTCACATCCACTCGGCTCAAACCTAACCAAAATCAACTTAATAACATCAAATAATGCAAGAGAAACCAATTTCAATAAATAAAGTTAAGATCTTTACACAATTCCCAAAAAGTCAACCCTGGGATCGTGTGGTCAAAACCCCAGTCCAAGGGTTGATCTCGACTGCCCATAACCTCACGAGTCAATATATGTATTGTCTTCAAATCCGAGTCCAATTCGACTCTCAAATCTCAAATTTTTATTTTTCAAAACATAGTAAAAAATCCCAAAATTCCTTTTCAAATATCATGATTTAGATGTTAATTCTCATAAATAATCACGTAATATAATTGAAATATGATCAAAATCACTTACCCAATAGTTTGGTATGAAAATCTATCCTTAAAATTGCCTCCCACCAAAACTAGGGCTCAAAAAGTGATAAAATGAGACTAAGTCCTGAAATACAAAACGTATTACCAGGTGTAGATTTCGCATTTGCGACCAGGGGATCGCAAATGCGAACACCGCAAAAGCGAACAATTGTTCGCAAAAGCCACCCCTGACTGACACTGCCAATGTCACATTTGCGACAAAATAAATCGCAAATGCAATGCTCCTTCTCCCTAGCTGCCCGTCACAATAGCGACAATTTGCCTGCAAAATGGAACAACATGTTTTCACAAATCCGAAGTACTCCTCACAAATGCGAGGTCCCTACCACGCAGACCTTAATCGCAATTGCGACAGAACCTCCGCAAATGTGATGATCACATTTGGGACATACTCATCACAAACACGATAGAACTAGAACCAACACATGAAATGTTAACAAAAATAATCTGAAACCAATCCGGAACTCACCCACGCCCCTGGGGCTCTACACCAAGCATCCCCATAAGTCTAAAGAAAATCATACCAAATCTCTCGTGCAATCAAAACACCAAGATAGCATCCAGAACAACTAATCGGACATCAAAATACATGAAAATCACAATGAACTTCAAGAACTTCTAAAATCACAACCACGCGTCCGATTCCTACCAAACCAACTGGGAATGATAGCAAATTTTTCAGACAAGTCACAAATTACAAAATGGACCTATTCCAAGTTCTGAAACCAAAATATTAATCCGTTAGCCATAAATTCAAACCATGGTCAAACTTAAGAAAATTCTAAACCATTAAATTGCCAAATTTCGCCAACAAGTGCCAAATTAACTTAGGAACCTTCGATTCTTATTTCGGGCATAAACCTAAGTCTAAAATCACCATCCCTACCTAACGAAACCATTGAAACCCCTTTTCGGGATCAAATACGTAAAAGTCAAACTTGGTGAACTCTTTCAACTTAAAGCATCTAAATGAGAACCATTCTTTAAAATCAATCCTAAAATGCTCAAAAACCAAAACCTACCATACAGACAAGTCATAATGCATAATACGAACCTACTCATGACCTCAAACCACCTAACTGAATGCAAATACTCAAAACGATCGGTCGGGTCATTACATATTATTATATGAATATGTTTAGATTATCTCTTCGCTTGTTTGTGTTTATGTGCATTATATACGCCACTACTATCTGAACTCTTATCAAAATTGAAAAACATGACTTACGTTTCTATTAAATTTGTGAGTCAAATATCGTTATGTATTATGTGCTTTGCTGCAATTTCATTGTCAAATGTTATTATAAGGATCCATGTCTGCGGATGTTGAGTTTGCTTGAGTCTAATACCTCTAAGGTGATCTTTGTTACAGATAGTTGTACTTGCCATGTGTAATTGACCTGTAGAATGTAACAATCCGACCAATTATTTTGAGCTTTAAGGTTTTGTTCAGTGGTTCGAGATCTTGAATAGCTCTATATTGTGTATTATGACTTGTGTGCATGGTAGTATTTGATTTTCGAATGGTTCGGAATGAATTTGGATGAGTGATTCTCGCTTTAAAAGCTTTAGTTGAAAATGTTGACCGAGGTTTGACTTTTGAGAAAACAACCCCGGAATGGTATTTTTATGGCTCTAATAGGTTCATATCGTGATTTTGGACTTGGGCATATGCCTGGAGTCAATTTCGAAGGTCCGTAGGTTGATTTGGTTTGTTTTGCCAAAAGTTGGCAATTTAAAGGTTTAGGATTTTGATAAGTTTGATCGTAGGTTGACTTCATAGCTATCATGTTTGGATTTCTGTTTCGGAACTTGGAATAGGTTCATTTTGTCATTTGGAACTTGTCCGCAATGTTTGGCGTCATTCCGAGTTGATTTGATAGGAATTAGACGTGCGATTGTGTTTTTAGAAGTTCTTGAGTTTCATGTTGAATTCATGTGTTTTGAGGTCTGATTGTTTCGGACATTATTTTGATGATTTGATCGCCCGAGTGAGTTCGTGTTATGTTTTTAGACTTGTGTCGATGTTTGGTTTGGAGCCCCAAGGGCTCGGGTGAGTGTCAGATGCATTTCGGAGTGTTGGAAGAGTTTGAATTTTTTATGGTGTGATCTGATGCCTTAGTCTCACATTTACGAGTTTTGGATCGCAATTTTGATGTCTGATAGGTGTGCATTTGCGAATCCAGTGTTCGCCTTTGCGATGGGGGACTGGGTAGTCTTGGTTCGCATTGCGATCATCCTGATCTCTTCTGCAGTGTGTCACTGGTTTACAATTACGAACGAAATGTCGCATTTGCGACTGTAGCATAGGTGTGAAGGACTCCGCTTTTGTGATGGTTTCTATGCATTTGCGAGGTTTGCATTAGCGAACCCCAGGTCGCATTTGCGACTGGACAAAAAGCTGAGGGACGGGATTTTAGTCATACTTTTCATATTTAGGAACCATAGACTCGGTAGAAGCGATTTTGAAGAGAGAAGTTCATCTACAAACTTTGGGTAAGTGATCCTAATCTATTTCTAATCATATTCTGTCAACATATCTTAGATTGCAATATAAAAATGAAAATTTGTCATGTTTTTGAAAAAAAAACGAATTTGAGTTTGAGAGTCGTTTTGGACTCGGATTTTGAAACTAATCACATATATGAACTTGTGGGGTCATGGGTAGTCGGAATCTGCCATTGGACCCGAGTTTTGACTGGGCAAGTCCCGGGTTGACTTTTGTTGACTTTTGAGCAATTGTGTTAATATCGTAGCTTTAATTGTTGGAATTGATTTATCTTGCATTATTTAATGTTATTAAGTCGATTTTTGGTTAGATTTGTGTCGAGCGGAGGTGAATTGTAAAGGAAAATCTATTTTTGAGAATTGATTAGGGCTTTTGAGGTAAGTATCTTACCTAACGTTGTGTAGGGGAAGCTACCCCATAGGAATTGGTTTGTTTTCATTATTTGAATTACGTGAAAGATGTGTACCTGAGGTGACGAGTGTGTACACGGCTTATATGTAGAAATTTGACCGACTTAGACTCTTAGGTTTCATGTACATTAAAAATGAAGTTGTCTTATCATGTTGAATCCTCCATTGCTAAATTTACCTTTACATGTCTTAATTGAAGTTAATTGGTTCATGTTCTACCCTTAATTGACAAATATACTCTTCCATGCCTTAATTGAGGTTGTTACCTCATTTATTGCCATGTTATCTCTCATATAGTTGATCATCCTTAATTGATGTTATTGTTATCTCTTCCCTTGTTGACTTATTCTTATTTGAAATCATTGTTATTGTTGAGTTGTTCTTATTTGAGGTCATTCTTACATGTTATCACTCTTATTGTTGAGTCATTCTTATTTGATATCGTTTTTACACATTATCTCTCTCATTGTTGAGTTATTATTATTTTAAACCATTATTACATGTTATATCTTCCATTGTGAACTCGTTCTTCCATTTCTTTGTGTTTGAAATTCTTGTGTTGATTTACTTGCCATACTCTCGGGTTATTGTTTCCCTTTTTGTTGTACTCATTGTTGTTGAGCCAAGGGCTATGTGTGGATGTGGTATTGGAATAGTTTTAAGGAAATGTTGTGGTATATGGGCACATGTGGTGCAAGTCATTATATTGTGTTGTAATGTTTTGGCACACATGATATTGTTAAAAGGATTGTCGGGGGTGTTCACACGTGAGTTGTCTTTGCTATTGTTATCATTGATATTTGTACATGCGGCGTGACAAAGCAGGCTATATATATGTGGGTTTGGGCATGTGGCGAGACAAGGGATGAATATTATTATGCACGTGCGGCGAGACAAGGCAGAGTTTTTTACTTTAGTGTTGTGCACGTGGAGAGACAAGGGGGGCTATGTCAAGGATGATTTGTGATGACTATTGATGGCCTGGGGACATTGTTATTGATGATATTTGTGTATTGGTGTACCTACCTTGTGTGAGTTGTGCATTTTACGTTTCGTTGTGTTGTTCCCTATGTACCATTCGTTGTCTTTGCTCTTACTTGTTGACTTGAGTTGTGATAGAACACTTGCACAAGCATACTACGTAATTAACCACTCATATCAGTTTAAGAAGATGAATTCTTATGCTTGTTGACCATTTACATTTATTCTAGTTTACTTGCCTTCTGTGTGAGAGTTGTACTATTGGCACGTGAGTCGTCCGTGAGTTTTTCGTGCAGATATGAGATATGTTCACTCCCTTAGCACGTGAGTTATCCTTGAAAATATGAGGTGTTAATGGTATTGGTATGTGAGTTGTCCGTACAACACGTGAGTTGTCCATGCGATTGATATTTGTAATGTGGGCACGAGATGGCAAGTGGTTAAGGTTGTGAATTGGGACCCGTGAATTGTAATTATGAGGTGTGGTACCTCGAGGAAATTCTTAAATAGATCTTGTGTGAAAGAGGTTGTTCTTGTTGAGTTGTTACTTTTTTCCTTACTTGGTTCCACCGGAGTTAAACTGTATCCAGCTTACCCTACAGTGTTATTACCAGTTTTTTCCTTGTTGATGATTATTGCTGCTAGTTTTATGTTGCAAGTATTATTGTCGTTTATCATGCTTAGCTTTATATTGGTATTGTTCCTTGTTAGTTTCACATTTATACTCGTACATGTTGTTATGTCTAGCAGATGTCTTGACTGATCCTCGTCACTACTCCACCGAGGTTAGTCTTGATACTTATTGGGCACCGCAGTAGTATACTCATGCTACGTTTGCTGCACATTTTTGTGCAGATCTAGGTACTTCAGAGTTTTTGGATCATTAGCTAGTTGATCGGACATTGCTGTGGAGACTCAAGGTATACCTGCCATCGCGTTCGCAGGCCTCGGAGTCACCTTCTGATATTTTACTTTGTATAGTCTATTTCTATTTCGGAACAGTTGTATTTAGAAATTTCCTGGTGAACTCAGTAGAGCTTATGACTTGTACTATCAATTTTGGGATATTGTATTGTACTTGGGATTGTTGGATAATTATAGAAATGTTTGTTTCATGCTTAATAGTTATTTTTGGTTAAATCCTGTAATTTAATTTAGTAAGTGTTAGGCTTACCTAGTCAGACTAGGTGCCACCACGACATCCTACAAAAGGAAGTTGGGGTCGTGACAAGTTGGTATCAGAGCTCTAGGTTCATAGGTGCTACGAGTCATAAGCGAGATAGTAGAGCCTTGCGGATCAGTACGGGGACGTCTGTACTTATCTTCGAGATGCTATAGAACTATTTGGAAATTTCACTTCTTTCATTCCTATCGTGCGAGCTTATTGATTTCGGAGTTTAAGCCCTTGTTATTCAATTTTCTCACAGATGGTGAGGACATGAGTTTCAGTTACCAATAATGCTGCCCCCAGAGCCGATTTTGCTAGGGGCCGGGGTAGAGACAGAGGCAGAGGCCGAGGAGGAACACATGTTGTAGATGCACCTACCAAAGCAGTAGCTGAGGAGCCACCAGTAGCTCCGATTGAGGGACAGGCACCGAAGGCGCCTGTTTCTACCCCGGGACTACAGGAGACTTTAGCGCAGTTCCTGAGCATGTTTGGTACATTGGCTCAGGCAGGATTGATTTCGGTTGTACCAGCTACTTCATAGACCGGAAGAGGAGCTTAGACTCCCGCCGCCCATACTCAGAGCAGCGAGTCCACATTGGTCAGGTTCCAGGTGTCATGCCAGCACATCCTATTTTTTCGGTCCAGCTCGCAGTAAGGGCAGCAATATCTGAGGAGGAGCAGCTTAGACTTGCGAGGTTCAAAAAGTATCACCCTCCTACTTTTAATGGTTTGGCTTCAGAGGATGCACATGGTTTTCTAGAGGAGTGCCACCGTATTCTCCGCACCATGGGTATTATGAGCAGCGTATCAGTGGCGGCGGGTTTAGGAGCAGGGTAGCCCAGCCAATGCAGCTTTACTATCATGGACTCAGTTTTCAGAGATGTTCTTGAGGGAGTTTGTTCGCCAAACCCTTTGGGATGCATGGCGCGCAAAGTTTGAGCAGCTGCGCTAGAGTACTATGTTAGTGTCAGAGTATGCTGTTAGATTCAGTGATTTGTCCATGCATGCACTTGCCTTGGTTTCTACGGTTAGAGAGCGAGTTCGCAGGTTCATTGAGGGGATCAGTTATGGTATCCGATTAAGCATTGCTCGGGAGTTGGAGATGGATGTTCTGTTTAGCAGCTAGTAGAGATCGCTCGCCAATTAGAGGGTATGCGAGGCTAGAAGAGAGAGGGCAGAGATGATAATAGGCCTCGGGGACCAGGAGGATATACTGATCCCTATTTTGGAGGTAGGGTACATCTTGGTAGAGGTTTTATGGGTCAGCCAGTTCAGTTTGAACTTGAGGCTTCACGTGGTGCTTCAGATATCCATGAGTTCCAGAGTACCCATACCGGACAACTTCCATAGCCATGTGAGCGGAGAGGCTACTTTGAGTGTGGAGATACTATCCATATGGTAAGAGATTGTCCCAGACTCCGGGCAGATGTGCCACAATGGGGTATTCAGGCTACTAGTTCTACTCCAGTTGCTGCTATACCTGCACTGCCAGCTAGGGGTGGAGGTTAGGCGGGGAGGTCACCCTAGAAGGGGAGGCCGGGACCATTGTTACGATCTTTCTCGTTTGGCAGGGGCCGATGCACCAAATTATGTCCTTACAAGTATGATTTCAGTTGAGTATAGAGATGCATTTATGTTACTTTGGTCTGATCCTATTTATTGGTAAGATTCATCCTACCTTGCTTCATGTGTTCATGCCCACTTAGAATTTTATTGTGATAGCCTGTGTCTATTGTTTTGGTTTGGTTGCTATTGAGGGTCATGAGGCTTGGGTGGACTTTTTGTTAGTTAAATACGGTAGGATTTGACGTGACTTCTAGGTCGTTTTGCCATAATTTATGATCTGAGTGTTCTACAGGTATGATAAGTTTGTTTTGTGTTGTGATTTTGGTTCTACAGGGTTAGTTGATAGGGTGTGTTAGGTGATGAGATGTTTACCTTACTTGTTGTTCCGAGTTAAGGATGAGGACCTGGTGTTCTTGATGTATAGGTGTGTTTGTGCAGAGCGATGTGCCATAGATAGGTCGTATTAAGGTAAGATTTGTTGTGGTTGTTGCGTGTGTCTTGCTTATTCCTTGTGGATTGGATCCGTAGTATTGTATCTGTGAGGAGTTGTGCCTATTTGACTTGTTTGACAGTTCTCTCATGTGTTCCTTTTTTCATATTCAGTCACATTCGAGTTGTGCTTGTTGGGTTTCGATTGCGACGTTTGTGCCCAAGTAGAGTTTGAGGTGGCTTGTTGATCGGATGAGTAGTTATAAGTTTCACATGTTTCTTGCATTATTTTTGGCATTGTGAATTTTTGGAACAAGGTTCTAGTCGATATGAGTTTGTTTGCCGGTACCGGGTTTGGTGATGGGCGGCTATTAAGGTCAGAGTTATTTCTATGGCATATGGATGATGTGTTATGTTGGGTGGTTATGCTTTGTGGGTGTATGCATGAGATGTTGTAGCTAGTTGAGGATTTTACAGTGTGTTTGTGTGATAATAGGGCCCTTGTTAGATGTGGGAATTTGATCCTAAGGCTTATCGGCATGAGTAAAAGGAATAATCTTCGGTTGAGATGACGTTGTCGGTTTATGTGGTATGGGGTGACGTGGGATCACCCGTGTGTATGTGCATGGTGAGTTCATATAGTGATTTGATGGCTCCGAAAAAATTCTTGGCACGTTCGAGGACGAACATTTGTTTAAGAGAGGGAGAATGTAATGACCCGTCCGAAGTCTGGGACAATCTCTCACTAAGTGGCTAGTATCTCCACAGTCAAAGCAACCTCTCTACTGACGTGGCTGTGGAGGCTGTCTGGTACGGGTACTCTGGGACCCATGAATGTCTGAAGCAACACGTGAAGCCGGAAGTGCAAACTGAACTGGATGACGCACAAAACCTCTACCATGATGCACCCTACCTCAAAAATAGAGATCAGCAGCTCTTCCCGGTCCACGAGGCCTTTTAGACTCCATGTCCTCTCTCTCTCCTTACCCCACATACTCTCTAATCTGCGAGCAATCTCTACCACCAACTAAAACGGAACATCCATCTCCAACTCCCAAGCCATGCTGAATCGGATACCATTACTGAGTCGCTCAATGTACCTGCGGACTCGCTCTCTAACTGTAGATACCAAAGCAGGTGCATGCATGGACAAATTACTTAATCTAACATCATACTCTAACACTTACATAGTACCATGGCGCATTTACTCGAACTCCGCGCGCCATGCATCCCGAAGGGTATGGGGAATGAACTTTCTCAAGAACATCTCTCAAAATTGAGTCCATGAAAGTGAAGCTAAATCAACTGGGCTACCCTCCTCATAAGCCCGCCACCACCCATACGCCAATCCCGATAGGTGAATGAAGTAAAAGCCACCCCGCTTGTCTCCACAATACCCATGGTGCGGAGAATACAATGGAACCTCTCTAGAAAACCGTGTGCATCCTCTGAAGCTAAGCTAGTGAAAGTAGGAGGATGATATTTCTTGAACTACTCCTCCTCAGATGCCCCTGGCCTGACCTTAGGCTAAACCAGAATAAGAGGTTGTGCTAGCATGACACCTGGAACCTGACCAATGTGGACTCGCTGCTCTAGAGTACGGGCGGCGGGAGTATTAGCTCCTCCCCCAGTCTGTGATGAAGTTAGTGCAACCGGAATCAATCCAGCCTAAGCCAATGTACTAAACATTCTCAGGAACTGTGCTAAAGTCTCCTGAAGTCCCGGGGATAGCAATAGGTGCCTTCGGTACCTGTTCCCCAATCGAAGCTACTGGTGGATCCTCAGCTGCTGCTCTGGCGGGTGCTCTAGTTGTAGCGCGTGCTCCTCCTCGGCCTCTGCCCAGGACCCTAGAAATGCCTGCTTTGGGGGCAACATCATCAGTAACTACAACTCGTGTTCTCACCATCTGTGAGAGAATAGAATGACAAAGACTCAAACTCCAAAATCAATAAACTCGCATGATAGGAACGAAAGAAGTGAAGTTTCCTACTAGTTCCGTAGCCTCTCGAAGATAAGTACAGATTCTCCGTAGCGATTCAGAAGACTCTACGAAACTCGCTTATGACTCGTAGCACCTATGAACCTAGAGCTCTGATACAAACTTGTCATGACCCAAATTCCCTCCTTAGTAATCGTGATAGCACCTAGTCTCTAAGACTAGGTAAGCCCAACCCTTACCAAATTAATAACCGATTTTAACCAATTAACTATTATGTATGAAATAGAAATTTCTATAATAAGCCAACAATCCAAGGTAGATACATAACCTCCCAAAACCGGTAGTATAAGTCATAAGATCTACTGAGTTCACTAGAAAATCTCTAAGTACAATTGTTTGGGAATAGAAATAAACAGTACAAGATAAACTTCAGAAGGTGACTCCGAGGCCTGCGAACGCGACGCCAGGTATACATTGGGTCTCCAAAGTAATGTTTGATCAACAATCTAATATTTAACAAATTTTGAAGTACCCGGATCTGCACAAAAAAGTGCAGAAAGCATAGCATGAGTACACCACGGTGGTACCCAGTAAGTATCAAGACTAACCTCGGTGAAGTAGTGACGAGGGACAGTCAAAACACCTACTAGACTTAATAACCTATACAAGTATGAATATAAAACGAACAAGGAAAAATATAAAGTTGAACATGGTAAAAATGATGCTACAATACTTGCAATAAGAACGAGAACAGCAATTAACAACATGGAGCAATAGGTAATAACTCCATAAAGTAAGCAGAATCCTGGGCTTGTATCCTGGGCTCATTATCCCCTTTTCAATCTTTATATGCTTCTATTGAGCTTTACCCATTATTTCTTCTATCATAATACTGTCTGAGAGACGTGACTATATGTGTCGCGGGACCAATACTTAGCAAGTTTAGATCTAATTCATAGTTTTGTATAATCTAATGACTCGTCGACTTTCATTGTCTAGCCATAATTAGGTCTTCCTTCAACTAATCACTCAATCGTCTTACCTTTACGTCTCATTTCTGACTTACCTGGGGCGGTGTCTCTTGTCTCGATTTACTCCTTACACTAGCATCCTGAGTATTGGAGGTTTGGTATTTCTGGCTAGAAGGTCCTTATTGTCTCTTCTATACCATTGGTTCTTAAAGACCATTCCAGAGTAACCTCATATTTGTGAAATTTGAATAACTATAATCTCATTCACTCTATCTTTTTTTGTCATAATCCTTCTGCCTATCTGTCATTAAGCAAAACACATTGCAGCCTCGGTACTTCATTATATCAGCACTCGCTAACTGTTCTCACATTTCTTACAACCATCCTTCAAATGTCCTGAAAACTCTCGCCGTCAATTGGCCCCAATAACCTATTCTCATCTAGAAGGTGTTTGGAATTTTAACATGTTGCATAATGAGTCCAAAGGTCCTATCAACCCAATGGCTATAGCATACCTTATCTTACTAGCACAAATAAATGTAACCCTCATCGAAAAGTGGCGGTACGACTCCTTTGCGTACGGACGAAGGGCCTATGTCAACTCCTACTACTGTTTGGATGACCCAATCCTTATAAATGACTTAGGATCACCACTCTAGGTATGCCACCTTACATGATCTTCTTAAACATATTAATGGTCAGGCAAAAGTCATCGCATGATTCTATTTAAGTAACCTATCTCCCCTTAACGATATTCTGGGGACCATCTCCTTATTCATCTTAGGCAATATGCTTCAATTTGGGTTATGCATATGTAGTGTATTCCTTCCATTTTTCTCTAATTGACGAAGTCCACCGTGAAGTGGGTAGATTTTCATGGATTGTTGAATATTTCAATGATGCCTTCCGCACCCTATTCTTATAACTTATCTCCAAGTTATAGTTTTCCCCCAAACCTGGATTTTCTTACAACAATCGAGGTAACATGATATCGTAGGTCCATGAACTATCTAGCATAATTATTTGGGAGGAGAAAATAGATTGTATATCTATCACCATATCATCTGAGGGCTCTAAACCTTATCAATCCTCTAGTGTACAAGTGTGATCCTGACTATCGTTTGGACTGTAAGTTCTATTTTGGTTTCTACTTTCATATCCACAACTTATCTCCGTTGGACTATCCTAACCCCATAATGATAGTGTGGAATGGACTCCTAAGAGTTAGGTGTCAACACTACATAACATGAAATAGGTCGATACTAAGTTTGCAAGAAGTAGATGTCTTGGCAAAGAAACCATTAATATACCTACACCCATCAGATCACCTCAAACAGCAACGAAGCTCGAGGTTCCATCTCTGCTCTTGTCCCTATCTCTGCGACCGAACCCGGGACATCTCTAAATACTATGACCTTGACTCCTACACCAAAAACAACCCCTCGTACTCCTACGAAACAATCTAGCATGCGCCTGACTACACTGACTGCAAAATGGCCGAGGTGGCCTCCCTCGACCTGTACCACCTTAAACCTTACATATCGATGCCTACAAACCCTGTCTCAGCCTTACCCGAGAACTCTAATCATGAAAACTCTGCCGTGAAGATCTAGCCTACTAACCGTACAACTGCAGCTCACGACTACTCGGTAATCCTCTGTAGTCATTAACTATCCTGGCCCTCTTGGCCCGCCTATCACCCTCATCTAGGTCGAATCCTGTAAATATCAGTGGTCCCTGACCAATGAACTCTTGAGGCTGTGAGCTCCTTGACCCTTCAAAGGGTCTATCATTATCAGATGCTCTAAGTGACGCCGCACCTGGGACGCAGCAAACTGTGTTAATATATGCACTGCTCTCCTTAACTCCATATCAAATGAAGCCGGTGGTCGAACTGAGGATATGGGAGCTTCCTTCAACTCCTCTAGTACTACTGGAGTCGGATATACCTGTGAAGGTGACTCACTCGGATCCTCTGACGGGTATTCAAAGATGGAATCTTCCTACTCTTGTTACTTGGGACAGAGTATCCTATCTTATTGATTCTCCTGGACTATTTCAATGGAGGGCGTACTACTCGCATCCCCTCTCGATCCTACCTCAATCTCCCGACTAACCTTAGACCTTCTAGAAGAAAGCATCTTTGTACAACCTACATATGAACTTACGTTAGACTCAACTCCTATTACTCAGCTATACAACACAATTTACATCTGAAAGAAGGGTAACCAACTCCTGAATGCCCTGTAGCCTCCTATTTATAAATATGGTGCACAATACATCCATAAACAAGACTTTACTAGACACAACTTGTAGACTCCCTAGGACAAACCTGCTCTGATACCAAGTTTGTAACACCCCAACCTTGGGGGGTGTGGTCGGCATCCGATGCCTTACTATCCCGAGCAAACCACATCTAAACTCATACTCTAAACATACAGAGGATTGGGCTAACAAGCTCGTGTCATATTTAATCCATAGACAAAATGATAATAACTCATATAAGGTCCACAAGGCCATAGAATGACCATCGGAAGGCCATCTGATCATACAGCCTGAAAGGGGTTTGGGGAGGGGGAGCAACCCAAAACATATATACCTGCATCATGCTGAAAAGGCCACTATATGGGTCAGCTGACCAATAGAGAAGCCAGCAAGTCCATACATGATATCAAGACATACAATCCTAGTCTACAAGCCTCTAAGATCAACATATCTGACAATAAGGCTTGGACAAGGCCCCGCCATACCCAAAATGCATATATACATGAATCTCATAGCATACCTACACACTACAATAACTCCAAGAAGAATGGAGTATATCACACCAACGCAGAATTAGATATCATATTTCAACCTGTCTACCTAGACCAGCAGGCATGAAACACAGTGCCCCCAGCAAAAGGAAGCCAGTACGAAAGAATGTACTGGTATGTAAGGCAGAAAAAACAAACAGAGACATGAATATAAGTAAGAGACAATAAGGGTCAACCTGAAACTTTGAATTGCCGTTGAGGGCCATGATATGCATTATGCAATGATACAATATATACACGTATATAACACCATGAAGATTCATATACCATATATACGCGCATATAGCGCCATCGGGCCTCTATGGGCAGAATTATCATTATCATCATCATAAGTAACTAATTTTTAGTTGCATATATAACAGGCTTGTCATTATACATACATACATACATACATACATACATACATACATACATACATACATATATATGTATGTATGTGCATGCATGAGGATCATAAGGAATATTCTGAACTCGTCGGAGTGATGTAAGGTCGTTACACCTCCGACTATCATTAAGGAACTAACATGTCATATACGTTTTATTATCAATAAGAGTATACACAATATACTAAGAGATAGTTTTTATGACATGAAGACGTACTCCCGACAAGGGGCAAACAAGATTAAAGAAACCTTTCCATAGAATTGAAGGACATGATCATCTCTAACTTAACAAGAATAGTTATATTGGCGGGACATTCGTTTATGTTGGATTCATGCAAAAAGAAGGAACGGTATATGCTTAACATACCTTGTTGACTACATCCTAACACACCCTAATAACTTCATACACAACAACTAGGTGTTATCTTGCACTTTTCTATCCGTAAAACTTAGCTAGGACATAGATACACTTCAAATATAAGTGGGAGGATAAGCATCTTACCTCACACAGCAATAAATACCTTGGAACAAAGCTTCTTTTTAACTTGAAATCACCCTAAACACAACAATAACAACAACACCATAGAAGTATTTTTCTCAGGCTTTAAAAGACTTTTTGTGTTGGACTTGGGTGGTTTAGCCTTAGATTTTCTTAGGAAGCATGAGAATCTGTTTAGAGAGGTTCATGGGGCTGTCTAAACTCATATCTTGTCTAAAATGGTGAATGAGGATGACGCCATAGCCTAAATAAGAAGTTGGGATTTTCCACCACCTCAGGTAGGTCCCAAAGGGGATGCCTGCACAATCTCACGAAGATGCAAATATGTCTCTTCTCTGATGTCGTATAGACAAAAGGTTTAGTGCATTGGAAACTATACTCGTAGACGTTTCATTTATTGGGTAGATCACCCCATAACTCCAAGTAGTTTGAGAGAAAATTATGGAGACTTCTGACCAAAATTTCAGCAAACTTATGAACGTAATATGCGGTGACTTTTGCCAACTTTTGTTTTACAATTTGCTTAACTTCAAAATTTAACATACGACTATTGTATGATTAAATACCTCATAAAAAGACCTTCTTAGCATATTAAGTAGTCATAGTCTTACCCCAAAAGTACGAACTATTACAATCCACTTTCCTTCGGTGAACTTTATCGAAAAGTATTTTCTTTGATTCGTTTAACCTCGAAACCTTACAAAACTTACTTAATACTTGTTCAAAACCTTCCTTAAACTTATAGGGGCATCATAAATTCTACGATATTATGTTAGTTAACTCACGACAAAATCAACGTACAAATACGGGGTGCAACACGTACCTTCTTCCTCAGGCGATCCAAACTCTCTCATAGTACATACATTCCACTGGGTAGAAGGAAAACTCTTCATAAAACCCTCATAAGATATCATCAACTTCAGCCTTCTCATAGGAGATGACCTACCTGTTAGCCTCAATTCAACATCTTCTATGTCCTTATGATAGTTATAACCACTATGTAATAAATTGATCTTCTCGGGTCTACACTTGTCCCCGAGTCATAAGAATCTGTTTCATTCCTCCAAGGAACAACTGAAAGGTCCATCCACACATCCCAAAACTCAAGATTGTATTACACACCAAGATGATAATAAAGCATCCATATCCCTTTCGTATCTCAAGCAGATCCTTCTTATCATATCCAAGCTCTTTAAGGGTATCCATTAGGCACATAATACTCATTACATAGCTATCTTGCCTCTCATTGTGCCATAAATCCCACCACCAAGGACACTACCGGACATAAAAGTCCAATCTCACATACTCACCTAACTGAATCTGTCGAGCCAAAGTTGCGGTCGACACCAAGCCACAAGTCTTTTAGACTAGCCTACCCTCATAACACCGAAAAACATCTTGCATCCCATCCACGACATCAAAATCCATTGATGCACAACTGATATCAAGTGCTCAACATCCCATACTAATGGAAGAGTAAGAAACTGAAGATTTAGGCTTCACAAGAAACAAAGTCGCACGATAAGAATGTGAAAGAAAGAGAAGTTTCCTAGATGCCATGTATCCTCTTGAAGATAATTATGGACGTCATCATAGTTATTTGAGGGACTTTATTAGATATTTTCTCTGATACCAACTTCTCAAGATCCAAAATCCCACCAAGTCGTGATGGCACCTAACACAACCCGCCAGGTAAGCCAACAAAGATGTATCGTAGTTAAAATTTAAGGTCATCAAGAAAATAATATAATAAGAACGCAAAAATCAATACAAGTATTCCCAAGATCTGGTAGTATAAGTCATGAGCCACTAAGATTAAGATTTACAACACTGGTATGAAGAAAGTACAATATATATTTAAATATACATAAATAGAAGTATAAACCCTAAAATATCATGAACAAAATGGTATCTTGCAACTGGAACATTGTACATCTTTAAAGCTAGACTTTGTCTTCCATAACAACTCAGCTCTAAAATCTGAACGCAAGGTGCAGAAGTGTAGTACGAGTACAACCGACCCCATGTACTCAGCAAGTATCAAAACTAACCTCTACGAGGCAGTGGCGAGGTTTCCTCAAAAGATAATCACTTTATATATAACTTATGCAGCTCAATAGCATGTATAATATCTGGGAAATATCTAATGGACGGCCAAACAAGATAGGATGTAAACAATAAGGTACACAATTCAAGAAGAAGGTAATAAGAATGCCTTTTAAATAACCAGATCAAATCATGTACAAATATACCAAATCCGCGTATCAACACAGTTTACACCAAGTAGCTTTAATTCAAGTACTCTTACATGATTGCAAAGGACTTACCCATGATAAATGTCCATTTTGTTGGCAATTTCCAAATAAAACTTATATGAATGCTCCAACATGAGTCTAAGTGTCAATGCATGATAAAGACTCTACATGTACATCAAATCTGACACACTCCAGGTCTCCAAAAATCCACTAGCAAGTCCCATGCATATGAAAAATGCATGAATGTGCATATGTCAATATGTGTGTGTGCATATCTCTGTGTGTGTATGTGTGTGTTTGTATGTGTGTGTATATATATATATATATATATATATATATATATATATATATATATATATATATTTCTACACGAGTCTAGGTTTTCAATGCATCTTCAAGCCTCAATTATTTCCACTGAACCAATACCAATCCATAATCACTTAGCACACCCTGTGTGTCTGGCTCAAGTACCTTCACAATCATACACACTCAGAATTGTATGGGTTCCTAGCATAACTTCCCTCGCTAAGTACAAATCCGTGTGCCTGCGCTCACAGCACCCAAAGTAACATGGGTAATCACTCAACTCCGGAGGGACAGATCCATATTTAAGCATTGTTGCGACATGCAACCCTATCCAATCATAATACTATTGCAGCGTGCAACCCAATCGAATCATAATAATCTACACGGATAACCCATGTGCTATAACACCTCAATCTTCTCACGAGTCTCAATTTTCCCAAGTATCTCACAGTATAAAAATCATATTAACTCACACATTATATGCCATAACATTGTATCCGTATGTAGGGATGTATGCATGTGCGCTTGAGATAATATATGAATGGTGCACAAAGACGTAAGGAGTAAACATGTAGATGTAGGATCATGAGAGTAACGTATGACTAAGGCTGAATAAATTAGCATAGCATATCAAGAATGAATAATCATGTCCAAAGAAAGAATCATAAGCATCGACAAGATCTCTAAGTATGAATAAGGATGCTCACATAGTCATACAACAGTTAAAAGATGTCCTGATTAGAGCATGTAAATTGTCAAAATATCCAGTTATGATGAACAAGGCACATCGAGCCTAAACATATCTTCTATCATGATTGAGAGAGCTCATGTAGTCATACCAACAATTAAAGCATGTCATAATTAGAACTTTTTATCAAATCAAATCATACACCTAATCCGAGCATGAATAAACCATGGCACATGTATATACGCTCGTCACCTCGCATATACATGACTCCCAACACATAGCAAATAGCATACAAAGTCATTTCCTAGCAAAATATTCCTCAATTCAAGGTTAAGCAAGATACTTACCTTTTGCAAGCTATATCAATCTTCCCAAACCACCTTTCCTTCAGAAATCACCTCCAACCGGCTCAAATGTAGCCAAATAATACTCAATAAGGTCAAACAAAGCTTTAGAAATCAACACCAAACGATAAAGCTCCAAAAAGTCAACAAAAGTCAACTCGAGCCCATATGTTCAACAATTAAGTCCAAGACCAAATCACAATGACCCATAACCCTATGAATCTGAATATATGATTATATTTCAAATATGAGTGCTAATCAATGTCAAAACTCGAAAATACACTCTTTTAAGTTGTAGACAAAAATTCCAAATTTCTCTTGTTCAAATCCACATTTTGATGTTAAATCTAGTGATACATTCATGTATAAATCATAGATTTACATTAGAATCACTTACCCCACGCTTGTAGGTGCAACCCAAGCCTCAAACCTCTCAAAAGCTCCAAAAGTTGGAAATTGAAATAAAAATCACAAAACATGGCTTTAGATAGATCCTAGAAGTAGTTATCAAAAAAAAGCCGAAGGGACCACGTACCTTCTTTTCTGGCTGCATCTCCTCGTTGCGGGCCGCATAATCCACCGCGAACCAAAATAGTCCAATAATCTCTACTGACCCCTTTTTGTTAAAATGGCCAAAATTTCATGTACAAAAGTTGGAATGACAAACGGTTTGAACAACCATAAATTAGACTTAAAGGGATAAAATATCATCAAAACCTCATCACAAAATACTTTATATATTGGTATAAATACTCTTTTGAAGTAAGTTCATCTATAGAAAAGCCATGTTTCAGCAACTCAAGTCTTCTGGAACTTGCTCCAAATGCGCCAAAACTCACCTGATCCCCTCAGAACTCCATACAATCATTCATACAAGTCAAAACACCCTATATGAACTTGTTAAAAGGATCAAAACACCCACGGAAACATCACAACAAAGAATCGAGGCTCAAACCAAATAGAATTTTTCTTAAGTTCTTAAATCTTCTTTCTTCCACAAGAGCTTCCGAATCATACTTACACACTTAAGATTACTTCAAAACTTTGCACATAAGTTCAATTCAAGTATATAAACCTATCCAAAGTCTCAGATAACCAATCATAGTCCAATAAAATCAAACTCAACTCTTGGTCAATCATATGAACTCTTAAGTTCTTCAAATTGCCAACTTTTCACAAATGGTATCGATTCTTCAAAAACATCCAATACCAAATATACACAAACCTACAAGTTCAAAATCATCATATGAACCTATCAAAACCATCAAAACCCGATTTCGAGTTTGTTTACCCAAAAGTAAAATCTTGGTCAACTCTTCCAACTTAAATATTCCATTTAGGAACTAAGCGCGCCAAATCACTTCCAAAACTCTTGGGACCAAAATCACTCATACACGCAAGTCATAAAATGTCATGCCCCATCCTCGGGAAGCGCGACCGGCGCTCAACCGAGTGAACCCGGCCGAGCAAGCCTGTTAGATACTTTCTACCCAATTAACTCATGATCAAGAAAAGACGTGATTACATTAGTTATACAATAGGAATCTGATTCATACAATCCTAAATCATTTCATTAGTCATTTTGCTTTTAAGTCCCAAAATACACATTCTTATAGTTCAAGTGGAACAAGTGATAAAACACAACATAACTTGTTTAACATTCCGAACACCCATATACAATCCACATAGTGTCTACGGAGCCTCTAAAGATACAAAAGAGAGCAAAAGATGGTGCTGGCAACAAGGCCCCGGTTATACCTCAAAAAGTGACCATAATATAAACAAAAGGTACAATACATGACCCCAAAATGAAATGGGGCTCACCGAGTCCGCTGAGAAGAGGATGCAACACTATCTGTGATCCGCATTGTCTGCTATTTAACCACCTGCATCCATTTAAAGATGAAGCACCCCCGGCAAAAGGGACGTTAGTACCGTCGAATAGCACTAATATGTACAGCTAAACACCAATTCAATAGAGTGAATAATAACACAAGAAGAACAGTCAAGAATTCAATAAGAGCTTCAAATAATAGTAAAACAAAAAGTTAAGGATCATATACATTTTCAAGACAATTTCCATATTACTAGGTTGGGTGACCTTTAGCACCACTATCCCACAATTCACAATACCCCCGTATTCTTACACGGAGTCCGATCTAGGCCCGATCGGCTAGGCCGCCTCATCTGAGGCATTACCATAATTTCATTATAACTTTCCAACACAGTACCACCATGTGTGCGGCTTGGCGTCCGATCATGTCCCGATCGGCTAGGCCATCTCATTGGAGACATTACCACAATTGCATTCACAATACCACCGTCTTCTTACACGGAGTCTGATCTCGGGCCGATAGGCTAGGCCGCCTCATCTGAGGCATTACCACAATCTCATTTGAGACATTACCTTTTTCAGTCAATCATCTCACATTGTACTTCTTTCATGTACGTTCGATTCATTGACACTAGTGATTACTGTTACAAAGTCATTCTTGGCACTTGGGCGTATTTCATAGTTCCAGACCCCTTTTCCACATTCAATATCATTATCAAAATTAATAAGGCTCCCCATCCAAGACATTAAATTCACGTAATGAGCAATTTGGAAATCTTGGGCACACAGAGGCTTTTTATACAATTTGGCATAACAACCTTTATTTCGATTTTGACATGAAGTCTTAACATTTCCAAAACATATTCCACATTTTTAAACACATCCTCAATGACAAGATAACATGATGAAGAATTTAGAATAAATATTGAACTTACATCCTTCAACACAAATACGTTAGAAATCTCCAATTCTATAATGATCAAGGGCTTACTCCAATTACATGATCACCGTGAGGTTCGATTCTAAGAAGAAGAGGGTTTAGCCAACATACCTCAATTGAGCTCCTTAAAACTCTAAGATATTCCGGACTATTAGCAACTTCAATCTATTTTAGCAATATAACAAAATTGAACCAAAATTAGGAAGATGGACATGGTTTTAGCTGATTTGAGCATACTATCAAACACTAGGTGTGCATCAATGTTTTACAGCTCTTTTATGGAAGATTCCTTTTTTTTTTCCAATCCATTCTCTATCATGTTTAGCTCACAATCTTTCCACACACTACAAGGATACATGCATGCAAGGTAATCACTCCCATCCCCATGAATTACCTTACTAATGGCCCATTCTAGTTACACTTTGAAATAAAGAGTTTGGGTGATAGAATCTTACCTCTTAGGAAGAAGACCTAGGTTCCTCTCTTGATAATCTTCAAGATTTAAGTGAGAATTGAAGAACAACTTATGAAGATCACTTCTCCCTCTAGGACCCTCTCTCTCACTCTAAGAATATTAGAAAATATGCTCAAAATGGTCCATCGAGTGTGTTTTAACGGAATAGGGTCGGGTATAAAAACCCCAAAAATGAAGCTCCGGAACAAGGTCTGCGATCGCATAACCGATTTCCAGACCGCATAATTGGTGAGCAAACAGAAAAAAAAAAACTGTCCATGTCTGCGGTCACCATGCGGCCCGCGGACCTGTTCTGCCATTGCATAATGAACAGCAGAACAGTTATGCGGTCGCATAGTCGACCGCAAAATTCATCCAAACTAGCCCAATAACTACCTCACTCTGCGGCCATTATGCGGTCCACAGAGTGATTTTGCGGTCGCTTAATGGACCGCAGAAATGCATAGCACTGCCAAATATTTCCTTTTCTTTCCGGTGCATTGTTCAACCCAAAAAGTCCGAACCCACAACACATAAAACCAATTCGGCAACACGAAACATTATTATTATTTGTTTTCTTTTGCAAAACTTTTACGGGGCCTTTCATTCTCCCCCACTTAGGATCATTCATTCTCGAATAAGGGTAAAAATTTGTTAGTAGCATCTTATGCAACTCAGTTTTCATACCACATACCAGCAGTCCGAAATTTGACTAACTCCCTAATATTTTCAAAATTTCTCCAGAGTTTCATTTGTAACTAGGCCCATCCACCTATCTGAGAGCCCAAAAACACATCTTAAAAACATGTATAGAACCCAACGACATAGCATAACTCATAACCACACCAACCGTGGCCTCATGTAAACAACATATAATCAAAAGGAGCATCTTTACATTAACTGAACAAGTGATACAAAATTCTTAGGCGATAGGTTCGTAAAAGAAAGGATTACATAACTATTCAAACAAGTGAGGATACTTCTTCTTCATCTCTTCCTCGGCCTCCCACGTGGCCTCTTCAACCTGCTGGTTTCACCATAACACTTTCACGGAGGCAATTTCTTTATTCCTCAACTTTCGGATTTGCCTATCAAGAATGGCAACTGGAATCTCTTCATATGTCAATTCTTCATTAACCTTAATGGTCTCAACCGGAACAATGAGCGATGGATCTCCAACTACTTTCTTCAACAAAGACACATGGAACACCAGGTGTACTAATGATATCTCAGGTGGTAGCTCAAGCTTGCACACCACCTCACCGATCCTCTAAACAATTTTGTACGGCCCGACATACCTTGGACTCAATTTCCCCTTTTTCCCAAAACGCATAATACCCTAAATGGGGGAAACCTTCAAGAATATCCAATCATCTTCTTTGAACTCTAAGTCTCTAAGACGAACATCTGAATAGGATTTCTGATGACTCTGAGCAGTTTTCAACCGCTCCCTTATGATCTTAACTTTTTCCATAGCCTGATGTACAAGGTCTGGCCCTATTAACTCTGCTTCCCAAATTTCGAACCACCCAATGGGAGATCTACATGTCCTACCATATAATGCCTCAAACGGTGCCATCTGAATACTTGCATGGAAGTTGTTGTTATAAGTAAACTTTTTGAGTGGAAAATGATCATCCCAGCTACCCTTGAAATCAAGAACACAAGTACGCAACATGTCCTCAAGCGTCTAAATAGTCCGCTCTGCTTGCCCGTCAGTCTATGGATGGAAAGCTGTACAAAGATTCACCTAATTACCCAAACCTTGCTGAAATTTCCTCTAAAAGCCGTGAACTAAGCCCCTTGATCGGAAATGATAGAAACTGGAGTGCCATGTAGCCTAACTATTTCCATGATATACAACTGAGTATACTATTCTGCAGTGTCGGTAGATTTAACTGGCAAGAAGTGTGCTGATTTCGTGAGTCGGTTCACGATCACCCAAATTGAGTCAAACATGGGCGGAGTGCGTGGTAATCCTACCACAAAATCTATATTAATCATCTCCCACTTTCACATTGGAATTTCTATGTTATGTGCCATCCCACTAGGACGTTGATGTTCGGCCTTCACTTGCTGAAAGTTCGGGCACCTTGCCACAAAGTCCGCCACATTCCTTTTCATGCCATTCCACCAATAGACTTCCTTGAGGTCGTGATACATCTTCGTAGAACCTGGATGCACGGAATACCTAGAAGTGTGAGCTTCGGTCATGATTCTTTCCCGGAGACCATCTACATTCGGAACACATAGTCGCCCTTGGTACCTTAGTGTACCATCACCCATGCTAAGAGCAAAAGCCGTAGTCTTATGTTTTTGAATCCCCTCCTTCAATTGCACAAAATATTGATCGTTGTATTGCTTCTCTTTGAATTCCACAACAAGCGATGATTCATCTCTATTTTGTACAATTACCCCTCCTTCATTAGAGTCCGTAAGACGAACTCCCAAACTAGCCAATCGATGGATTTCCTTGGCCAATGGCCTTTGATATACATCCAAGTGTGCTAAACTATCCATAGATTTTCGGCTAAGTGCATCCGCCACAATATTGGCTTTCCCCGGGTGATATAGAATATTGATGTCATAATCCTTGAGTAACTCAAGCCATCTTCTCTACCTCCGATTTATCTCATTTTGTTTGAAAATATATTGAAGACTCTTGTGGTCCGTGAATACATCCACATGGTCCCCATACAAATAGTGACGCCAAACTTTCAATGCAATAACCACCGCCGCCAGTTCTAAGTCATGTGTTGGATAATTCTTTTCATGATTCTTGAGTTTCCTAGAAGCATATGCTATAACTTTGTCGTGTTGTATTAATACACACCCAAGGCCAATTTTTGAAGCATCGCAATATACCACAAATTCATATGTACCCTCTGGCAAGGTCAACACCGGCGCTTTAGTCAATTTCGATTTCAACTCCTGGAAGCTCCTTTCACAAGCATCGAACCATTGGAACTTAACTGCTTTCTAAGTCAATTTAGTCAACGGAGAGGCAAGAGTAGAGAACCCCTCCACAAACTTCCTGTAATACCTTACTAAGCCCAAGAAACTGCAAATCTCGGTGGGCGTTGTAGGTCTAGGCCAATTCTTTACTACTGAAATCTTTTGAGGATCAACCTTGATTCCTTCTCTAGATACAACATGACCCAAGAATGTGACAGATTCAAGCCAAAATTCACACTTTGAAACATACAATTGGTGCTGATGAAAAGTCTGTAACACTGCCCTGTGATGATCAGCATGGTCCTCCCGACCTCGTGAATACACAAGAATATCATCAATGAACACTATCACAAAGGAGTCGAGGAATGTCTTGAAAACCCAATTCATAAGATCCATGAAAGTCGCTGGGGCATTTGTTAGCCCAAAAGACATCACCAGAAATTCAAAATTCCCATACCGGGTCATAAAAGCTGTTTTCGGAATATTCTGCTCCCTGATCTTCAATTGGTGATACCCGGATCGTAACTCAATTTTGGAGAAGTATTTAGCATCCTATAACTGATCAAACAAATCATCTATTCTTGGTAGTGGGTATTTGTTTTTTATTGTGACTTTGTTGAGCAGCCGGTAGTCAATGCACATCCTCAGTGATCCATCTTTCTTCCTCATGAAGATAACCGGTGCGCCCCATGGCGACACACTCGGTCGGATGAAACCCTTCTCTAACAAATCCTTCAACTATTCCTTCAGTTCATTCAATTCTGCTGGTGCTATTCTGTAGGGTGGAATAGATATATGCTGCGTGCCTGGCATCATATTAATCCCAAAATCAATCTCCCTGTCTGGCAGAATCCTAGGAAGCTCATCAGGAAAGACCTCCGAAAATTCTTTCACAACAGGTACTGACTCGAGTGTAGGTGCCTCAGCATCGGTGTCCGTAACCCAGACCAAGTGATAGATACACCCCTTTTTAATCATCTTCAAGGCCTTAAGGTAAGAAATAAACCTACCTTTCGGCATCACATCATCCCTCTTCCACTTAACAACTATCTCACTTGGAAATTCAAACCTCACACTTTGAGTTCGGCAGTCAAGCTTAGCAAAACATGAATGAAGCCAATCCATTCCCATAATTACATCAAAATTTAACATCCCCAATTCAATGAGATCGTCCACGGTGTCCCGACCGCGCACCGTGACAACACAATCCAAATTCAAGGCATCTGTAGCGGCCTCATTGATAACCAAGGGGCTAAGGCCTTGCACAAATCGGTGCACTCTAGCCTCTACAGTAGGTAACATGAGAGCGGCATATTTTGACGGGCGCGCGAAATCCATGTGATACTCGCACACACTCCTACTCCCTTGCTTAAGATTCTAAAACTCTACGGCGCGGGCTGCCCTAGTCTCGGCATGTAAGAAATGGTGTATAAAGGCATCAGCAAACTCACTCCATCTCGCTGGAGGGCTCCCCTCCTCCCGAGAGTCCTCCCACAACTCAAAACAAGAATAGGCCACCCCTTTCAGGCGGTAGACAGCCAACTCCACTCCTTCTGTCTCAGTAGCGCGCATAACTCGGAGAGTCTTACGCATCTCATCAATGAAGTCCTGTGGGTCCTCTTCGGGATTAGCACCCGTGAACACCGGAGGATCCAACTGCAAAAATTCGTTCACCCTAGAACTAGTAGGTTCCCCTTTATTAGCTAGAAAATATAGGTGCAACATTCGACCTTTTGGCCTGAGAAGCCACTATCTGAGTCAGCATCCAAATAGCTCCCCTAAGATCCCCATCAGAAATACCAGAGCCGGAAGCTGAGGCTGGAGGTGGAATCGGAATACCAGGTGGAGGAACCGTCGCACCCTTAGTAGGTGTAGGAACTGGTGTGTCCTGGGCCGGCGTAGTGGAATCAGTTAGTGTAGCAGTCGGAGGATTATCCTCACCTCTCGGGTGTTTACCCGCATCATTAAATAAAGGGTCAACTGCCACTCCTAAAGCGGCGTTGGCTCCTTGGCCAGTTCTTTCTCTCTTCTTAGGTGCCATATACTGAAAGTTAAACGAATGCACGAGTTATAAGAGGGACAATTGCACAATTAGTTTCATCTCATGATCCAGAATATCAAATAAGGGTACTGTTCCTAAATGTCCAAGTAGCCTCCAACTTATAGATGCGGTCGACAACACACCGATAATAAGGACTCTACTAGACACGGCTCCGAGACATCCTATGACACTTTAAAACCTTAGGCTCTTATACCAAGTTTGTCACGCCCCATCCTCGGGAAGCACGACCGGCACTCAACCGAGTGAACCCGTTCGAGCAAGCCTATTAGATACTTTATACCGAATTAACCCATGATCAAGAAAAAATATGATTACACTAGTTATACAGTAGGAATCTCATTCATACAATCCTAAATCATTTCATTAGTCATTTCGCTTTTAAGTCCCAAAATACACATACTTATAGTTCAAGTGAAACAAGTGATCAAACACAACATAACTTGTTTAACATTCTGAAAAACCATATATAACCCACATAGTGTCTACGGAGCCTCTAAAGATACAAAAGAGTTTAAAGATGGTGCCGGTAACAAGGCCCCTGCTATACCTCAAAAAGTGACCATAATATAAACAAAAGGTATAATACATGACCCCGGAATGAAATGGGGCTCACCGAGTCTGCTGAGAAGAGAATGCAACACTATCCGTGATCCGCACTATATGCTATATAACCACCTGCATCCATTTAAAGATGCAGCACCCCCGGCAAAAGGGATGTTAGTACCGTCGAATAGCACTAGTATGTATAGCTAAACACCAACTCAATAGAATGAATAATAATACAAGAATAATAGTCAAATATTTAATAAGGGCTTCAAATAATAGTAAAACAACAAGTTAAGGACCATATGCATTTTCAAGACAATTTTCATATTACTAGGTTGGATGACCTTTAGCACCACTATCCCACAATTCACAATACCCCCGTATTCTTACATGGAGTCCGATCTCGGACCGATCGGCTAGGCTGCCTCATCTGAGGCATTACCATAATTTCATTATAATTTTCCAGCACAGTACCACCATGTGTGCGGCATGGCATCTGATCACGGCCCGATCGGCTAGGCCATCTCATTGGAGACATTACCATAATTTCATTCACAATACCACTGTGTTCTTACACGGAGTCCGATCTCGGCCCAATCGGTTAGGCCGCCTCATCTGAGGCATTACCACAATCACGTTTGAGACATTACATTTTCAGTCAATCATCTCACATCGTACTTCTTTCATGTACTTTCAATTCATTAACACTAGTGATTATGATTACAAAGTCATTCTTGGAACTTGGCCGTATTTCATATTTCCAGACCCCTTTTCCACATTCAATATCATTATCAAAATCAATAAGGCAACCCATTCATGACATTAAATTCACTTAAAGTGCAATTTGGAAATCTTGGGCACACAAAGGCTTTTCATACAGTTTGGCATAACAACCTTTATTTCGATCTTGACATGAAGTCTTAACATTTCCAACACATATTCCACATTTTTAACCATATCCTCAATGACAAGATAACATGATTTTAGAATTGATTTTGAACTTACATCCTTCAACACAAATACGTCAGAAATCTCCAATTCTATAATGATCAAGGGCTTACTCCAATTACATGATCACTGTGAGGTTCGATTCTAAGAAGAAGGGGGTTTAGCCAACATACCTCAATTGAGTTCCTTAAAACTCTAAGATGTTCCAGACTATTAGCAACTTCAATCTATTTTAGCAATATAACAAAATTGAACCAAAATTAGGAAGATGGACATGGTTTTAGCTCATTTGAGCATACTATCAAACACTAGGTGTGCATCAATGTTTTAAGGCTCTTTTGTTAAAGATTCCATTTTTCCCTAACCCCTATCATTTTTAGCTCACAATCTTTCCACACACTACAAGGATACATGCATGCAAGGTAAGCACTCACATCCCCATGAATTACCTTACTAATGGCCCATTCTAGTTACACTTTGAAATTAAGTGTTTGGGTGATAGAATCTTACCTCTTAGGAAGAAGACCTAGGTTCCTTTCTTGATACTCTTCAAGCTTTAAGTGAGAATTGAAGAACAATTGATGAAGATCACTTCTCCCTCTAGGACCCTCTCTCTCATTCTAAGAATATCAGAAAATATGCTCAAAATTGTCCATGGGGTATGTTTTAACGGAATAGGGTCAGGTTTAAAAACCCCAAAAATGAAGCTCCGGAACAAGGTCTGCGATCGCATAACCGATATGCAGACCGCATATTGGTCGCATAATCGGTGATCAAACAGCCAAAAACAATTGTCCGTGTCTGCGATCACTATATGGCTCGCAGACATGGTATGCAGTCGCATAATGAACCGCAGAACAGTTATGCGGTCACATAGTCGACCGCAAAACTCATCCAAACTGGCCCAATAACTGCCTCACTTTGCGACCATTATGCAGTCCGCAGAGTGATTCTGCAGTCGCATAATGGACCATAGAAATGCATAATATTGCCAAGAATTTCCTTTTCTTTCTGGTGCATTGTTCAACCCAAAAAGTCCGAACCCACAACACGTAAAACCAATTTGGCACCACAAAACATTATTATTATTTTTTTTCTTTTGCAAAAAGTTTTACGGGGCCTTGCGTAAAATATCAAATAGACCTACAAAAAGGCTCAAATCATGGAACAAGATGCTAAAACTCAAAATGACCAGTTAGGTTGTTACAAAAGGGAAACTGGAAATGCTTATACATCGACCCAGTTGACTACTGTTGTTTTATGACATAGACGTATCTATGGGATTCCAGCAGTTTATTAATTGGATGAAATAGATTCTAACATCTTGTGGACGTATGTAAATTTGAGATGATCAGTTGATCACATGGAGTTTGTAGACATGGTAAGATTACCGTGAGATGGTGACCCCCAAGGATAGGTAAGATTATATCTGGTTTGGGAGATACAAGTTTTGTATAGCTCCTTATTATATGATTTCCTCGTATCCATCGGAGTGGTTGTGTGATAGTAAGAGTTTGAATGGCTTGAGCAAGGTGATATTATAGTCACAAGGAGATGGGAACATTCGACCGATGTTGCAAGATGTGCTACCCTCAACCCCATATGATCTTATTCAAAGTTTAGCAGATTACCAGTGCGAGGTCATAGTAGTTATGGAGAAAAAGTTATTGTATGTTCTCGAATAATGTGATTATATCTTTAAGTGAAGTGGGACAACCTCCTATCAACAAGTGAATCATATGTGCATGTGTTATTATAGTTCCTGGATTAAGGTACACTTGTGGATTAGTTATGACATGAAAAGGGTGATATCAAGGATGACTTGGACAAAACTTTGCCGGATATGTGATGTACTACACCTGATTGATTTATTAAGATTGTTGGATGACTCGGGTGTGTTATTGTTTGTGCATATAATGTGGAATGAGGAAGGATTCATTCGGTCGCCTAAGGAAGAACTGGCTCCTTTTAGGGAGATTATATGCAAAGGGAACACAAGTTGCTCAGCACGTACGGTTATGAATCGGGGACTAGAGTAGAGTGGCTGACTCTCAAAAATAGTTCTACTGGGTTCAAGTTCTAAGATATGATACTTAAGGATTTACCAAGTGCTTTCCTTGTTTGAGAATTTGAGTTGGGTATTGGAGGGCTCTTAAGAGTGAACTTGTCGGCTTGAGGTACTTTAGTGTATGTTAAGAGTGATAAAATGGCCCATGGATGTTATAATGACGTAGTTTCATATCGAGTATGAGTTTTAGTTAAATACCACAGTATTTTGGGAATGAGAAATGATGCCTT
Source organism: Nicotiana tomentosiformis (assembly GCF_000390325.3). Lineage (NCBI taxonomy): Eukaryota > Viridiplantae > Streptophyta > Magnoliopsida > Solanales > Solanaceae > Nicotiana > Nicotiana tomentosiformis. Next base: position 60,143,689 of record NC_090823.1, read on the forward strand.
ATAAGCGGATAAAGAGAAATCTTAAAGAAGTTATGCTAGTATAGCAATAGCTTGGAGCATTATTGTAATAGAAATGATCGTTTGTGTTTTGAATAATTTGGTGTTACAGTCGCTTCAGGTGGTAGGACTTTTGGGTTTGACAGTCTATGTGACTGGTTGAATTAGAGAGATATTTATTTCCAATGGTCTATTTATGTATAAGTGAGTTTCTAAGAGCTTTTGATGGTTTTGACCATGACTATAAAGATAATATTGCCTGTAGTCTTGGAAAGTTTTTTGCATGTTTGTGATTTTCTCATGAGTTAAGCTACGTTTTATGCTTCTAGACAATGAGATGCTATCCTACTTGTGATTCAGAGTGGATAACAAAGTTTTTATACTTAAGTTATGGTGCCATTATTGATATAGTGAACCAAGTGAAACTGGGATTGGTAAAGTTTGCGGTTCATGTTGGACAGAAGATCTTGAGTTAGAGCACGAGAGATTAAAGTTGCTTTTGAGTATGGTGGTACTATCTCGCTCACCGAGAAGGATATGGGTTGTATAAGATACATTGCAAATAACGTCTGTGGGCAATTTCCTGAGGTGCTATAAAAATAATGTGACTAGCTGTCGCACCCCTCTTTCTCGCGAAATCGGGTCTCGACATGTGACAACTCTTTTAAAGGAAAGTGTTAAAAGAGAGAGTAGCCACCTAATGGGTTTGAGGTGCGTTAGGTCACCTATTTGCAAATAACTCTTGTTTAACTAGTTTGCGCCATCAAAGATCGGGTAAGGGCTCAAATTACCTAGAAGAGAAGGTGTTAGGCACTCTTCGAGGTCCACAACTGTGGGTCCCGATCGAACTTGAATTATATGAATTAGTCAAATAGTCAGAGAGAAAAAAAAGAAGTTTTAAAAATAAAATCATTATTAGAAAGTCCTTGAGTAAACACAGATAATTGGTTTAAAGACAAGATGAGGGGTCCTAAGTTTTTTAGCTTAAGGATCACCCTGTGCAACATAAATAATACTTCGTAACTCCTTCGAGGTGGGGTGTTACTTGTATTATTAAGCGGGCACAGACTATCATATCCTACTACCCGATTACTATCTTTAAGTTTTTACCTAAAGCGCACTAGTTGATTCTAAACCGTGCCCTATGCGTGCACTACCCGTCCCATGCCTATGGCCCAGGAGGCGTTTGGACCTCTATTTTGGATGGTTTCTCGACTTAGTTGAGGCTGCTCAAAAATGATAAAACTAGGTGACATACAAAACAAGTTGGACCATGTAAAAGCAATTAAGGGCTCAAGTTAGCCTCCATACTTAGACAACAAATGTACGCGAACAAATTTTCACATTAAACGTTAGACAATTTCAGGATTGAGGCAAATTAAAGCCATTAGGCCCTATAGACATGGTTTCTATGTCACCTTGGGATTCAAATATGCAGGCAGTTTTAGATGCAAGATGCTACCTTTATAGACGTGATTTCTGAACAACTATATATTTTAGGGAATCTGGTATTGCGAGCTGATTGTTGAAATTACATATTACAAGTGGTTAAACCTATAGACATGATTTCTAGGTGATTTGCGCAGTAGTTGGCAGTGATAATAACAGGAGATATTCAGAATTACCTTGTTTGATACTATAGGCATGCTTTCTAATAGCGGCAGAGTTAAGCAATGAAACAGTGTTGAAAGTTCAATTTTAGCACTTAAAGCAAGATTTCTACGATTAGCGATTGAAACTGATTTTTGCTCCTATAGGCATGTTTCCAAAATAATCAATTATAACAACAACACATTAACTAATTAAACCCTATAGGCATGATTTCTAAAATGCAGATTTGGTAGAACATAAATTAACAGAACCCTATGGTCGTAGCACCTAATGAATGTGCTGTAATGCACATTGAGACATTGGTCATTTTATTTTCTATAGGCATGACATCTAGCATGTAGAAATAGAATATGTTAAACGAATTAAATACTTATAGGCAGTTTATCTAATACACACAATAGCAGAACATGTTCGAGCAAAGTAAACACCTATAAGCAGGATTTCTACCCGTTTCATGAAAATATTAAAATAAACTCCTTTTTCCAATTTTACTAACACCCCAATTGTTATTACAACATTATTACTGGCCCAATGAGTGAAATAAATTACAGAATTACATAATAGCTATAGGGGGCCTAAGGCAGGCCCAACGCATACCCATCCTGGCTAGGCCTTCAATACCACATCCATACAGTTTCACAATTGCCCAGAATACAAACTCCATTTACACAAACTAACCCACATCCAATAGCCATAACTTGATCAAAAGTCACAGAAGAATAGCCATTTACACAAACCAACTGGTTTATCCAATAGGTAAAAAGGGGCAATGTTGAGCAATTACGAAAAGTGGCAAAGAACCTGGACCCTAGTGTGTCAGAGTTCCCAATGGCTTCAAGAACCCAGGGCAGTGATCACACTAGGGAGGTTGATAGAAACAAGTGATAAAGATAATAAGTTTGGAAAAGCATTTGCAAACACTATAGGATAATCACATAATGAACTCCCAAAGCAAATTAATACACTGGGTAGGGTGACATGTGCTAAGAGACAAAGATTTTAGGATTGCAAAGTTAACAAGCAAGGGCATTAGTCTAGTAAAACCAAGTAATGCAACCAGTTTATGACTTAATGGATCAGATTATACTAACTCAGGTTTAGACAGTATAACACAAATAGGATAAGGTATCATAGAGGATATTAATCAAATGAGATTAGTTTTAAAAGATCACAAGTCATTAGGGGTACAGATTAGTCGTGGCAAGAACACATATAGTGGCAATAATAGTCATAGGAGCATACAACATTCGGAGTAAGGTCTTAAACAAAGTGAGGGAAGGTTAATAACATCAATTGGCCATTAGAAGTTCAGAATTAGGCAGAGAAACATGGATTAAACCATATAATCAAGGCAGAACATTCAAATTATCAACAACACCAAACTAAACAAGCTTCATTCTGTCTAAATGAAGTAAGTTAGGTGCAAAGCATTATTAAGCTAGCAATCACAAGCAGAATTAGGCAAAAAAGAGTCAAAGAAATGCATTAGATCATGCAGTTCAGAGAACATGCTAATTAGAACATAATAAACATTGTGAAAGTTAGAAACTAACCAGTGACTGTTCGATAAACAAGAAAAAGATTGCAGTAAGGACCTAGAGTCCTAAATGTGTCAAGTTCCAAGGGTTTCAAGAACCCAGGCAGTGCTCACACCCAAGAGAGGTCAGAAAAAGTAGAAGTCTGGCGGCATTGGCTTTCAGCTGGCCAAGAACCATACATAATCGAATAGTGAACAAGTATAGAGTATAAAACTTCAGTTTTTAGTAAGAAAATAGTGATTCCAAACTTTCCCAGAAAGGGGTAGGGGGATGGGTTTTTATAGTAGCAAAACTAAACATACACACAAGGAAAAACAATCAATCAATCTTAAAGAAAAAGGAAAGAATAGCATGCGAAACTGATTCAGAATGAATTTAGGAGAAGTCAATCAAACCCTAGTTTTTAGGAAAAAAACTATTACCAGAATATACACAAAAATAGTAACATAGGATGAATATAGACACAAATAGCACAAAAAATCAAAGAATCGAACCAATTTTGGTCTAATTTAAGGAAATCTGAAAACCCTAGTTTTAGGATAAGTAAGAATCAATATAATATAAACAAATATTTGGACTCACAGTAGCATAGGATGAACATAGATGGAATAACATTCAAAAATCAGGGATTTGAACCGATTTTGGTTTGATTTTGATGAGATCTGCTTGCCATGTTTAGGCAAGCACTATAGGAGAGTAGCCAGTACCAGAAGGGGCTCGAGTATGGTAAGTAATAGCCATGAAATCCCATATTAGACGGAATTAGGATAAGATTTAGGGGGCGGCGGTTAGGGTTCTTGAGAGAGGGAGAAGGGTTGAGAGGATATCAGGGTGGCAGATGAGGGGAGAGTGAGGTTAGGGTTAGGTGTTTGGGTAGTTAATGGGATGTGTTAGATATGGGTCGCGACCGGGTTGGGGGTTGGGATAATTTGGTTTGGGCTGGGGGTTGTTTAGTCTAGTGTATTAGGCTTTGGGCCTTTGTTGGTCCGAAAATAGGTAGGATTTTAGGCTAGTTTTTAAATACCCAACATATTAGCAACGATAATTTATAAAAGTAATTAATGAATACAAATAATATCATTTGTGTACTAAAATGATTAAAAATAATAACTTAACATTATAAAAATATAAAAAGTTATTTTTTGCATAAATAATGTTATTATACATGAATATAGGCTATTATTGCAAAATGTGCGATTAGCCTAAAAATGCAAATGTAATTATGAAAAATGTAGTAAAATATTTAAAAATATACATGTTGGTATAAATGATAAGTTTGGATGATTAAATTCATCAGAAAAATAATTTGAATGATAATTATTGGATATTTATATAATAAAATGAAGAAAGAGATTGATTTAAAGCCTTTAAAAATTATGGAAAATTATGAAAAAAGGCTTGTATAGGTTTATAAACTAAATGATAATGCAAATATACTATTTTAAAAGTGTATATATATATATATATATATATATTTATTTATTTATTTATTTTATTTTTTAAAAAAATATGAGGGAAAAATTGAGTATCAACAGCTGCCCTTCTTTATCCGGGAATGATGAAAGAGTTACCGAATGGGGTGATTTGAAAAATGGAGGCCGAACTCCGGTTTCTGAGTTGCCTACATATCCCTGGTTTTACGAGAATCAGGTCGTGTGTAGTTCTGGATCCAGCGGTGAATTGAGCCGATGGAGTTGTTGTAGGAATGGACAGGTTCCTCTAGATAGGACGACATCAGAGTTGTGAATGAATGTACCTTGGAACGGTTATGGGTATTTGAACGGTCATCAAGTGGAAATGGGTAACGGATGTTGGTTGGTTGTATTTGAGGTAGTTACATGGTGTGAATATTGATCGGAAACTGGATCGAAGATTGCTCCCGTTGGGAGAACGGTTACCCCTTGGATTACCTGCAAAAATTAAATACAATGCATGCAGGTGTATATTGCGATAATTTAAACATGATGCAAATTCCCTTTGGACCATGAAATCAGTCTTTCGACGATGGGGATCATGTCCTTAGACTATGACGTCCTGGGCCATGAATTGGGTTATAAGGGATTCGCATGACATGAAATGATGTTCTTGGGCTATGAAAATGGTGCCTCTGAACTATGACACCTTTGAATAATCATGTGCAATATTGAGAGATCCTCAGGCCATGGCATGGTGTCTTTCGGCTATGAGGATGATGCCTTCGGACTATGACACCTTTGGACAGAGATGTTTCAGCCCATGAGATGCAAAGACATGATGTTTGGTTATGCGACTAGGGAGGCAACTCTTAGCCTCATGTGAAGTGGGAAACGATGATTAGTCTCATGCAATTGAGGAGGCAGGGCTTAGCCTCATGCAAAATGGGAGACAATGCTTAGTCCCGTCCAAGGAAAGGCAGTGCTTAACCTTATGCAACATGGAGGCAGGGCTTAGCCACATGCAAAATGGAGACAATGCTTAGTCTCATGCAGAGGGAGACAGTTCTTAGCCTTATGCAATTAAGGAGGCAGGTCTTAGCCTCATGCAAAATGGAGACAATGCTTAGTCTCATGCTGGGGAAGGCAGTGCTTAACCTTATGCAATTAAGGAGGCAGGGCTTAGCCTCATGCAAAAATAGAGACAATGCTTAGTCTCATGCAGGGGAAGGCAGTGCTTAGCCTTATGCGATTAAGGAGGCAGGGCTTAGCCTCATGCAAAAATGGAGACAATGCTTAGTCTCATGAAGAGGAAGGCAGTGCTTAGCCTTATGCAATTGAGAAGGCAGGGCTTAGCCTCATGCAAATGTGGAGACAATGCTTAGTCTCATGCAGGGGAAGGCAGTTCTTAGCCTTATGCAATTAAGGAGGCGGGGATTAGCCTTATGCAAGATGGAGACAATGATTAGTCTCATGCAGGGGAAGGTAGTGCTTAGCCTTATGCAATTAAGGAGGCAGCGCTTAGCCTCATGCAAAATAGAGACAATGCTTAGTCTCATGCAGGGGAAGGCAGTTCTTAGCCTTGTGCAATTAAGGAGGCGGGGCTTAGCCTCATGCAAGATGGAGACAATGCTTAGTCTCATGCAATGAACAAAGAATAAGTAGTAGCAGATTATTTCTTAGCTGGAAATGTGTTTGCGCTTGGCATCTTTGTCGTTATGAAGACAGTGATTCTGAGGTGTGCCCGAAATATTTCTTGTTTCTGCATCCAAAGGACAATTGTGAGTTTTACGGGGGAAGGTTGGTTCGTGCCTCCACCTGCCTTCTTTGCTTTGCTCTGTATTGAAGTCCTGCTTGAGTTACCATGGGTAGCATCTGGATGTTTCATAAAAATAAAGTTTTCAAAAATGTGCGTGCATATGATGAATGTAGCTATTTAAAATACATTAGTATGCAATATCAGATAAATTAGATGAACCAATGACCGTGACACTTTAGAGACATTGCGGCTTCCTTAAAATATTGAGGGTCGTCCTCAAAATTCTGCCGCAGTTTACTTAGGCGATTCTCTAACCGTTCTGCATATGATGACGTTGGCTAGACTTGCTCCGGAATTTTGAGGGTCCTCCTCAAAATTCTGCCCCAGTTTCTGGTTGTGGGGAAAATGAAAATTTTATTGAATTGTGACCAAACCCATAGGGCTGCCTACATATCCCCTCTTAAATGGGAATTAGGTCGAGCGTAGTTCAATTGTTGTCATGGCCCTCATATAAGTGGCCCCAGCATTATTCAGACCAAGCGACATCATTTTATAGCAGTACACCCCCCACGGTGTAATAAAAGCTATCTTTTCAGCATCCTCTTCATCCATCCAGATATGATGATATCCCGCGAAGCAATCCACAAAGGATTGGAGTTCATGCTTAGCACAGTTGTCGATCAGTATATGTATGTTGGGTGATGGGAAATCATCTTTGGGACTTGCTCTGTTTAGGTCCCGATAATCGACGCATACTCTGACTTTCCCATCTTTCTTCGGAACTGGCACGATGTTAGCCAACCAAGTTGGATATTTAACCACTCTGAGAAGCTTAGCTTTGATCTGCTTGGTGACTTCTTCTTTGATTTTTAGACTCATATCTGGCTTGAACTTTCTGAGCTTCTGCTTTACTGGCGGACACATTGGGTTGGTGGGTAGTTTATGAGCCACTATCGACGTGCTCAAACCAGTCATATCATCATAAGACCATGCGAAAATGTCTTCATATTCTTTCAGGAAATGAGTGTATTGTTCTTTCTCTGATGATGACAGGTGAATGCTTATGCGAGTTTCTTTGACTGTTTCATAATCTCCCAAGTTGACTATCTCAGTTTCGTCCAGGTTGGACTTTGGCTTGTTCTCAAAATCTTCAACTTCTCTAACAGTTTCCTTGGGTATTATATCCTCTTCTTTCGAGTCACTATCCTTATGTTGTATTGTCTCATTACATGTCACAGTTGTTGGTTCATCACGATAAGAAATAGTAATGCTGTAAAGAGAAAAATGTAGAGAATAGTAATAAATAATAAAATAGCAAATCATTGATAATTATCAAGATGTCAGACAAAAGCGATTTTTAATGATTCAAAAAAATGTTTCAAAACAAAATACTAAAAATGTTTTTAAAATGCTCATAAGAATTGTTTTCATAATAAATGACACTAGCAGCCAGGCTACCCCGGAACTCGGCAGGCCCTTGATGGTGTGGCAGTCCAGTTCCTGAGAATATCTCCCTTCTCCACTGTCTGGATGACGAGGCCTTCTTCCTCCTCCTCCTCAACTATTACACTACAGTCCATGTCTTCATCTTCCAAGAATAGATTCGATAAACCAGCTAGCGCTTCATCTTCTTCGGATCCCCACATCATATCAGCTTGATGGAAGGATTGGCTCAAATGTGGTATCGTCTGCTCAAGAGGATAATAAGGACCATGCCATGGTGGTGACCAATTCTGATACTCGTGCTAGGTGTATCGATATCCCAGTCCAAAAGTCGTGTCGTGACATTTTAACTGTATTAGTTTGGTGATCCCTTGGAGATTCTTGTCGGGTTCATACCCTGTCCATGCCAATATACTTTCTATTTTACTACTCCACCATTTTTCCTTCTCGGTCGTGTTAACACGCTCAATGCGATGGTAAGTCTCTCCCCATAACTTCCTTCCATTCTCTACAACCGGGACAGTCTGGTTGGCGTAAATAGGGTTACTCCCGTCTCCATGAATGATCACCTCCTGATGATTCCATTCGAACTTCACAGCCTGATGCAGAGTAGACGCTACAGCCCCAACGGCGTGTATCCAAGGTCGTCCCAATAGCAGATTGTATGAGGCGGATATGTCGAGCACTTGGAATTCAACATCAAATCAAGTTGGACCCATTTATAGGCAGAGGTTGGTTTCTCCGATTGTGGCCCTTTGAGACCCATTGAACGCTTTTGCGTTCATAGTTCCTGCTAGTATCTCATGCAAACTTTTACCTAACCTCTTCAAAGTAGTCAATAGGCAGATGTTGAGACTTGAACCCCCATCTATCAAGACCCTGGCAATGAATTTGTCTTCGCATTGTACTGTGATATGCAATGCCCTGTTTTGGCTCAACCCTTCTGGTGGCAATTCATCTTCGTGGAAAGTGATCTTATGGCTTTACAATACTTGTCCTACCATGTTGGCCATCTCTCCACTGGTAATGTTGTTGGGTACATAAGCCTCATTCAACACTTTCATCAATGCGTTCCTATGTGCCTCAGAATTCTGCAGTAGTGATAGAATGGATATCTGAGCAGGGGTTTTGTTCAAATTATCAATCACAGAATACTCCCTTGCTTGCACCTTTCTCCAAAGATCATCCGGGCCATCCCAATGATAGGCTGACTGGAAGCGGCTTCTTTACTTGTTCCCCCCAAATGTTCGAGCGTGTAAACCCTACCAGTTCTGGTCATACCTTGTGCTGCACCAGTTTATTCTAGCTTCTGCAGTATAGTCCGAGGGCACAATATTGGAATTAAAGGATGGTGTGGGTGCTACCATTATGATGAATGGTGTGGTCACTTCTACTTCGAACGGAGTTGGCATTGCTGAGGGCGTTGTTACTTCAACCTCGAACGGAGTCGGTGTGGCTACCAGAACTTCAATCGGTGACTCTATCTGTAGCACAATAGGCGTAAGAGTGACTAGAGGCATTTTGGGATCATCCTCTTCTCGAATGAGCCCAATTGACCCCTCCGGGTCCCATTCTTCATCAGTTTCTATCACATTTACCCCCTCGCCCTTGTAATTCGAGAGGGGATTGGTGCGGACGTTAGGTGCAGTCTCCTTTGCCTGTATAACTTTGGTATCAATTAGCATCTGGATCTTATCCTTTAGAGTGCAGCGTTCATCAATAGTGTGACCCTTTATGCCTGATTGGTAGGCATATGTCTTATTCGGATTGACCCATTGAGAGGAATTTTCCATGGCGACAGCGGGAATAGGAGTGACATAACTGACAGCTTTCAATCTCTCATACAACTGGTCAATAGGTTGGGCAATAGGAGTGTATTGTCTGGGCGGCCTACGGTCAAAATTTGGCCTGGGGTTTTGGTAGTTTTGGCTGGCTGGTGGTCAGTGGTAATATGCTGGCTGAGTGTTGTAAGTGTGGTAGGCAGAAGCGGGTTGTTGATATCTAGGAGGTGAAGGCTGATATGTGGGTGGAGGTGTTTGGTATATGAGAGGAGACTTCAGACCTTGGGTTACCATCACAGTCCCTATTTCCTTCTTTTTAGATATACCCCCTGACTGCAAGGCTTTGTTCGTAGCATGGAGTGCCCCGAAATTTGTTACCATCCCGCTTTTGATTCCCTGTTCTATTCTTTCTCCCAATTTGATGATGTCGGAGAATTTATGATTTTCAATAACCATCAACCTCTCATAATATTGCGGATCCTAGGCCCGAACAAAGAATTTGTTCATTTGTTCTTCTTCCAATGCTGGCCTTACTTTTGCAGCCTCTGATCTCCACCAAGTAGCATATTGCGAAAAGTTTCTGTCGGCTTCTTCTTAAGATTCTGGATATAGAAGACGTTTGGTGCATTCTCTGTGTTGAATCTGAACCGATCCATAAAATCTAACGCCATGCTTACCCAATTAATTCACTTCTTTGGATTTTGACTGATGTACTAGGATAGGGCGTCTCCAGTGAGGCTCCTCATGAACAGCTTCATGCGGATTCTTTAATCTTTACCAATCCCTACGAGCTTGTCGCAATACGTCCTTAGATGTACCTTTGGATCACTTGTCCTATCAAACATTTCGAACTTAGGAGGTTTGTAACCCTCTGGCAGTTCTACGTCCGGTTGAATACATAAATCCTCATAGTTCAAACCTTCGATGCCTTTACCACCTTCAACACTTTGGACTCGACTTGTAAGCTTCTTAAGTTCTTCAGCTATGTTCTTGATGAGCATGTCCTTCTCGACGGATTACGGTGTATACGGGGTTTGTTGTGAAGTGTGGGGTAAGATTTCCACGTATATGGGGTTACTTTGGTGGACTCTAGGGATTTGGGTGTAGTGGTAATCATTGGTTCAGTTTTGGGGATCAGGAGTAGGTTGTGGTGCATTTTGAGAAGTGTGGTAGGTGGTAGTTTGTGGGTACTGGGTCGGATGATGATGATGATGATGCTGTGAAGGAGTTGGTACTGCTGGAGGATTAGGATTTTGGGGAGGCGTGGCGTATTGATGAGGTGCGGGAGGATTTTGCGGGTGCTAGTTTTGTGTATTTTGAGGAGGTGTTGGGTTTTGGGCATTTTGTTGGTTGATGTCGGGAACATTCAGGGTAAGGGAAAGGTTTGCCAAGTTACGGACCCGCTTAAGTTCCCCTTGTAACTCCAGTATCTTTTGCTCTAGCCGTAAAACCAAGTCATTTTGCACCGGAGTACTTCGACTATCTGAAGTTTCGACATTCTCGGCGCGCGCAGCATTATCTTTCTTGATACCACTCATATTGTCCATCTTAGCTTTTACTTTGTTCTTGGGATCAATTGGAGGAGGAGGAGGTGGAGGTCCTCTAGATCTGGTATGAGATGCTAATAATGCCAGTATGCACGAACCAACCTTAGGGGATGGGAATAAACAAAGAAATGAAGAAAACAAATGGTAAACAAGTCAGTAAGGAGTATTAAAAGGATATTTACGATATTTAAACATGTATTGCGGAATTATAAATTTGCGTCCTAATTTGGGGACCTCATCGTGCCAGAGGTAGGCCTAGCGACATATAGCTTTAGAGAAAACACAATGCCGATAACTGCGTCATTTCATTAATATGATAAATAGACCAAATCTCTACTAAAACGATAATAATTATAAAGAGTCACTAGTGGCATTTGCCTTATTACAATCAAATTCTAAAATGAATCTAGAAAACATCATTCTTAATCTACTCGGTCCCAGAGAGACCTTCTCCAAGCTTGGCTTTCTTAGCCCCGTTAATCAGACTCCCCAGGCCGTACATGTCCAACGGCAGATATGCCCTTGCTTGATGTCCTCCTCCATTTCCCTCCGTGTTCTGACAATCCGAGACCCTTTTCCTCATCTTTCCCTCAAGTTCTATCAAACCCTGCTCCAAATACTCTAACATTTCTATTGATTTAGTAGCGATTCCCCTCCATTCATTGATTGCTTCCATGTCCACTTTATGTTGTTCCAAATGCCTAGCCTTAGATTCAAAGACCCTTTTGCGCAACCTCCTGTATTTGACTTGTGCTTCAGTAGCGTCGTCTATGTCCCTATTTCTCAAATCAACCCCTGGCTTGACCTCTCCTGCTATGTCATCGACCAACCATGATGGGTAGAAGTACACATGGCCGGCATGATACCTGTCTGGCTCGATGGTATCTTTCTCCACAATAATCTTTTGATGCCACATATGTTGTTCCTCGAGCTTCAATGGAATAGCATTCCCTTAGAAGTCTGCTTTGTAATGAACCATTTTGGAAACTCGTTTTATCATTTCTGAGCAGCATAAGCTAAGTCTAGAAACCATCCAATATAGAGGTCCAAATGCCTCCTGGGCCATAGGCATGGGACGTGTAGTGCACGCATATGGCACGACTTAGAATCAACTAATGCACTTTAGGTAAAAACTTAAAGATAGTAATCAGGTAGCAGGAGATGATAGTCTATGCCCTCTGAATAATACGAGTAACACCCCACCTCGAGGGAGTTACGAAGTGTTATTTATGTTGCACGGGGTGATCCTTTAGGCTAAAAAACTTAGGACCCCCCCATCTTGTCTTTAAACCAATTATCTGTGTTTACTCAAGGACTTTCTTATAATGATTTTTTTTCAAACTTCTTGTTTTTCTCTCTGACTATTTGACTAATTCATATAATTCAAGTTCGGCCGGGACCCACAGTTGTGGACCTCGAAGAGTGACTAACACCTTCTCTTCGAGGTAATTTGAGCCCTTAACCAATCTTTGGTGACGCAAACTGGTTAAACAAGAGTTATTTGCAAAGAGGTGCCCTAACACACCTCAAAGCCGTTAGGTGGCGACTCTCTCTTTTAACACCTTCCTTTAAAAGAGTTGTCACGTGTCGAAACCCGATTTCACGAGAAAGAGGGGCGCGACAGCATGGCCACTCTGGTGGGGATATTTTTAGGCTCCTACCATAGCGAACTTGGTCTATATGAATTAGTCTTCTTTGATGAATATGTTTCCTTGTTCTTTATCGTTACATGAACATCCCGCTTCCATTTTCCCTTTTTATGGCTACAGGCACACCCTTTCCCCTATTTCCCTCTATTTTGAATTTGCATTAATATGCAAATATTTGCTTAATTTGGTTACAATGTGCATTTTCCTTTATTTTCTAGTCACGTTCACTTGCTCCAAATCATTTTTAAATTTGCTACATCATGTCTCTGCCTACCCCTGCCCCCTTGCTTGCTTTATTGCAATTCTTTCACATTGTGCGAACTAACTTCTTCCTTGTTTTTCTTTCTTTTTATGTCTTTACGCTCCATTTAATACCGCGTTTATTGTCTTCATCATGCAAAATACTTGACAACGTGTTGTTTTATCTTTACATAAAGCATGCTCCACATCATATTCCACTCGTGCGTAATTAATACCATAGCGGCGCTTGATGAGTGTCCGCGCTCTTCCTAAATCACCCTTTTAAATTTGGAAAGGCTTATTTACGATAAAACTAGTCAATCAGCGGTGCAATCGACGATTCAGTGCCTTCCCCTCTCAAGTTGTCCACTTGAGGGTACCGGTCTAGACTCTTCTAGAAACCCTAACTCTAATATTAATTGTGCATGCATCATGTGTAAACCTAGTATGGGTTAGAACGCTGTCCACGCAATAACTCTCTAAGGCAAGCCTTGTCCAAAGCCCGCCGGGATTTCCTTAAATCCCAATGGGTACAATCATGATATGTGCATTATTTGGAGAAAACGTGCCGATATGCTAATCATTAATGTGTAAATAGTCGAATTCGGAGGGGGAAAGGGCTAACTTTATTTGTTTTACAAAAATGAGGCACGAAATCGCCAGGTTCGGCATGGTTCGAAGTATCCCACCTTTGTTACTAAATTGGTGGGAAAATCTCTCGCCAGGTGACAAAAACCATGTGAAAAGAGTTCTTGGGAATTTACCTTCTTTGTTAGATATTCAGCCAAGCAATGTGTTAATTGAGGCTGCCACTATATTCTAGGATGAGAAGAGGGCCGTCTTCTATTTTGGTGATATAGAAATGACTCCCCTTCTAGAGGAAATAGGAGGCTTTGCTAGGCTCCCGTGGGATAGCCCTGGTTTGTTGGTACCGGAAAACCGTACTTCTCGAGGTTTCCTAAAAATGATGGGTTTCAGGAAAAATGTTGAGTTAGTCTGTCTGAAGAAATCTTACATACCATTCGACTTCATTTACGAGCGTTATGGTCACAGTAAGTCATATCGTCTTTACCATGATGAATTTTCCATCACTTCTTTGGGTTGGACTCACCGCCGGGTTTTTGTATTCATTGTCTATTTTCTAGGGATGCTGATATTCCCGATACAAGGGGAAAGGATCCACATTCGCCTAGTTATGGTCACTAAGATCCTAATGGAAGGAATTGAGGGGCAAACTTAGACTATTGTCCCAATGATCATGGCTGAGATGTACCGAGCCTTAGACCATTGCAAAAAAGGATATAGGCATTTCGAGGGTTGCAATCTGTTGTTCCAAATATGGTTGTTGGAACACCTTCAAAGCGGACAATACCGTCAACAATTTTCGTGACGACCATGGAATGACCACATAGCTTATCCCCATCCGAAGAGAATAACTTTTATTCCAGAAAGGTTTGGAAAACCAGGAAACACTGTGAGCTGGGTACATTTCTTTAGCAATTTGACTAATGACAAGGTACATTGGATGTTCGAGTGGTTCTCTAGCAGTGAATTCATCATCAGGTCGAGAGATGTTCCTCATCTAGTGCTAATCGGATTAAGGGAATCTATCCTTATGCTCCTATCAGAGTCATAAGGCTAGCTGGGAGAAAACAAGTTATACCAGGTGACATACAAAACAAGTTGGACTTCATGTAAAAGCAATTAAGGGCTCAAGTTAGCCTCCACACTTAGACAACAAATGTACGCGAACAAATTTTCACATTAAACGTTAGACAATTTCAGGATTGAGGCAAATTAAAGCCATTAGGCCCTATAGACATGGTTTCTATGTCACCTTGGGATTCAAATATGCAGGCAGTTTTAGATGCAAGATGCTATCTTTATAGACATGATTTCTGAACAACTATACATTTTAGGGAATCTGGTATTGCGAGCTGATTGTTGAAATTACATATTACAAGTGGTTAAACCTATAGACATGATTTCTAGGTGATTTGCGCAGTAGTTGGCAGTGATAATAACAGGAGATATTCAGAATTACCTTGTTTGATACTATAGGCATGCTTTCTAATAGCGGCAGAGTTAAGCAATGAAACAGTGTTGAAAGTTCAATTTTAGCACTTAAAGCAAGATTTCTACGATTAGCGATTGAAACTGATTTTAACTCCTATAGGCATGTTTCCAAAATAATCAATTATAACAACACATTAACCAATTAAACCCTATAGGCATGATTTCTAAAATGCAGATTTGGTAGAACATAAATTAACAGAACCCTATGGTCGTAGCACCTAATGAATATGTTGTAATGCACATTGAGACATTGGTCATTTTATTTTCTATAGGCATGACATCTAGTATGTAGAAACAGAATATGTTAAACGAATTAAATACTTATAGGCAGGTTATCTAATACACACAATAGCAAAACATGTTCGAGCAAAGTTAACACTTATAGGCAGGATTTCAACCCGTTTCATGAAAATATTAAAATAAACTCCTTTTTCCAATTGTACTAACAACCCAATTGTCCCAATGAGTGAAATAAATTACAGAATTACATAATAGCTATAGGGGGCCTAAGGCAGGCCCAACGCATACCCATCCTGACTAGGCCTTCAATACCATATCCATACAGTTTCATAATTTCCCAGAATACAAACTCCATTTGCACAAACTAACCCACATCCAATAGCCATAACTTGATCAAAAGTCCCAGAAGAATAACTATTTACACAAACCAACTGGTTTATCCAATAGGTAAAAAGGGGCAAAGTTGAGCAATTAGGAAAAATGGCAAAGAACCTGGACCCTAGTGTGTTAGAGTTCCCAAGGGCTTCAAGAACCCAGGGTAGTGCTCACACTCGGGAGGTTGATAGAGGAGACTTAGGCTTTGGCTTTCAGCCAGCCCCAGAATTAGAAACAAGTCATAAAAATATTAAGTTTGGAAAAGATTTTGCAAATATTGTAGGATAATCACATAATGAACTCCAAAAGCAAATTAACACACTGGGTGGGGTGACATGTGCTAAGAGACAAAGATTTTAGGATTGCAAAGTTAACAGGCAAGGGCATTAGGCTAGTAAAACAAAGAAATGCAGCCAGTTTATGACTTAATGGATCAAATTATACCAACTCAGGTTTAGATAGTATAACACAAACAGGATCAGGTATCATAGAGGGTATTAATCGAAGGAGATTAGTTTTAAAAGATCACAAGTCATTAGGGGTACAGATTGGTCATGGCAAGAACACACATGGTGGCAACAATTGTCATAGGAGCATACAACATTCGGAGTAAGGTCTTAAACAAAATAGGGGCAGGTTAATAACATCAATTGGGCATTAGAAGTTTAGAATTATTTAGAGAAATATGGATTAAACCATATAATCAAGGCAGAACATTCGAATTATCAACAACACCAAACTAAACATGCTTTATTCTGTCTAAATTAACTAAGTTAGGTGCAAAGCATTATTAAGCTAGCAATCACAAGCAGAATTAGGCAGAAAAGAGTCAAAGAAATGCATTAGATCATGCAGTTCAGAGAACATGCTAATTAGAACATAATAAACATTGCGAAAGTTTGAAACTAACCAGTGACTGTTCGATAAACAAGAAAAAGATTGCAGTAAGGACCTAGAGTCCTGAATGTGTCAAGTTCCAAGGGTTTCAAGAATCCAGGCAGTGCTCACACCCAAGAGAGGTCAGAAAAAGTAGAAGTCCGGCGGCCTTGGCTTTCAGCTGGCCAAGAACCATACAGAATCGAATAGTAAACAAGTATAGAGTATAAAACTTCAGTGTTTAGTAAGAAAATAGTGATTCCAGTCTTGCCCAGAAAGGGGAAGGGGGATGGGTTTTTATAGTAGCAAAACTAAACATACACACAAGGAAAAACAAATCATAAAGAAAAAAGAAAGAATAGCATGCGGAACTGATTCAGAATC
Organism: Nicotiana tomentosiformis; assembly: GCF_000390325.3. NCBI lineage: Eukaryota > Viridiplantae > Streptophyta > Magnoliopsida > Solanales > Solanaceae > Nicotiana > Nicotiana tomentosiformis. The sequence continues at coordinate 60,160,617 of NC_090823.1, forward strand.
AATTTAGGAGAAGTCAATCAAACCCTAGTTTTTAGGAAAAAAACTATTACCAGAATATACACAAAAATAGTAACATAGGATGAATATAGACACAAATAGCACAAAAAATCAAAGAATCGAACCAATTTTGGTCCGATTTAAGGAAATCTGAAAATCCTAGTTTTAGGGTAAGTAAGAATCAACAGAATATAAATAAATATTTGGACTCACAGTAGCATAGGATGAACATAGATGGAATAACATTAAAAAATCAGGGATTTGAACCGATTTTGGTTTGATTTTGAAGAGATCTGCTTTTCATGTTTAAGCAAGCACTATAGGAGAGTAGCCAGTACCAGAAGGGGGTCGAGTATGGTAATTAATAACCAAGGAATCCCATATTAGGTGGGATTAGGAGAAGATTTAGGGGGCGGCGGCTAGAGTTCTTGAGAGAGGGAGAATGGGTTGTGAGGATATCAGGGTGGCAGATGAGGGGAGAATGAGGTTAGGGTTAGGCGTTAGGGTAGTTAAAGGGAGGGGTTAGATATGGGTCGTGACCGGGTTAGGGTTTGGGTTAATTTGGTTTGGGCTGGGGGTTGTTTGGTCTAGTGTATTAGGCTTTGGGATTTTGTTGGTCCGAAAATAGGTAGGATTTTAGGCTAGTTTTCAAATACCCAACATATTAGCAAAAATAATATATAAAAGTAATTAATGAATAAAAAATATTATTTGTGTACTAAAATAATTAAAAATAATAATTTAACATTATAAAAATATAAAAAGTTATTTTTTGCATAAATAATGTAATTATACATGAATATAAGCTATTATTGCAAAATGTGCGATTAGCCTAAAAATGCAAATGTAATTATGAAAAATACAGTAAAATATTTAAAAACATACATGTTGGTGTAAATGATAAGTTTGGATGATTAAATCATCATAAAAATAATTTGAAGGATAATTATTGGATATTTATATAATAAAATGAAGAAAGAGATTGATTTAAAGCCTTTAAAAATTATGGAAAATTATGAAAAAAGGCTTGTATAGGTTTATAAACTAAATGATAATGCAAATATACTATTTTGAAAGTGTATATATATACTTTAAAAATATGAGGGAAAATTGGGTATCAATAGCTGTTAAATATATGAGGGAAAAATTGAGTATCAACACTAGCAACCATTAAGATTTAAATTTTGTTGTTGGACATGAAAAGGTTGAGGGAATTATATTTACAAGGTGATTGTATATATGGCATTGTAGTCTTTTGAGTAGACAAATTAGAGATCACTAGTATGAAGTTCTTGCATTATTGAAGTTTAGATATAGGATTTTCTAGAAGTAGAGCTATTTCTTTTTATGTGGGAAGTGATAGAGTGTTAATGACTATATAGTTAGGTTTGTGTGTCTAATATGGGTAACTTGAGGAGATGGTACTTGATAAGACACATGATCAGTAGTATTTGAAACAGACTGAATATGCCTAAGTATAGTAAAATACATCTTATGGAGGTCTTTTTGTTAATAAGTATGGTTCGAGAGGTTCTATGTGTTGTTTCTTTGTGCTATAATGGTAATCAAGTTAAGTGAGAACTTCAAGATATATGACTCTTCTTGTAATGCCCGATCGATCATTTTGAGCTTTAGTATTTTATTCGGTGGTTTGAGACTTTGAGTAACTTTATATGATGCATATTGGCTTGCCTATATAGTTGGTTTTGACTTTCGAGAGGTTCAGAGTTGATTTAGAAGAGTAATTATCAATTTAGAAGCTTTAAGTTGAAAGTGTTGACCAAGGTTTGACTTTTGAGTAAACAACCTCGGAATCATGATTTGATGGTACAGGTAAGTGTAGTAATTTTGGACTTGGACATACGTCTGAATTTGAATTTGGATGTTCCTAGGAAGAGTTAGCCCTATTTGTTGAAAGTTAGTAATTTTTAGAATTGGAGAGTTCATAGGTTTGGCATAAAGTTGACTTTTGTGGTATCCAACTTGGATTGTTATTTCGGGTCATAGAATACATTCATAGTGCAGTTTTCAGAGTTGTTTTGAGAGAGTTTATTACTAAGAACCTTCGGCATGCATGGCGCACATAGTTTGAGTAGCTGCATCAAGGACTATGTAAGTGTTACAGTATGCTATCAGATTCAGTGAGTTATCCCGACATGCACCTGCCTTGGTTTCTACAGTCAGAGAGCGAGTCTGCAGAGTCATCGAGGGGCTCAGTTATGGTCTTAGATTCAGCACGGCTCAAGAGTTGGACACAGATACTCTATTTCAACAAGTTGTATAGATCGCATGGAGGATATAGGGTATGCGGGACCGTGAGAGGGAGGATAGAGAGGCCAAGAGGACTCGAGATTCTGGAGGATATAGTGGTGTATGCATAGCAGTTGCAGCCTGTAATGCAGTGGCTATGTGAGTCGGTAGTTCATTCAGCACTTCCAACTACTAGTGGTGCTCCGGCTATTCCGAAGTCTTAGGTTGTCCATTTTGCTTAGCCACTGTCCAATGCATCTCCTGCACAGGGTGCCTTCAACGCTCAGTCTAGTCGACCAGGCCAGAGTCTGGAGATACCAGACACATTGTGAGGGACAGCCCCATACTCATGAGGGGTGCACCTCCACAGACTACACAGGCTCCATGGATTCCACAGGGTCCACAGGGTTCTTAGGCCGTGGTTGCTGCTCTAGTTATCGCTCCACCTGCACCACTAGCTATGGATTGAGGTCTGGCAGGTAAAGGTTGCCCTAGAGGGGGAGGCTAGGCTCGTTTCTATGCTTTTCCTGGTAGGAAGGAGGCGGTCGCATCGGATGCTGTCATCACAGGTATTGTTCCGGTTTATCATAGGGATACATCAGTCTTATTTGATTCAGGATCCACTTATTCATATGTGTCATCTTACTTTGCTCTGTATTTGGATTTATCTCGTGATTCCATTAGTGCTCATGTATGTGTGTCCACACCTGTGGGAGATTCTATTATTGTGGATTGAGTTTATCAGTCATGTTTAGTCATTATTAGTGGTTATGAGACCAGCGTTGATATGTTACTATGCCGGGTTTACTGCGGTTGGAGTGGAGTGGTACATTGGATTACATTTCTAGTAGGGTGGTGTCCTTTCTTAAGGAAGAACGAATGGTTGAGAAGGGGTGTGAAGCTAGCCTTTGTGAGGGATGTCAATGTTGATACTCCTACCGTTGAGTTAGTTACGGTGGTGAGAGACTTACCAGATATGTTTCCAATAGACTTATCGGGCATGCTGCCTGATAGGGATATCAATTTTGGTATTGACCTGGTGCCGGGCACTCAGCCCATTTCTATTCCACCATATCGTATGGCACCTATGGAGTTAAAGGAATTGAAGGAGTAGCTTCAGGAGTTGCTTGATTAGGGTTTCATCCGGCTGAGTGTCTCGCCTTAGGGTTCTCTAGTTTTGTTCGTGAAGAAGAAAAATGGATCTATGCAGATGTGTATTGATTATAGGCAGATGAACAAAGTCACAATCAAGAACAAGTACCTATTACCGTGCATTGATAAATTATTTGACCAGCTTCAGAGTGCTAGAGTGGTCTCAAAGATTGATTTGAGGTCAGGGTATCGTCAACTGAAGATTCGAGACTCGGATATATTGAAGACTGCGTTCAGGACGTCATTACGAGTTTATAGTGATGTCATTTGGGTTGACCAACGCCCCAACATCATTTATGCACCCGATGATCAATGTATTCCAGCCATATCTTGACTCTTAAGTCATCGTATTGATTCATGAAATATTGGTATATTCTCCCAGATGGGAGGATTATGAGCATCATTTGAGGATCGTGCTCTAGACCTTGAGGGAGAAGTAGTTATATGCAAAATTCTCCAAGTGTGAGTTTTGGCTTGATTCGATGGCGTTTTTGGGTCATGTGGTATCTAATGAGGGGATTTAGGTAGATCCGAAGAAGATTGAGGTAGTTCAGATATGGCCTAGACCGTCTTCAGCTACTGAGATCCGGAGTTTTCTTGGTTTGGCTGGATATTATCATCATTTTGTGGAGGGTTTCTCGTCCATTGCTGCACCTTTGACTTTATTAACTCAAAAGAATTCTCCATTTAGGTGGTCCAATGAGTGTGAGGAGAGCTTTCAGAAGCTCAAGACTGCCTTGACCACAACTTCAGTTCTAGTTTTTTATTAAGCATCGGGTTCATATATGGTTTATTGTGATTCTTCACAGATTGGTATAGGGTGATTGCTTATGCTTCACACTAGTTGAGGCCCCATGATAAGAACTACCCCGTTCATGATCTAGAGTTGGCATCTATTGTTTATGCATTGAAGATTTGTAGGCACGATCTCTACGGCGTGTCTTGCGAGATATTCACAGATCATCGGAGTCTGGAACACTTGTTTAAGCAATAGGATCTGAACTTGAGGCAGCAGAGGTGGCTAGAGCTGTTAAAAGACTATGATATTACCATTTTGTATCATCCCGGGAAGGCCAATGTTGTGGCCAATGCCTTGAGTAGAAGGGCTGAGAGTATGGGTAGCCTTGCATATATTCATGTTGGTGAGAGACTATTAGCATTGGATGCTTAGGCTTTGGCCAATCAGTTTGTGAGGTTAGACGTTTCGGAGCCTAGCCGGGTTCTTGCTTGTTGTGTTTCTCGGTCTTTTTATGAGTTCATCAGAGCGCGTCAGTATGACAACCCCCATTTGCATGTCCTTAAGGATACTGTACAGTACGGCAATGCTAAAGAGGTTTCTATTATAGATGATAGGGTGTTGCAAATGCAGGGTCGAATTTGTGTGCCCAATTTAGATGGGTTGCTTGAGTTGATTCTTGAGGAGGCCCACGGTTGCAGTATTCCATTAGATGGAATTTTGGGGTCGTGACAAGATGTAACTTGAATTGAGGCAACATTATTAGAGGGAGGATGAAGAAGGATGTTATTGGGCATGTTTCACGATGTTTGATTGTCAGCAGGTCGAGATTGAGCATTAGAGATCGAGTGGTTACCTTAAAATATAGTGCCTCTGGTACCGAAGTGATATTGTATCATTATGGGTTTTGTGGTACGGTTGCCACAAATTTTGAGGAAGTTTGATGCTATTTGGGGTCATTATTGACCATTTATGGCACTTCATATTGGCGGTGACTTCTTACATTTTGAGAGTTCAAATTTGACGAGAAGAGTTTGCTGAGCTACTAAGGGATTGTGAATGCTTGATGTGTTGATGTACAATACTGTCTGAGTTGGGATGTGTTGAAGGGTTTTCTAGTTGTTCACCGGTGGAATGAAACATATTTCTTTGTAGCCTGTGGACGAGTATGGACTCGGGAGGATTAGTTGAGTGAATAGCGGTTGCCTCCATAGCAGGTCATAGAAAGATGTCAAAATGAAGTTACACAGGTGGTCTATCTCCTAAGAGAAATTTTGTCGATTGCTTAGTTTCTTATGAGGTTCCTATGAAGAGTTTTACCTTCTATCCAGTAGAGTGTGTGTTATGATGTGAGTTTGGATCGCTTAAGGACAATGGCATGACTGCACGAGATTGAGTGTGCATTTGGGATGATAATTTGGGATGCATTATGGTTGGTGCAGCATGAGCTTATGAGAAATTCAGCTGAGTAACAGTGTGGGATCATGGCAGGTAAAGATGAGCAGTCATTATGGGTTCATTTCACCTTAGTAATATATGAAGCAGCCATGTTCCTTTTTTTGGAGGTAGTGTGAAAGGGAGTGGAGTTGATAGTATATATCAGGTTTGATATTATTCTGCGGAGGTAGTGTGAAAGGGAATGGAGTCGCTCAATTGTTTCTTTTTGGAATATTCATGTGCTAACGGAGCAATAATCGTTCGGCATGATTGGCTATGTATTCAGGATTAGGATTGAGTGGGTAACTCTCGAGGATAGTTCTAATGGATTTAAGATTCAATATGTGATATCTAAGGATTTTTGGGTTTGTATGTGACTAAGGATTTGATTTGTGTTGGATTGTGGAAGAGACTTGGAGCATTTCTATATCATTATCCGTTCTGCAAAGCAGTGTTTGAGAGATTGCAGGAACAACTTCAGATTCTTAGAAGGCTTCTTCAGAACAGGTACTTTGGTTTGAGGTATTACTGGATATATAAGAGGGAATAAAGTGTCTCACGAGTCTTAAGACTACGATATTTTATATTGGGATCACTTGGGATGAGTGTTGATTGAGGTATATAGTATACTAGAGAAGGGTAGTATTGCCGTGAAGGCGAGGCATGAGTAATTTGAAGGAGTTGCGTTCGTTTAGCAGTGGCTTAGGTCAACACGGTAATAAAAATGATCAATTCCTTCTGTATAATAGGGCTTTACAGGTGTTTTTGTGGTAATACTTATGGGTTTGGCAGTCTGCGTGACATGGTTGACAAGAGGTGATTGGATGTAATAGCTGGGCTATGTGCATATAGGTTCTGAAGAGTTTGCGATGATTTTGACCATGACATGCGGTTGCTATCTTCAGCAGGCATGGGAAGTTTGTTCGGTGTCATGATTTTGTCTTGAATTGAGCTAAGCGAAAGGTTTCTGATCGATGGAGTATCTATCCTATTCGTGATTCAGAGTTGATAATGGGATTCTCTTATTTTCACATATTAGCATGATAAATGCGGTGAGCTATGTGGAATTGAAATTGAATGGACAAGGTTGCGGTGCAGTTTTGGAAATGACATGTCATGAGTTCTAGTCAGCATAAAATATTTCAGATGTTTAAGAATAGCTAGCACTATTCTGTATCACCTGAGAAGGGTGTATTTGTGAAAGATGTATTGTGTATTGATTTGTGCATGTGTGACGTGTCAATATCTTAAGTGAGGGAGTTAAGAGATTAGGTATGGAGATTTTGATACTCTCGTAGTTTGGAGATTTTATTTTTTAGAGGCAGACTATCCCTTGGGTTGTGGACTGTGGAAAGGTATTTAGTATTTGACGGCTCATTGTATGTGTCATGAATAGGGTCATTGTGGACTTTTGGAAAGCTATTGAACTATTTTGGAATGACCCACATAGGATTGGATGCCCATTAGGCCTAATGAGAATGTGTATCATACATTGGATCGGATTCGCTTATTCAGCGCAAAATTTTCTTTAGGTGTGTCATCGAGTAAAATACATGTTATTCATGCCCTGATCTATTTCATGTGTTACTCTCCTATTCCACGATGGGCTGTGAGACTACTTGATTGTTCACATACATGTTGTGGTTCTGTTTAGGCCTTGCAACAATGTTTGAGCGAGATGGATCTTGAGATGTTGATTTGTTTATTACACCTTAGACGTGCTTGACCTTTTTTGTAGCGCATAATGCTATATGTCTCCCCATGGTTATGCTTATGCACATTACGGGCTTGTTGTGGTTACACCTATTTTTAGTGAGTATGACCATTATGGCTCGAAGGGTATTCATTGAGATATATAAAATATATATATATATATATATATATATATATATATGGATTTGCACGCTGCAATGGTATTATGTATGGATCGGGTTGCACGCGGCAACAGTATTATTTGTGGATCGGGTTGCACGCCGCAACGGGGTTATGTTATATACGATTCCTTATGCTAGTTTTGGTGTGTTTTGTTTCTCTCTTGTGGGACAGATTCATAGTGTTATCCTCTTATTGTTGTGTCTACTAAACTTGTAGGATAATTCCCTTATGGTGCTTTTACCATGATTGATCATATTCGAGTGGTTGATTGTTAGCGCACAGATAGTGTCGTATCAGGTTCTTGATGGTATTTGATGCGCCCTATCGGTTGAGCAGCTTGTCATGGGTGAGACAAGTTTATTTGACCTAGAATCGGTGCAATAGGATTAGTATAAGGTATGTTTAGAGGAGAAATGTCACTAATCAGCTCAGAATTTGGCAATAGTTCTTATCGAGCGAGAGAATTCCATGACTTGTTGTGTTGATGGGTGGTTATGAGTCCCCACACATTTATTTCTTCATTGCGGCTTTGTGAAGATTGGGAAAGAGGTTTTATTTGTCATGAGGTATATTACCGGCATCGGATTTGGTAATGAGCAGCTATTGTTGTCGAAAGATATTGCTACGGGCATATGAGCGATGGCGTACATTATGTGGTTACATATTGGGAGTATACTTATGATTTTATACGACTTAATGAGATTAATACAGTATATATATAAGAACCGGATCTTAGAGAAAGTTCGGAAGTTGTAATTTGGTTCTAAGGATTGTAAGTTAAGGTTGAAGGAAGAATTTCAAGTCAGGATTCTATTGATGGGATCATATGGATTGAAGTGATTTGAGATCACCCATGGGTATATGTATGATGAGTTATACAGTATTTTGGTAGATTTGGAATGACTCTTGGCACGTTCGAGGATTAATGTATGTTTAAATGGGGAGAATGTAACACCCGGCCGGTTGTTTTGAGCTTTAGCATTTTGCTCAGCTATTTGAGACTTTGAGTAGCTTCATATGATGGATCACGACTTGTGTAGATATTTGGTTTTGAGTTTTGAGAGGTTAGGAGTTTATTTGGAAGAGTAATTCTCAATTCGGAAGCTTAAAGTTGAAAGAGTTGACTAGGGTTTGACTTTCGAGTAAATAACCTCAGAACCAGGATTTGATGGTTTCAATAGGTTTGTATAGTGATTTTGGACTTGGGTGTATGTTCGTATTTGAATGGGTTGAAGCAATACCAATAGCCTTAAGATTGGAAAGTCGCTTTTAAGCCCAAGTGCAACCAAACTAGCAGGAAATGAAAGCAGAAATGGATATGTGTCATTGTCTGTATACTTATCTTCAAGAATCAATCAACCAAAGAAGTAATCAACAAATCAAGTTGAGGTATCAAAATCTATCCTATCTTCTTTCATTTCGACCCTGATGTACGAGATGAAGAATCCCTCGATGTTCCTAGGAGGTTTCGACCTTATTTATTGAAAGTTTGCAATTTGTAGAATTGGAGAGTTCATAGATTTGACCGGAGTTGACTTTTATCGTATAGGAATTGGATTCTTATTTTGGGACTTTGAATAGGTTCATTTAGTACTTTGGAACTTGTGTGTGAAGTTTAGTTGGTATCCGGGATGTTTAGGCATGATTCATACGTGTTTGGCTAAGTTCGAAACTTTGGATCTTAAGAGATTGATTTTGATCATCGATTCTTGTTTTTGATGTTATTCATAGTGTTTTGAGTATTGTGATAAGTTTGGATTAGGTATTCAGACTTGTTGGTATGATTGGACAAGGTCCCGGGAGGGTCGGGTGTGTTTTGGAAGGATTCGGTGTATCGTGATGTCTTGAGCAGTTCTAGTTCTGGTGTCTTGCACCCTCACAAGGTTTGATCGCATGTGCGAATCTACTTATTCAAGGGTGGTGTCATTTGTGTGATCTTTGGGTGTTCTGGGGATTGTCACTTCTGCGTTAGAGGGAGCACAGGTGTGAGGTATGTGGAGTTTATGGTCGCAGATGCAAGGAGCCGACTGGAGTTGGAAGCCCACATGTGCAGAGCTAGTTGCACGGATGTGTGATCGCACATACGAGGAGTAGGCGCAGCTGCAGAGCCGTAGATGTAGATGTTTTGTTGCAGATGTGAAGAGTGCTCAGTTGAGGGATGCTCACAGATGGGATGCTTTGACAGCAGAAGCGGTGTCGCGGATGCAACTATTTTGTCTGTAAATGTGGAATCACTGGCAGATGTTATATCTTTGAAGGGTTAGTTCATTATTTCGTATTTGGAGATTGGGAGCTCATATTGAGACGATTTTTGAGATGATATTCACCCACGTGGATTTTATTAGTGTTCCTAGTACGGACTTGATTATTATTCATGATTCTACCTTTGTTTTGGCATTTGATTGATGAATCTAAGGAAAACATTTGGGGGTTTTGCCGACACATTAAAAGAGTGTATTTTGGGGGATTTGAGTATCAATTTGGGCTCGATTTTGGAAACTATTTATATATTGGAACTCGGTAGATTATGGGTCATCAGATTTTGGTATTGGTTTTAGATTTTGGGCGTGCGGGACAAGGTTAACTTTTGTTAACTTTTGGGAATTTCTTCAATGATCACAAATTTATGGATTGAGATCGCTACCTATAGAACTTTTGACTTCCTTGGATGATGTATGGCTTGGGTTTGCATGATTGGAGAGGTAGAGCAAGGTTTTAATGCAATTCGAGGTTGAAGACTAGTTTGGATGAGGCACGTATCTCGTCTAGGCTTGGAATGAGGGTATTTCCTCGTTAGCTATAATGTTTGTTATATGTTGTGGGTGACATATATGAGAGGTGATGAGCGTATATACATCCACCATGTTTATTCATGATTCGGATCTTAGGCTATTATATGCCTTGTCTTGTTATTTTGATTCTTTGACCATGCTTTCTCCACTTATATGACTACATGAGCTATTATCTATGCTATAAATCATGTCTAGGATATTTGCTTATCTGTTGAGATATGATAGGGGAAGTTTTGCTATGTTTAGCTATTTTCCATACCCGAAGTCCTATTTGCAGTCATGATAGTATACATGCATATTATGTCTCATTCTTTATGCACCTTTTATAGTTTATCTCGCATGTTGTCAGTGTCCTTGTATGTGACACGGGGTTGAGTTAAGTTATGGCACGTTGGTGTATTCTATGCGGCATATTGATTATAATTTTGTGAGATGTTGTCATATTGAGAAATATTGAACATATCGATGACTGATCTTTGGTCGTAGAGCTGTGTTGTTATAGATTGTGGGGTGGCGTTTGCATCCGGGCCCCATATTGGGCCGAGTGGAATTGATTGTTGAGTGTTTATATTGATTGTGACGGGACGCTGGCATCAGGCCCCATATTGGGCTAAGTGATATTAATCATTAACATTTTATTCAATCAGCGCTTGGGCTAGGATTCACCCCTCAAAAATTAGATAATAACCTGTGAGCGCAAGCACACGAGACGTGCTTAGTGAGGAGCTTATGCCTGGCACTCGTACAGTGTTGTATGTGTGTGTGTGTGTGTGTGAGAGAGAGAGAGAGAGAGAGAGAGAGAGAGAGAGAGAGATGGTTCAGGGGCATTTGGCCACGCACCGTGAGAGTGTTGAGAGCATGATTGAGTGGTACTTGTACCAGGCAGTATGAGTGTGTTAAGATTGTGTATACTTGATGATTAAACTATAATATTTTTCATTTGCCATGTATATTTGGCATACATGGATAGATTTATAATTTCCTCATGTTAAATGGTATATGATGTCTCTATTTGGTGTTTAGAGCTTGAAGTCACTGTCTATCTAGATAAATCCCTGTCTATGTGAATTTTGTGAAAACGTTAATGTCTTGACTGATATACCTACAAAGCATGCATGTTCTTCCTCTTATTGCATTTGAGTCGAGCCTGTTATGATTGACCTGTTTTTTCCTCATTTGTTATTATCCTGTTGTTACTGTTGTTATTGGATGTTGTAAGTGAGCACTGTACTTTTTCCAACCTCGCCACAACTTTCTCCGAGGTTAGACTTGCTACTTATTGAGTATATGGGGTCAGTTGTACTCATACTACACTCTGCACTTCTTGTGCAGGTCCGGGTGTTACTGATAGTAGTGGTAGCTAGTGAGCCGTTTGTCTGGATTTGCTTGGTGATTTCTAGGTTGCACTGTAGTTCCGTTCGCAGGCCTTGAAGTCTCCTCCTTTATCTATTGGTACTACTGTTTAGTCATTCAGACATTATTGTATTTTGTTCAGACCTTATATATAGTACTTCATAGAGCTCATTCACTCAGTGATACCCGATTTTGGGGTGGATTCAGTTGTATTGACATTATAACTTTATTTATTTATGTTCTTATGGTATTTGAGAAAATTTCTTATAATTGTTAAAGTTTATTTATGCGTATTTGTTGTTGTCTTGCCTAGAAAACGGTATTAGGTACCATCATGGCTCTAGTGAAATTTTGGATCGTGACACTTTTGAATCCCGTGAGGTTGTATCAAAGCATATGTGACTTGTGCAAATGAAGGAACATGAAGGAAAGGTTAAAAAGTGTAGTTTCTTGAGTATTTGACTCGATAATGGGTTGCATTTATATACACAACTGGGACTAGTGATTGTGAGATTTCTTGAATACTCATGAATGGAAGTTAGAACGGGTCACTTATAGACTTGTAGGAGGCTTATTGCATATTTTAGAGAGGTTTTGATTTAGTTTGGGTGAATACTAGTAGGCCTATTGAGATTGTATTCTACGGTAGGTCAGATTTATTTGTACTATGCAATGTATCATATGGATATATCATCATGAAGGTATAAACTTATCTTAGATGCTTTTATCCATTAGATTTGATGAGAGTTGCAATCCGCAGTGTGATTGTGGCAGATGCGCCAAGTGCTTTTGGGGACACAGACTGGGTGACTTATTTTGCTTATCTGTAGTGCTCTGAGATTGTTGTGAATGAATACCATAAAATCAGAGAGTTATTAGAGTGGTCAAATGTTTTTCTATAGATTTGACATAATTGGGCAATTACTTGTATGGTGGATAAACCATGATGTTTACATGTTGATATGTAATTTTATGGTGGTTTTTGACCAAGTAGCTTGTAATCTATAAGACAAACTTAGTGGATTTAGAATTACCACAATCAGATTTAGTTAAGGTCGATATGAAAACAATGCTTTGAGGCAGTTCAGAATAGACAAAAGATCTTTTCGGCCGAGAATAGACATAATTTAGAGTCATGGTAGGTCATCGTCTGTCCTTGGAAGTTTCTTTGTCATTTGAGGCATCATGGTATCATGGAAGTAAGAAATGATCAGACCATGGAATTTTACCGGTACAAGTTTGGCAATTATTTGTTGTTGTGCTCAATACATTACCTATATGGATGGTTCGTTATGGTTATAGAGTTATATGGTATATCATGGGATTTCACTCTGGAAGTACATTAATTATTCGACATAGGTATTGAGGTGATAAAATGAATATATACAAGAACCAGATCTTGGAGAAAGTTTCCGATATCAAAGTTGGCTTCATAGGCTTATAAGATAGGATTTAAGAAGAAATCTTTCAGTCAAGGTGTGTTAACGGAGTTATCTATATGGAGGTGACATGAGATCACCGGTGCAAGTGTGTATGATGATTTTGTATATCTATTCAACAGTTTTGGAACGACTCTTGGCCCAGACAAACGTATATTTAAGTGGAGGAAAATGTAACGATCCAACAAGTTATTTTGAGTTCTAGCGTACCATTCTATTATTTGAGAGTTCCCCTAGGTTTTGTTTAGTAAATTATAACATATGAGTATGTATGGCTCAGGTCCCTAGAGGTTCAGGTGCATTTTGGAATACTTGGTTTCTAACTTGAAGCCTTAATCTAAAGAGAGTTGACCAAAGTCAATATTTTGGTGATACGAGATTGGTTTCATGATTTGTAGATCCCTATAGGTTCGTATGATAATTTTAGACTTGTACATTTTTAGTATCTGAGGGGCCCCTATGCAATTCACACATATCTTGTTAAGGTTGAAACTTGAAGAACTTGAGAGAATTCATAGTTAGATTTGGATCTTAATTCGTAATTATGATATTATTCGTGTATATTTGGAGCCCTTGGACAAATTCGTATAAGGTATATAAACCAATGGGGATGACCTGGAGGGGTCCTGACTTATGCCAACTTCGATTCTCACATAACTAGCTTTTATTCTATGGTTCTGGGTGCGATTATGGTTCTATACACTTAAGAAGAGAAAATTTCTCTTGTATATGGTATGTCTCTGGTGATTTTATCGTGATTGGGGCTTTTGAACAATTTTCCCTAAATCCGACTCCAATTAGGGTTCGGAGTTGTTACTTCCTTTGTTATTTTAAGTATGCATTGGATATATTCTTTTCTTTTTTGTGTTGATTGATTATATTTCCTTGTTTGTTCGTCCAAGCTTGCTACTATATAAACCACCTTCACTGTTCCCCTTCTAGGCCTTAACAACTATTGCTACGACTAGTGCTACTACTGTTCTCTCACTCTTACACTCTATAATATTTTGCTCTCTTGATTGTGGCCGACTGAAAGCCAAGGCCACCAGAATCCTCTTTATCGACGTCCTTAGTGAGAGCACTGCTCGAGGCTCATTTGAAGCTCCTGTGAACTCTGACGCACTAGGATTTGGGTCTTTTGGTTGTTCTCTTTGCTGCTGATATTCAAGTTGTTGCTGGCACTTAGTCTTCTCTTCTATTTTGTTTGTTGAATATGCAAATTGGTGAATATCTTGACTCTTGCAATACTATCTTATTTGCTTGTGTTCTGCATATCCATGTTGTTGGAATTTTGTGAACCAATATGTCTTCAATATTGTGTTATTTGCTTTGGCAATTTTACTTGCTCTGAAGCTATTCTACAGTCCTGAATCTCCTAGTGTCACAACCTACCTAGACTTTAAATTTCAATGTATGCTCAGTATGTTTAGTTTGAGTGATTCTGCATGTCTTTAAGTCTGCTCTGTTGTTCTGATCACTTATTGTTTATTGTGAGTTTTTCTCATGCCTTGTCTTGGATTTTTGCACTGAAATTCTTAGGGAATCATCTCCTACCCAGAATTTTCTTAAATGAACTTCTCCTGATAATTCCTTTATGTGGACTCTACTTTCACCTGATTACATGAACCCTGTTGTTGTCGTAATGTTTTAACCAAACATGTTGCTTTGTTGTTGAGAACTGTAATGTGGTGTTTGGTGAATCCTGCATTCTTTGGTGTTCCTTATGCTTCTAATTGAATCCCAATACATTTAGTTACCATGATCACGCATAGTCGACTGGCTTAAGTTATGAGTGTGCTTGTTCTATTTACCCTTAAGATAATATATCTTCCGTCCATGATACCTTTGGACTTGGGAATCTTTGTGTTATACTCAGCATGATTAGGCTTCTTATTGATCGCTTGCTTGCCTGTTTGTTATGTGTAATTATCATTCCCTAACTATGACTCTGTCTGACCTTTATGACTTAGACTCATAGGTTTTAAAATCCTTTTTAGGCTAACTGTGGATCATGCTCTATTCTGAACTCACTCTGGAAAATCTTAGCATGGTCATCTTGTATGTGTCTAGTATGTTTACCCTGTTAACCCCAAATGACATGTCTCCCTACTCTCCTAGTGTTATGTCTATCTTCAGCATGTTATTACCTGCTTAATGATTTAATATATGTTGCCATTTACCATGTTAGAAATTAAGTCTATTGATTCTCCTAGTTTCCTATTCTTTGCTTAATCAATCCTGTCACTCTTGCTGCTAAAATGCCAATGTGTTTATGAATCCTGCTAAATGTCACACAATCCCGTCTCTATGAGGTATTGCTTTAGGGATGTTTAGTTGATTTCCATGTATGGTCCATCAACTTATTTGGTTAAGTGGTCAGTATTGTAATTGTTGGGCTTGATATGAGTTCGTGTGTGGCTTTGGTTTGTGCGAATGAACATACTCTCCTATTTTGAGATGCGTTTGGATATATGCCTGTTATCCACGTGAAAGAGTCTGTTGAAGGCCCAGGCAGTACTGGGTTACTTTCATTTAGGCATGTTCTTGGCCTGCAGTTGTTCCTTGTTTAATATTTGTACTTGTATTCATTATCTGGGCATGTAATAATTTGTAAAATAAACGATTGGGGAGTTAATGAAATGGGGGAAGCGGGTATACTTTAATTTTCTCCTAAATGGGTAGAAGACCTGTCCTTAGGATTCATTTTCTATGCCTGCTATTTGCTTGACGTGCTTCAATCCTACACACTAACAGAAATCATGCCTATAGGAAATCACACACTTCATTTAACTTGTCTAATACCCGTACACTATCCAAAGCATGATGGTCTGAGTAAATGCTTTACCTGCTTCCATGTCTACTTCTATGCGCTATTAGACAACATGTCTATAGGAACCAAACACCAATAACTATTTGCTTAATTGTGTAATTATTAGATAGCATGCCAATAAGATGCAATAAAACATACCTTTGCTAATGCTCATCTAGATACCATGGCTATAGGGTTTTAACTAATTAATCAATCGACAGCTTCTGTTGCTTTCATTATACTGCCACTTAGATGACATGCCTACAGGAACAAGCATGATAAAACCGAGTTCAAATACCAACTATTAGAAATCCTGGTTATAGATACTGTTACTCGCTAGGAAGTATGTCTATAAAATCAAACACTGGTAATTCTAAGTTTTCAAATAGTTTTACTGCCGCATTGCGCAAATAATTTAGAGATCATGCCTATAGGGTTTGCGTTACCTATAATCTGCAAATTTGTAAGTTTAAAACAGCAGCACTGCTTATACGACACTTGAAATCAGAATCACCTAGAAGCCATGTCTATAGGATTTAATGACTCTACACTTGAAATCAGAATCACATAGAAGCCATGTCTATAGAATTTAATGACTCTAATACGTCTTAATTCTGAAACTGTTTCCTTCCTAATATAAAACATCTGCCCGCGTGCATTTGTTGCTTATGTGTAGTTCTACGTGTTTTGAATTTGTGCCTACTTTTATCATTTTTCAGCATCCTAAGTAAAGTCTAGAACCACCCAAATAGCAAGTCCAAAGCCTCCTAGACCATAGGCATGGGGCGGGTAGTATACACATAGAGCACGGTTTAGAATTGAATTAGAGTGTTTTAGGTAAACAACTTTAACATTGTAATTGGGTAGCAGGATATGATAGTCTGTGCACGCTAAATAATATGAGCAACCCCTACCCTAAGGGAGTTGCGAAGTATTATTTATATTGCACGGGGTGATCCTTTAGGCTAAAAACTTAGGACCCCCTCCTTTATATGTTTATTGTTCGCACTTTATCTCTTGAACTTAGAACAATTATGTTGTATCCTGCAGTCTTTAAAGACATATACTGATTATTTATACATAGTTTAATTCTTGTGTGATTTTCTTTACATCGTAGTAGAACTTTAAATTCCTTGTCTTCCCTCACTTACATGATCGCATAAGACAATTATAATCCAATAATCCCACATAGTGTAAACTTCGGCCGGGACCCACAATTATGGACCTCGAAGAGAACCTAACACCTTCTCTTTGAAGGTAATTTGAGCCCTTACCTGATCTTTGGTGACACGGACTATATAAATAGAGTTACAAATAGGTTCCCTAACACACCTTAAAATCGTTTGGTGGTGACTCTTCTCTTTTAAATACCCATGTAAAAGAGTTGTCACATGTCGAAACCTGCTTTCAAGAGAAAAAAGGGCGTGACAGCATGGCAACTCTGCTGGGAATATACTTAGGCTCTTACCATAATAAAGTTGACTTATGTGGATTAATGGATTATTTGATGACATGTACATCCCCTCCCTTATTTATCTTTATTTGTTTAAATTGCTATGACATGTACACCCCCTCCCTGTTTCCCTTTGCTTAAATTGCTATGACATGTACATCCTCTCTCTTTATTTCCTCTATTTGCTTAAACTGCTATGACATGTACATCCCCTCTCCATTTCCTTCATCTTGTTTAAGACTGCTATATCATGTCTCTCATGTCCCTATCTCCCTATTTGCTTCATTTAATTACGTTCTTGCACATTTTCATGAGTTAAACTGACTTCTCTCTTTTGACTTTCCTTTTTTTCTTTCTTTCCCATGTTCACCTTTATCATATTATTTTCTATTTTTACGCACTTTTATCATGCAAATATCTGGAAACATGTTACTGTTTTTTCCTAAAGCCTGCTTTCAGCATCATACTCCACTCGTGCTTATTATCAACATAGCGGCACTTGATGAGTGTTCGTGCTTTCCTAACAAATGCCCTTTTAAATCGGAAAGGCTTATTAGTGGTAAACTAGTCGATCAGCGATACAGTCGATAGTCCCGCGCCTTTCTCTCTCAAGTTGTCCACTTAGGAGTACCAGTCTAGACCCTTCTAGAAACCACACTCTGATTGGAAATGTACATGCATCATGCAAAACCTAGTATGGATTGAGACGTCATTGACGCATCAACCTACTTAGATAAACCATGTCCAAAGTCCAACGAGATTTCCATAATCCCAAAGGATACCATAATATTATATGCATCACTTGGAGAAAATGTGCCAACATGTTGATCATTATTGCGTAAATAGTCGAATCTGGAAGGGGGAAAGGGCTAACTTTTATTTGCTTGCAGAAAATGAAGCACGAGATCCCCAGGTTTGGTATGGTCCAGAACATCCCTCCTCTGCTAATGGACGGGTGGAACGACCTTGTAACATGTGATAGAAATCATGTGAGGATAGTACTAGGTAACTTGCTATCTTTGTTGAATATTCAACCAACATGGACTAATTGAGGCAGCCACCATGTTCTGGAATGAAAAGAGAGTTGTTTCCGATTTGGCAATATAGAAATGACTCCTCTCCTGGAAGTAATTGTCACGCCCCGACCTCGGGGAGCACGACCGGCACTCAACCAAGATACCCTGGTTGAGCAAGCTTATACAATGTCTTCTACCCAAAATCACCCGTGAACAAAAAAAAGATATATTTCATTAATTAGGCAATGAGAGTTCATGTGAACAACACCAGTTTATTACCATTAGTTACGACATTTATAAGTCTCAGAATACATACACTTTCATAGTTTAAAGTGGAATATGTGATACAAATACAACGCCTTTAGTTTGACTTTCCCAAAACAAAGGTACCACCCATACTATGTCTACGGAGCCTTTAATAGATACAAAAGAGTAGTATGATGGTGACGGAAACAAGGCTCCGACTATACCTCAAAACACTATACATGGAGGACAAAAGATACAAGACCCGGAAATGAAGTGGGGCTCACCAAGTCAGCTGAGGAGAGGGTGTACTTCTATCACTAATCAATGCTGCATGTTGAAGAACCACCTGCATCCATTAAAGATGCAGTACTCCCGGCTAAAGGGACATTAGTACATATGGAATAGTACTAGTATACAAGACTAAACACCCTCTCAATAGAACGAGTAACAGTAAAATGAGAAAGAAACATGGAATCAATGAGAGCCTCAAACAATATTAAAGTGTCAAGTTAAGAGAAAGGTAAACTTCGAGTAAATTTCAACATTTTTAATTTTGGAGATCTTTAGTACCGATACACGACCGTGCCTTTAGCACGGAGTCCGGTCTTAGCCCGATCGGCTAAGGCATCTCAACCCGAGACATCCAATCACAATACCACCTTGTGTGTGGCATGGCGTTCGATCTCAGCCGGATCAGCTAAGCCGTCTCACCATAATGCCATGTGGGTTGACATCACATCACAATCTACTAGCAATCATCTCATCCCATTTAAGGGGAAATATATCAACACATCAATCTCATCCCATATAAGGGGAAATAATCCCATCACATTAACACGGGGATTTACCCCCCAAATCACTCTTACACCGACACGTGTAATTTCGGGGTTAGTTTATTTCGACCTACCCTTCCTCGGTGACTAAACGATACTCCCAAAGTATTTATTAATTAAAAGATTTACAACTTATTTTATAATCATTCACACATCTTTCCATTTCATTGACACTAGTGGCCATAATTGTAATGTCATTCTCGGCACGTCGGCCGTATTTTGTATTTCGTACTCACCCCTTTCACTTTCAAGCATCATCAAGGGTTATCAACAACAAGGCATTTCTAATCAAGATTTTAAGTACACATATGAGCAATTAAAAGCCTTAAGCACATTGAGTTTTCTTTCATAATTTGGCATAATAACTTTCATTTGAAGCACGACTTGAAGTCATAACATTTTAACACACAATCCATACATTCAGCACATTCTCGAATGATAACATAACGTGAAAAGAGCATTCGGAACACATTTTAAACATATATCTTTCGACACAAATCTTATTCAGAATAGTCAAATTTATAATGACTAACTCGGGACATGAGAAATAAGAAATTGGCCAATCATACTTGAGACTTACGAGAACATCATGGGATTCAATTCTAAGAGAGAATTTTAGCCAACATACCTCGCTTTGAGCTTCCCTAAATTGCTACAATGTTCCGAAAATCCTAGGAACTTCAATCTATTTAGAAACATAACAAAATTAAGCCATAATTAGGAAGATACATGGGGGTTCAGCTCATTTGAGCATTTTATCAAACACTAGGTGGGAATTATGATTCCAAGGTCCTCCTATGGTGGATTCTTTCATCTCACAACCCAATATCTACCCGTTTAAGCTCAACAACCTTCCCACAACTTTGTTGGTACATGAATGCATAGATAAGACCCCCATACCTAAGAATTACACTCCCCGTTATCCATCTTCTACCCCAAACACAAAATTGAATACTAGGTTATGAAACCTTATGTCACGACCCAAACCGATGGGCCGTAACAGGCACTCGGTACCTTACTCAGTCGAGTACTTACGTAATGTATCTTTTGTATCATACTATCATAGGTAAATGAGCAAGAAAGGTTGTCTTAAGATAAGCAGAATAAAACATGGGGAAAATACTCGACCTTGGTCGACCCAAAATGTAATCCAAACTTATACGTATGACGTACGGGCCTATAAGGCCAAAATAATCACTCGTACACTGAATATAGGCCGATAAGGCCAAACAATCTTACATATACATGACATATATCTACAGGCCTCTAAGAGTACATAAACGTCATAAGTCCGGGACAGGGTCCCGACATACCAATCAATACATGACTAATCATACTGACCAATAGCAACTCCGGAGCAAATGGAGCACACCAACATCTTCCTCTGAGCTGATAGCCTACCTGGAGGACTCTCGACCTGTCTATCGGGACCTGTGGGCATGAAACACAGTGTCCCCAGGAAAAAGGGACGTCAGTACAAATAATGTACCGAGTATGTAAGGAATGAAAATCAGTAAAACAATAGACATAAGAGAAACATGGAGTAAAAGACTCGACATGTATATCTGAATAACTCTGTGAATCACTTCATATTTATAATGTCATGCATATGCATATAAATGTCATACCATGCATAGGTATATGCGTTGATAACATCATCAAGCCTTTGAGGGCATCCCATTATATCATCTCGGCCAGTGTGGGCAATTCATCAATGCATACCAGTTGATCAGGTGGTGGTGTGTATATAATGCCGTAACCTTTTTCCATATCCCATATACATATAATATACATATATACGCGTATATAATGCCATATGATCATGGTTCAATGTATATGAATGCAATACATGAGAAGTACGTCAATAAAATCTTTCGGAGTGTCATAATTTTGCCTTTGATTAATATCATGAAATAAACTTTATCAACTTACGTATTTTCTAAGACTTATGAATAGATATTAGAATAATATGACACATGGGGAATCAAGAACATAAGCATCTCTAGTATTTCTATGAATATAGTCATTTATAGAAATTGTGCATTTGCTCGTTTCGTTTGTGTCGTATAGATCATGCCAAAAGAAATAAGGGATAGACTTAACATACCTCAGTCGATTCCCTTGACAATACCTCTAACACACGTTAATTTTGACTAAACACGTGATGGCAAGATCGGAGTAGAAAAAAATCCGTATGATATTCTTGAGGAAGATTGCACCGTACTCCCTTAGAATCATAAGATCCCGTTGCTATTACCTTATGAAATCTCGTATGAATTTTTGTAGCAAATTCCATATAATCACTTTGTGAATTTGATCACAACTTTTGTAAGATGCTTAATGAAGCAATAACGTTAGAGTCTTATGGCTTTTTATGAATTCCTTATCTTTGCAAATTTAAGAAGCCATTTTTTTCAATTATTCTTTAAAGAGTGCCACCTTGCACAATTATTAAAGAGTCACTTAATGACTCATGTATGTGGCTGCCACGTATTAGTCTTTGTCTTTATCCAAAGACCTTAGTTAATTATCCACAATTCCTTAATCAACTTATTAATCTCCCATTAACTAATAATTAACTAATTACCCATACAATTAAGAATTATCTCAAATTACTTAAAATACTACTCACTTTTAACACACTTTATGTACCCTACTATCATGGTCATGTGGTACCTTATATGGTACTAGTCCATAAATACTGGGTATTATAGCTCGAGCGTATTTTATCCCAAATTGACAAAGATCGACGAAACTCACTTTCTTTGATTCGCTTACCCTCTCTCCTTCACGAATTTACTTATCACTTATTTGAAATAGCATAATACTTATAACCTCAAAAATAATCTCACTCCCGAGCTTACGTCGATTAACTTACGACAAAACTTTAACGTCCAAAATGTGGGATGTAACATCTCATTTCCGAGCTTATATCAATTTACTTATAGCGTACTTCCACGTACTAAAACATGGGGTGTAACACCTTACATGTTGGATGAAGACCTAGTGAGCTTTCCTTGTGAATTCTCCAAGTATAGAGCAAGGATTGATAACTAGTTTAGGGATCCCTCTTCTAACTCTAGACCACTTTCCTCTCTCTAAAATATCAGTTTGAACCTTCTAAAATAAACCCCAAAGTTTTTTTATAAATATATGGATAGGTGAAATTTTCCAAAACTTAAAATTATGAAGCCAGGTCTGCGGTCGCAGACCGTACCACAAAACAAGTATGCGGGCCGCAAAGGGGACCGCATAAATGGCCCCAAGAACTGGACAAGTCTGCGACTGATCTGCGGTCACATAATAGACCGCAGAACCTCCTCCCAAACTTTTCTCCTACTGGTTCTGCGACGGATGTGCGGCCCACAAAACGATTATGCGATCGCATAGTTGACCGCAAAACTACCTCCAAAATTGTCCCATTTCTCTGCTTCACTTAGTGGCTGATATGCGGCCCGCAGAGAAGTTCTGTGGTCGCATAATAAACCGCATAAATGCCCTATTCTGCAATAATTTTTCTCCAAATCCCTAACGCACTGTACAACTCGAAGCCCTGGGTTCTAGGTGAAATTTTACGGGGCCTTACATCCTCTCCCGCTTAAGATCATTCATCCTCGAATGAGGGTCAAAATACGCCATTAGCATCAATATGGCTCAACTATTACTTCATACACTAGCAGTTCCAAATTTTGACTAACTCCCCAAATTTCCAAAAATTTTGCGAGAGTCTCCCTTGTAACTGGACATATCCACCTGTTAGAGAATCCCAGAAACCAATCCTAACAACATATAAAAAATTCAACGATGCAATATAACATGAACACAACACGAACTGTGGCCTCATAAGCAATATATTACCAAAAGGAACACCCTTAACATCAACTGTACAAGTGAAACATAATCCATAGAAGGTAAACACTTAACCTTTTCATAGAACACAACTTCATAAATACATAGTTATTCAAACAAATGAGGTACTTCTTCTTTATTTCTTCATCGGCCTCCTAGGTGGCCTCTTTGAACTATTGGTTTCGCCATAGCACTTTCACGGAAGAAATTTCATTATTTCTCAGCTTTCGGATATGCCTATCAAGAATGGCAACTGGAATCGCTTCATAAGTCAATTCTTCATTAACCTTAATAGTCTCAACCGGAACAGTAAGCGACAAATCTCCAACCACCTTCTTCAACATGAATACACAAAACACCGGGGTACACTAAAGACATCTCTGAAGGTAGTTCAAACCTGTAAGCCACCTGACCAATCCTCTAAATGATTTTGTATGGTCTGACATACCTCAGACTCAATTTTCCTTTCTTACCAAACCGCATTATATCCTTCATGGGGGAATCCTTCAAGAATACCCAATCATCCTCTTGGAACTCCAAATCCCTACTACGTACATCTGAATAGGACTTCTGACGACTCTGGGTAGTTTTCAACCATTCCTTAATGATCTTAACCTTCTCCATAGCCTGATGCATGAGGTCTGGCCCTGTCAACTCCGCTTCCCAATATTGAACCACGCAATGGGAGATCTACAGCTCCTACCATAAAAAGCCTCAAACGGCGCCATCTGAGTGCTAGCATGATAATTGTTATTGTAGGCAAATTCTATGGGTTGCAAATGATCATCCCAGCTACCCTTGAAGTCAAGAACACAAGCGCGCAACATATCCTCAAGCATCTGAACGGTCCGCTCTGCCTGCCCATTGGTCTGTGGATGGAAAGCTGTACTAAGATTCACTTGAGTACCCAAACCTAGCTAAAATTTCATCCAAAAATTAGATGTGAATTATTCCCCTCGATCTAAGATAATAGAAACCGGAGTGCCATGCAACCTGACTATTTCCTTGATATACAATGTAGCATATTGTTCCGCTGTGTCGGTAGCCTTAATAGGTAAGAAGTGTGCTGATTTTGTGAGTTGATCCACAATTACCCAAATCAAGTCGGACTTGCGAGGAGTGCGAGGTAGTCCTACCACAAAGTCCATATTAATAATCTCCCACTCCCACATCGGAATTTCTATGTTTTGTGCCAACCCACCAGGCCTTTAATGTTCGGCCTTCACTTGCTGACAATTTGGACATCTTGCCACAAAGTCCGCTACATTCATGTTCATATCATTCCACCAGTAAACTTCCTTAATATCATGATACATCTTTGTAGAGCCTGGGTGCACGGAATACCTAGAAGCGTGAGCCTTGGTCATGATTCTTTCCCGGTACCTTAGTGTACCATCATCCATTTGGAACACATAATCGCCCTTGGCACCTTAGTGTACCATAATTCATGCCAAGAGAAAAAGTCATGGTCTTATGTTTATGAATCCCCTCTTTCAACTGTACCAACAACGGATCGTCGTACTGCTTCTCCTTGACTTCCACAATAAGCGATTATTCAGCCCTATTTTGCACAATTACCCCTTCCTTCACTAGAGTCCGCAAGACGAACTCCCAAACTGGCCAACCGGTGAACTTCCTTGGCCAACGGCCTTTGATGTGCCTCCAAGTGAGCCTAACTACCTATGGATTTTTGGATAAGAGCATCTGCCACAACATTAGCCTTCCCCGGATGATATGGAATATCGATGTCGTGGTCCTTGAGTAACTCAAGCCACCTCCTTTGCCTCAGATTCAATTCCTTCTATTTGAAAATATACTGAAGGCTCTTATGATCAGTCAATATATCCACATAGACCCCATACAGATAATGACGCCAAATCTTCAATGCAAACACTACCGCCGCAAGTTCTAAGTCATGTGTTGGATAGTTTTTCTCTTGATTTTTGAGTTGCCTAGAAGCATAAGCGATCACCTTGCCATGTTGCATCAATACACACCCAAGTCCGATCCTCGAAGCATCATAATATACTACAAATCCATCGGTACCCTCATCTTTATTTCAACTCATGGAAATTCTTTTCACAAGCATATGACCATTGGAACATAACTACTTCCTTTTGCATCAATTTAGTCAAGGGAGAGGCAAGAGTATAGAACCCCACCACAAATTTTCTGTATTACCCAGCTAAGCCCAAGAAACTGCAAATATCTGTTGGAGTTGTAGGCCTCGGCCAATTCTTCACAGCTATGATCTTCTGCGGATTAACCTTAATTTCTTCTCTAAAGATGACATGACCCAAGAATGTGACAGATTCAAGCCAAAATTCACACTTCAAAAACTTCGCGTACAACTTGTGCTGATATAGAGTCTATAGCACTCCCCTGAGATGATCGACATGGTCCTCTCGACTTCATGAATATACAAGAATATCGTCAATGAATACTATCGCAAAGGAGTCAACAAAAAGCTTGAAGACTTGATTCATAAGATCCATGAAAGCTGCCGGGGCATTTGTTAGCCTAAAAGACATTACTAAAAATTCTAAGTGCCCATATCGGGTCGTGAAAGATATTTTCGGAATATACTATTCCTTGATCTTCAATTGGTGATACCCGAATCTTAAATCAATTTTTGAGAAGTACTTAGCACCCTGTAATTAGTCGAACAAGTCATCTATCCTTGGTAGTGGGTACTTACTTTTGATTGTGACTTTGTTGAGCTGTTGATAGTCAATACACATTCATAGTGACCTATCCTTCTTCCTTACAAAGAGAAGTGGTGTGCCCCAAGGTGACACACTCAGCCTGGCATCACATCAATACCAAAATCAATCTTCCTGTCTGGTGGAATCCCAGGGAGCTTATCAGGAAAGACCTCTAAAAATTCATTCACAACTGGAATAGAGTCAAGTGTAAGTTCCTCAATATCGGTGTTTGTAACCTGGACCAAATGGTATATACACCCCTTTTTGATCAACTTCCTTGCCTTAAGGTAAGAAATAAACCTACCCTTCGGCACCATATCATCCCCCTCCCATTCAATAATTAGATCATTTGAAAATTCAAACCTAATGATTCTGGTTCGGCAATCAAGCTTAGCAAAAAACATGAATAAAGACAATCCTTCCCCATTATTACATCAATATCAACCATCCCCAATTCAATGAGATTGGCTACGATGGTCCAAGCATGCACCATCACAACACAATCCCTATAAACCCACGCAACAACAATAGACTCAACAACCAAAGTAGATACGGAGAACGGCTCATGAAGTTGTTTCGGTTCTATCCTAAATTCCATAGCAACAAAAGGAGTGACATAGGACAAAGTGGAACCGGGATCAATAAGAGAATATACATGATGAGATTGGATAGTCAATATACATGTGACAACATCTAGAGAAGCCTTTGAACTCTGGCGACCCCTCAAGCATAGAAACTGTTGGGTCCTCCCACACTCTTCGCACCACCCCTAGTTGCACCATGCCTTGCGGGTGCTGGAGTGCCATGAGCTGAAGGAAGTGCTACAGATGAAGTAGCTGCAGAGTTGGATGGCTGTGTCATTCCCATACCGACACTCGAGCAGGACAAACGATAATCCCTCTAAATATTACCCCTCATACCGCACCTGTAGCATAAGGATTGGTCCACGAAGCAGGCCCCAAAATGCATCTTCCCACACCTAGGGCATGGGGGCCTCCGCTGATGCTGGAATCTCCCTCCAGGCCAACCCTGCTGGTAGGATCCCATGTTGCCCTGTCTGGGCCTGAAATGGCTCCACTTCTGACTGGGCCCTGATAGTTGTGCACTGACTGAAGACTGAGCAATGTACTGGGATAGACCTGATGACCCTCCCTTGAATATTGTCCTACCAGCACCACCAATAAAAGAACTACCAAAGTTGCCCGTGGACGGGGCCTTATTGCTACCCTCTCGCTCCATTCTATTCTTCAATTTGTGGGTCTCCGTGGATTGAGAAAATTCCACCATATTCCCATAGTTCATATCAAAATTCAAGGCAGCTGTAGCAGCCTCATTAATAACTAAGGGTCTGAGGCCCCGCACAAACCGGCGCACTCTAGCCTCCATAGTGGGCAACATATAGATGGCATACTTAGACAGGCACGTGAATCTCATATGATACTCCCACAAACTCATGCTACCTTGTTTCAAGATCTCAAACTCAGCGACACGGGCTCCTTGGTCTCAGTAGGAAAGAAATAATCAATAAAGGCATCGGCAAACTCACTCCACCTTACCGGAGGGCTCCCCTCCTCACAGGACTCCTCCTACATCTCAAACCAAGAATAGGCCACCTCTCTCAGGCGATAAGAGGCCAACTCCACTCTGTCCGTCTCAGCCTCCATAGTGGGCAACATATAGATGACATACTTAGACAGGCGCGTAAATCTCATATGATACTCCCACAAACTCATGCTACCTTGTTACAAGATCTCAAACTCAGCGACACGGGCTCCTTGGTCTCAGTAGGAAAGAAATAATCAATAAAGGCATCGGCAAACTCACTCCACCTCGCCGGAGAGCTCCCCTCCTCACAGGACTCCTCCCACATCTCAAACCAAGAATAGGCCACCTCTCTCAGGCGATAAGAGGCCAACTCCACTCCGTCCGTCTCAGTAGCATGCATAACTCGGAGGGTCTTGTGCATCTTATCAATAAAGTATTGGGGTCCTCCTTAGGATTGGTACCCGTGTACATTGGAGGATCCAACAAAAGAAACTTGTTCACCCTGGAACTAGTAGAATCCCCTTGTTGGCTGGAGGAAGTAGGTGCAACATTCGATCTCTGGGCCTGGGAAGCCACTATCTGAGCCAACATATGTATTGCTCCCCTAAGATCCACATCAGAAACACTGGGATCGGCATCTGGGGATGTAGGGGGAATAGTTGCACCCTCAATAGGAATAGGGATTAGTGCAGTCAGAGGAGGAGTAGTAGAATCAGGCAGTGTAGTAGGTGAGGGAATATCCTCACCCCTCGGGTGCTCACTTGCATCATCAGGTATAGAATCAACTGCTATTCTTGGGGTGGCATTGGCTCCTTGGACAGTTCATGCTTTCTTCCAAGGTGCCATATACTAAAAATTAGAGCAATGCACGAGATAGAGGAGGAACAGTCTTTCAATCATCTCTATCGCACGATCTAAAATATCAAAAAAGGGTATTATTCCTAACTGCCCCGGTAGCCTCCTAATTATAGATGTGGTTGACAACACACTGATAAGAAGGACTCTACTAGACATGGCTCTGGGACATTCTAGGACAGTTTAAAACCTTAGGCTCTAATACCAAGCTTGTCACGCCCTGACTTAGGGGAGCGCGATCGGCACTCAACCGAGATACCCTGGTCAAGCAAGCCTATACAATGTCTTCTACCCAAACTCACCCGTAAACAAAGAGAAGATATATTTCATTAATTACGCGATGAGAGGTCATGTGAACAACACCAATATATTACCATTAGTTACGTCATTTATAAGTTTCAAAATACATACACTTTCATGGTTTGAGGTGGAACATGTGATACAAATACAACGCCTTATGTTTGACATTCCCCAAACAAAGGTACCACCCACACTATGACTACGGAGCCACAAATAGATACAAAAGTGTAGTATGATGGTGCCGGCAACAAGGCTCCGGTTGTACCTCAAAACACTATACATAAAGGGCAAAAGTTTCAAGACCCCAAAATGAATTGGGGCTCATCAAGTCAGCTTAGAAGAGGGTGTACTACTATCACTGATCAATGCCTCCTGTTGTGGAACCACCTGCATCCATTAAAGATGGAGCAACCCCGGAAAAAAGGGACGTTAGTATATATGGAATAGTACTAGTATGCAAGACTAAACACCCTCTCAATAGAACGAGTAACAGTAAAATGATAAAGAAATATGGAATCAATGAGAGCCTCAAACAATATTAAAGTGTGAAGTTAAGAAAAAGGTAAACTTCGAGTAAATTTCAATATTTTTAAGTTGGGAGATATTTAGCACCAATACATCATCGTGCATTTAGTATGGAGTCCGATCTCAGCTCGATCGGCTAAGCCATCTCACCCCGAGATATCCAATCACAATACCACCATGTGTGCGACATGAGATCCGATCTCAGCCCGATAAGCTAAGCCGTCTCACCACAATGTCGTGTGGGTCAACATCACATCACATTTAAGGGGAAATATCTCAACTCATCAATCTCCTTACATCAACATGCGGATTTACCCCTCAATCACTCCTACACCGGTACGTGTAGTTTCAGGGTTAGGTTATTTTGACCTACCCTTCCTCGGTGACTAAACGATACTCCCAAAGCATTTATTAATTAAAGGATTTAAAACTCATTTCATAATCTTTCACACATCTTTCCATTTCATTGGCGCTAGTGGCCACAATTGTAATGTCATTCTCGGCACGTCGGTCGTATTTCGTATTTCATACTCACCCCTTTCACTTTCAAGCATCATCATGGGTTATCAATAACAAGACATTTCTAATCAAGATTTTAAGTACACATATGAGCAATTAAGAGCCTTAAGCACATTGAGTTTTCTTTCACAATTTGGCATAATAACTTTCATTTGAAGCACGACTTGAAGTCATAACATTTTAACACACAAACCATACTTTGAGCACATTCTTGAATGATAACATAATATGACAAGAGCATTCAGAACATATTTTAAACATATATCTTTCGACACAAAGCTTATTCGGAATAGTCAAATTTATAATGACTAACTCGGGGCATGAGAAATAAGAAATTGGCCCATCATACTTGAGACTTCAATTCTAAGAGATACGTTTAGCCAACATACCTCACTTTGAGCTTCCCTAAATTACTACAATATTCCGGAAATACTAGCAACTTCAATCTATTTAGAAACATAACAAAATTGAACCATAATTAGGAAGCTACTCATGGGTTCATCTCATTTGAGCATTTTATCAAATACTAGGTCGGCATTATGATTCCAAAGTCCTCCTATGGTGGATTCTTTCATCACACAACCCAATTTCTACCCTTTTGAGCTCAACAACCTTATTACAACTTTGTTGGTACATGCATACATATATAACACCCCCATACCTAAGAATTACACTCCCCACTATCCATCTTCTACCGCAAACTCGAAATTGAAGACTTGGGTAGGGAACCTTACCTGTTGGATGAAGACCTTGTGAGTTTTCCTTGTGAATTTTCCTAGTCTTGAGCAAGTATTGATAACTAGTTTAGGGATCCCTCCTCTCAGTCTAGACCACTTTTCTCTCTCTAAATTATCTGTTTGAACCTTCTAAAATAACCCCCAAGGTTGTTTTATAAAAATAGGGTGGGGTGAAATTTTCCAAAACATAAACTTACGAAGTCGGGTCTACGGTCGCAGACCATACCGCAAAACGATTATGCGGCCCGTAAAAGGGACTGCAGAAATGGCCCCCAGAACTGGGAAGGTATGCACAGGTCTGCGACTGATCTGCGGTCGCATAATGGACGCAGAACCTTTTTCCGAAGTTTTCTCCTGCTGGTTTTGTGACGGATGTGCGCCCCGCTAATCGATTAGAAGTCACATAGTTGACCGTAAAACGACCTCTAATATTGGCCCATTTCTCTTCTTCACTCCGCGGGTGATCTGCGGCCCGCGGAGAAGTTCTACAATCCTCAAACACATTAGCCCACCTCGGCGCCATGAAGCCCCGGGTTCTAGGTGAAATTTTACAAGGCCTTACAGAAATAGGGGGCTTCGCTAAGTTACCATGGGATAGTCCGAGTCTATTGGTGCCAGAAAATCACACCCCACGCGGTTTTCTGAAGATGCTGGGTTTTAAGAAGAACGACGAACTGGTCTGACTGAAGAAATCATACATCCCCTTTAAATTTCTCTATAAGCAGTATGGGCATAGCAAATCATATCGCCTGCATCATGAGGAGCTAGCCATTACCTCTTTGGGATGGGTGCACCGCCGGGTCTATGTCTTCATAGTCTTTTCTTGGGTTTGTTCATCTTTCCAATGCAAGGGGGGAAAATTCACACTCGCTTAGCCATGGTCGCCAAGACCTTAATGGAGGGTATCGAGTGGTGTTGACAGCCAATTTTGACCCTCTCTTTTAAAATTTATTTATTTATACTTAATAATTTACAATAAATATTTTAAAAGTGTTTTCTAGTAACAAATACTTATTTTACAAATTAATTAAGTATTAGTTTTTAAAATTAATTGCGTAGTGTTAACATTATGTAATTGCAAATATAATTACTATTTTAAGACTACTAAAATTATTCTTATATATACATTACATAGGTTCTATAATTTACTTAATGAATTACTCTTTAATTTCTAGTTAATTATGTGAAATTCGAAATTAGTGTTGCAATTTAGGAAAACAAAGTATTTTAGAAATAGTAAATAACTAGTAGTATATATAGTAATTATAATTTTTACCACATTTATTGAAAATTGTTAAGTTTATTAAAATTAAATTCAAAAAGTGATTAAAAGACAAAGGCTACAATTGCAATTCTCAAATCAAAGACAAAGTGATCATTTCTTAAATTATTTTTGGCCCAATTAGCAAGCCCAGTCTGAAATATACCCAACCCAAAAACTCCTCTCTTTCCACTCTGGCGATCCAAGCCACTCTCTTTGCACCAATCAGCTCACGCCACGTCACCTCTCCGTAACACTCACACAAGAAACACAATGCATCCGAGACGTTGATCCATCTAATCAACGGCTCTTGTTTATTCTCTGATTCTTCTTTTGATTTTAATACCCGACCCCAGAGATCTAATCTCAACCATCCAAAATCTCTTAATCCAACGGCCACCGATTTTCCCACTTAAATCATTTCTAAAAATCCAATTACAAAACCAATCGAAGCCGTTGATCAGAAGATCCAACCGCATACGTTACATCTCTCGTCTTTAATCCTAGATACCAACCCTATTCACCCATAAACCCTAATCATTTCTTACCACGCCCAGCCGCCCTCATTTCCCTTTCTTCTCTGTTTTCTCTCATCCCTTCAAGCCCATTAGTCATGAAAACCTTGCACAAATCAGTGCAAGGTCACAAGACCTTCCCCAACTCGTCCTTCCCTATCCCTCCATCCCTCGAATCCCGCTAATTTTCTTTTTTTGCTCTCCAAATCTGAGCGATTAGACATGGCCGGTAAGGTCGAAACCTCATTCTTTCGTTCCTTCAAATCAAACTTACAGACTCATCTCCTTTGTCCCTAGGAGATGAAGCCAGTGAATCCAGTTTCCATTCGTGTCGATTGAATTCAAAAACCCCAATTTGAAACCCTAGACCTAAATGATGATATTTCATTTCAACTGGTGTCTCTAATCGTTCTTCCAAATTAGAGTATGCATGTGCACGTTTCAGAGCTTCATCATGAATATTCTGTACCCAAAGATCAAACGTAGTGACCTCTATGTTTTTTGGCTTTGTCTGATGGGTTTTCCTTCAACGGTCAATTGCTTTCCACTCAGGTAAAAACTATCATTAATTCCCCTCTGTCTTTGAGATTTTTCACTCGATTTTGCTATCATCATCGATCTTTCATCACTTTCCACTACTGTATTGAATCTATGAAACCCTAGAGCCTTAATGGAACTATAAAAGGGGCTTTTAATGTTCTCATTTAAGACACGATCTAACACTGAAAACATCTACACAATCATCTAAGAGCAATTCTGAGATTCAAAACCCAGTGTTCAATACTGTTTTTCCCTTTTTCATTTTTGAGTACTATTATCACATCGAGCTTGAAGCTTTTGGGGTCTTAAGCAACTAATAGAGATCCGTGTTTGGTCTGCTGCCCTCAAAAAGGTCAGTACATTCCTAACTTCTCTCTTTAATCATCTTATATGAACATTATGAATATGGTGGTTGTTTACTGTAGTTGTTTATGATGCTTGTAACTAGTATGGAAATGTTTATGTTCTGTTTATGATGGTATATTATCTACTTATGATCACTTGTCATGCCTCTTGAGTCTTTAATTGATAATTGACCAAGTTATTATGCGATTCTGGATGACTTTCATTTCTGAATTCAAACAGTCTGCATGTTTAAGTTGTAATGTGCCTTGAATGGCTGCTCATGTTTACCTGAACTTCATACTTGTTCATTGATGATTCTACTGTGATCTTCACCTCTGCCTATTGTTTTCCATGTGTTATTTTTGTCTTGTGATCGAGTTTATGATTCAATAATCCTAACTGAGATAAACTAGAAAGTTCATGAGTTCATGTCATCCACCATTCAACTATAGCATGAAATCTAAGTGTTTAGATGCATTCCTTCTTTATACATGTATCTGTTAACCCCGAAGGCAACTTCTGGGCTCTCACCATGGCATTCTCAGGATTATACCTAACTGTTGGTTGCATTTTCATGAAACAATCTTGTTTGAGTTGAACTTTCTTCTTTTCATGAATACCAATAGTTCTATTGTCTATATTCTGTTAAGATAAAGTTATCCTCTTCTTCATAGAACAAGTCATGATCATGTTTTGTTATAGTTAGCTGGTAATTACTGTTAAGCTAAACTTGGTTGTCTCATGTTAGTTAAAACCTTCAGTTACATGTTTAAGTCAAAACCTATTTAGATGTAGTGTTTTTCTTGTCTTTAATCTCTTTTGTGCTATTGTTGACTTTATGAAGCTTACATGCAGTTATCATTAAGTTCTCTTCCATAAAAGTAGGACCTAGTCATTATAGTTATAAGTCAAGTGATAATTTTTAAAGCTGAGTATGATGACTTCACATTTAGATACTAATTTAGACTATATTCCTGAAGTAAACTTGTCTTAGTATAATATTCTCTTTATCTGTAACCCCTCTCACTTCATGACATATTTAACTTGATTCTGTAACATACAAAGCTTCCCTATCTTTATGAAATCACAACCTCACTTGAAGTGTCTGTATATAGCTGACTGAATACTGTATGTTCATTGTTTTGAACTACACTCAGTCCTCTCCTTCTTGTTAATCTGAAACTGAATCTGATCCTTAAACCTTGTGGGAAGTCCTTGTTTGATACTGTCTGGACATGATGGCTTGTTTATGGATAATATTGTTAGGAATATAACCTTGTTAAGTCCTTAGGGATTCCATGTTCAAATCTGTAAACTTGTAGTCATGTTGAGAGTTTAATCCTATTCCTAATATCTTTGATAACTTCTGTAAAAGTGGT
Source organism: Nicotiana tomentosiformis (assembly GCF_000390325.3). Classification (NCBI taxonomy): domain Eukaryota; kingdom Viridiplantae; phylum Streptophyta; class Magnoliopsida; order Solanales; family Solanaceae; genus Nicotiana; species Nicotiana tomentosiformis. The sequence continues at coordinate 60,195,080 of NC_090823.1, forward strand.
TAGTCATAACTGTTTTTTCTAAATTATTACTGATGACCTTTAAGGTTCCAAGTAGTGTTATTGGTTCATGCATATGCTAGTGTAAGACCCAAGCTAACCAACCTATAATGAGTCTATCATAGGGCAAATATTTACATCTTCTGGATTGCTGCACACCTGAATTCTGTTCTCATTGCCTTTCCTTTTAATGTACTTCCTTTGTGTTGGACATTTAATAGTATGTTATGATGTTTCTGCTTCTCTCCTATGTGTGCTCGAAGTCTGACCTTTAGATTTACCTGATATGTATTTTTATTTGATATCAAATGTAGCCTGTTTGCCTTTATGTTATTTTGTTAGAACGGAAAGTATACTTTTATGGTAAGTGATAAAGTAGCATTTAGTTACATTGAAAGAGCCTCATTTGCATTTAAACCCATAGGGAAAATGAGTCGTTAGTAATTAGGGGTATTTGGGAGTGGGGTTTGACTCTCGGTTGGGCTGCTCTCCCCGGCACAAGCATTGCCCTGTACCTTGAGTCCCTTGGGAACTTTGAAGTGTCGGAGGATTTAAAGGGGGCATCGATGTTGAGTAGAACTCCCTCCTTAGGCCTTGATTCATTGACACTTTTGGTTCCATAGGTGTTTAGTATTTAATGACAACGAAAGGTTTTCAGTATAAATTATTTGTCATGTATAACTACCACATTAGTACAATTTCTCATAGCATTAGACTGTTGATGTTTAAATATATATATATATATATATATATATATATATATGGCTCCAGTCGTATGTTTATATATGTTTCATACATGGTTAAATATGCTGAATATATAGAGCATGTGTCTAATGATTTTTCCTCTTCTTTTGGACATGACCATCATTTGGGCCTGCTGAGTTCCAAGGAACTCAGGCCCAATCCCAGCCTTGTTGCATTTTTTCGAGAGTCCAAGATCAGCTGTAGCCGCATCTCTTTACTATTGGACCTGCCTTCTTTAGGCCTAATTACAAGAGTCCAGTCCTCTTTCCCTCAATTCCTTTGTTATTATTTATTATTTCCTTAATCTAGTTTACTGCTTCATTACTTGTTGTCATGTATTTAACACTCATATATTAGATCATGTATTTTATCTTCATGCTTTAATATCATATGAAACATATGCAAACTTTAAATAATGTAGGATTTAAAAAAGAACTAGTTGGTAATTAATCCTGACTTCGCTAATTGTAATTTACTCATATCATTACTAAGTTCTCGCTCACTTTTCCTTTTCTTAAAAGATTTCTGAAGCCCGGAACTTAGTGAAAATAGCGGTACAATTTCTAAAGGAAATCAGAGTTGAATCGCAAACTCTACTATCACAAGGCAAATCAGAATTTTTCAAAAAAGTGAGGTACTGTCGCCTTAAAGAATTCTTCAACAAAATTATCTTTCTTTAAATCTTCAAATCACGGTATATTTTAGAGTTATAAGAACACCCATTCCCTAATCAGTTATTTTTCATAACTTAACATCTTTTCACAAACTTTATAAGAATATAGACCACTTACATAGATATTTTCAAAACTCTTTCAACATATCTTTAAACTAGTTTATAAATTTACACCCTCTTAAGTCTCACATCCCTTTTTATACTCTCCCTTAGGTATACAATAAGACGTACTCTTTAATAGTAATTAAGCATAGTACAAATTACTGATCCCTTAAAAAGTTAGTCTAAGTCCTCTGGAGCTACCTCAAGTAGATTTTATGGGGTGCCTAACACCTTTCTCTTAGAAGAACAAGAACCCTTACCCATAATTTCACTGATTAGCAGACCGATAAAAATATAACTTAGTAATTAAATAGGCACCCTAGTATACCTTTAAATATTAGGTGGCGACTCTCTTTTATCAACAACAGAGAAACGACAAGTTGAATCTTGTTTTGACTAGTGCAAAATAGGGTGCAACAACATGGTGACTCTGCTGGGGATTTACACTTAGGTTCTGACCATAGTAGACTTAGACAAATTTGGCGTCTAGATTTATTTATACATTGCTTTGATTATAGATAAAATTGCAATTACATGCTTACCTGCTTTATTTGCTCTTTATAATTATCATGTTTATTGCTGCTACACCATTGACTGTTACTGCTTTATATACATTATCATTACATTTCTTCCTATCGAGTCTTAACTGAATACTATCACACACAATGGCACGCGAGGGTTGTCTTTTACACCCCTCTGAACCTTCTTTTCAAAACTCTCTAGTTTCAGAGAATGGCTTTGTCAGGTCAACTGACATAACTTCTTGCAGTCTTCAGTCCAATTCAAAAATAGAAAATGCTCTACTCTAGTAAAATAGGTCATACTGCATAAACCTTAGGTGAGCCGGTCCTTGGCACTGACGCACAATTAGGAAAGTCACCCTAATGTCAACGACATGACTTCTGTGGAAAGACAAACAAACTTGACAAGACACTTAAAGATCCGAAGCAAACGCTTACCCAAACATCTTTCTTTTACCCACCTCAGAAAAAGAAAATCAACTGAAACATCCATGGTAATGGGAGCACGACATAAACTGAAATATTGGTGGAAGAATATTTGTCGGGAACACAGAGATGAGGTTCGGACGCACATGGGGACATTAACCGCATTGTTGAACCTCTAAGAAGATAGGGTGCTCACTAGCCTGTTGATAAAATTTTGGGATCCGGCTAAGGTGGTGTTCAAATTTCCCGACTGTGAGTTCGTACCGACATTGGAGGATGTCACCAGTTTCACAGAGCTATCGTTCAACGGAATGAAGCCAATATTTCCAGTTACTATGCTTGGTTACCACTTGTTGGATGCCTTAGGCCTGGCGAACAGTAGGAGTCTCAGAAGTATCGAGGATGAATGAGTGAGCCTCGACCAGCTGTTCGATAGATTTGGGCACCGTGAAAGCTACGAATGGTATTCAGGGGAGTTTCAATGTGACCAAGTGACGTGGGAGAGTCTCAGGCCTATGACTTTCTCAATGGCACTATTGGGACTATTGGTCTTCCTGCAGTAAAGGGGTTGTATCAACATCAACTTGTTACCTATGATTTTGGCGACCTTTCGTGGCAATCTTCAAGCTAGTTTGGTGCCGATGGTGTTAACTGAGATGATGAGGGATTTTTACGCATGTGCACGAGGGTATGATTTATTTAAAGGTTGTAACTTGCTACTTCAGATTTGGGCTACTGAACATTTCTTCAAGCGATAGGCCACCATCGACTACTTCATGGGCGTCAGCAATATGATCCGCAGGGAAAATGAAAGAATGAGACATTGGGTCTCCCCAACTTGAGCGGGGAATGGATAAACTGGAAATTATCCTGGTTAGGTAGAAGGGCAATCTTGAGAACTCCTCAGAAATACTTCATTGAGCTGATCGAACTTGAAGGTATTCAACCATACTCACCCTTGCAAGTCCTCAGACAGTTCGGGATGATCCAAGATGTGCCTCTGTAGACTAGGACAGTGCTATACGAGGATGCGTACAACAGGCAGATTCCAATTCCCAGGATAAGGAGGCTCCAAGAAGAGTGGAATGACCTGGTCATTGGCCTATGGGTCAAAAATCATGGTGTACTCCTGAGTTTTATGTCTGGATCAACAAAAAAGAAGAGTTGGGATGGCCATGCAGAGAGGTTATAGCCTGGTTAGAGGACACGGTGGCTGCTTTGAAAATTTACCATGAGATCCTACCACATCACCTTGTGACCACTTCAATGCACCGTCAGGTGGTCCCAGGATCCATTGACCACATGTTACCACCGCTGAAGACAATGACCAGGTAGTGGAGTGCATCCATATAGAGTCTAGCACAGAGCCAGAAGAAGATCTGAAGGAGGGGTCAGAGTTCAACGATGACGAGGAGGAGTTTGAGGAAGACCCGGAGGAGGATCCGGAAGAGGAGCCAGTAGAAGAGGAGGATATGGGAAATGACTCAGGAGATGGTTATTAGAGTTGGTTGATTCCCTTTCTTTCCTACTTTGTACCTTTATCCCCAATTCTCTCTTTACTTTCGAAAAGGGCAACTTGTCTAAGCCCATGCAGTTCTATGAAACAGTGATGTAATCTTTGTTCCCACTTGTATCATTCCAAATTATCAATAAAAATAAATTGCTTCAGATCTAAAGGTGTCAAGTCTATGATTGTCAAATATCTGCGAATTAGGCCTAGCTCCGGCATTGAGAGGTCCCTGCGAATTCTAGGAAACGCGTTAGGTGTAATGCACAAATTATTTGCTCTGTGTGATCTGCTGCTTGTATAAATGAAGAAACTGACTCTTGTTCCTTTTTCTTTTCTTTCTTCTTATTTTTCTTTTGCTTTATTATTATCCCCAATAAGAAAAGAAAGTTGGTTTGTGTCGACCAAAAGTGGCGGAACCACTTTACAATCTAAGGTCAAAGGGAAAGATGTCAGCTGCAGAAGACCCAACTGAACATGCTCTGGTCATAGCCGACAGCCCGGGGCGATCGAGGGAAAATAATGACACCAGGAATGATGAACACGTGGCCATGATGGCCCAGGAAATGGAGTCTTTAAGGGAGGAGGTATAGCATATCAGAGAACTAGTGCACCTGGTCATGACAACACTTCCTCAACCACCTTGATTCCCCTCTTTGGATTCAGTCCCTCACCACTTTCCGTCCACATCACACCAAAACCATAACACCCCAATTTCAGCTCCTACCACTCAAATCATACCTCCGCTGACCCGGCTAACCCACCAAATCCCCTTATCCACACCCCTACGTACCACAGTACGTTCAGACATCAAAAAGCCCGCCTATTACCACCAATGCAACTCATACCCCTCCTCCTGGCGGGGTCACTTTTACTACCAACAAGCTCATACCTGTGGCACATGCCGCCGCCTATGAGTTGTATGTTCCCCCTGTATATGCCATTTCTGAACCTAACTTTACAGTACCTGTCACGGTCAGGGTGCCTTATGAGATTGACCAATACACCGAGATGGAGAGGGAAGCCAGGCGTAAGAAAGAAGAGTCAGCATCTGAGCAGTTACAAATATTGAGAAGGAAAATGAAGAGCCTCAAAGTTTCCCGAGAACATGAATGTTTGGACTACAAGGATCTGTGTTTTCACCCAGATGTGGATATGCCAGCACGGTACAAACCCCAAAGTTTGATATCTTTGATGGGACGGGCGATCCTCATGCACATTTGAGGGCATATTGTGACAAGTTAGTCAGAATGGGGAGGAACGAGAAGCGAAGTTATTTATAAGAAGTTTGAAGGGAGAAGCACTCACCTGGTATAGTTGATAGGATCCGCGGAATTGGAGAACTTGGCAAGATATGGCGGAGGACATCATGAATCGTTTTTTATTCAATACAGAGATCACTCCTGATCCGTTTACACTAGTGAACCTGTAGAAAAAACCATCCGAGTCATTCCAAGAATATGCACGTCGGTGGAGGTCAGAGGTCGCCAGGGCGCAACCTTCGCTGGACGACAGTGAACTATTCAAGTATTTCATCAGATCACATGAAGGGATATACTTTGAAAAGATGATGGGAATGATAGGACATAAATTCACCGAGCTGGTCAAGATGTGAGATTTCTTAGAAGAAGGCATAAAATCTAGTAAAGTACAATCTATGGCAGCACTGCAAGTAGCCAGCAAGGCCATCAAATCAGGGTCAATGGGTAGCGGAAAGAAGAAGAAAGATGAGGTCTCAGCAGTCGTCCCTTACTACCAACCCAACCCACATCACGGAAGCACTTCTTATTCCCCAAACAACCATTCACCACCCCGCACCTACACTACAGTCTATAATACCCAGCCATATTACCATCCACAACAGCAATACAACCCTCCTCGAGCCAAGAAAAACCAAAACCCACAACAACAATATGCTCTTGTCCAAACTACTACTCATCAAAACCGACTGGCTTATGCACCATGCCCTCGTCCAAACTTTGAGGAGAGGGGTCCTAGAAATTATACTCTAAGGCCCCATAAAATTTTATCTAAAATCCGAAGTTTTGTGGTGCCGAGGTAAGGCTGGCAAGTGGGCCGGTCCAGGCCCGGGACCGGCCCGGGACTGCGGGCCAAACGGACCAAACGGCTAAACGGGCCAGGACCGTTTGGTCCGATTTTAGCGGGCCTGGTCCGGTCTCGTGGGCCGGTCCTATAATTTGGGCCGTCAGGCCCGGGACCGTTTGGCCCGCCAGGGCCCGAGACAGGCCCGGTCCCTTAGCGGGCCCAACGGCTATTTTTTAAAAGAAAAAAAATAGTCGTTGGGCTGTCAAAAATAGTTGTTGGCTATTTATGAAATAGCCATTTAACCCCCCAACTTTGTTTTAATCCCAAACTTTTTAT